>NC_091996.1:7686884-7994136 GCF_044704955.1 Pristiophorus japonicus | reverse complement strand
GGTCCTTCATTGAAACATCTGTGAACTCGTGTGGAAGCAAGTCTTCCTCGTTCAAGGGACTGCTTAGGATGTTGATGATCCTTCCTATAATGAAGGGCCCAATATTGACACTCCCAGGGCAGGTACAGCATGGGTTAGGTACGAGTTCAACATTCTCCCTTTGATTTTAGATTCAATGGCTCCGACAGCAATGCCGACCATTCTTTTTGTGGCCTTATCTACTTTTGCGATCCTCTTTAATGCTGTGTATCTACACTCAAAGGCTCCTCTTCCATAAAAAATTTGTCCATTTAATTTTATTCATAGAATCATGAAAAATTACGACCCATCGCGTCCGTGCCGGTCGAAAAAGAACTATCTAACCTAATCCCACCTTCCAGCACTAGGTCCATAGCCCTGTAGGTTGTGGCACTTCAAGTGCACATCCAAGTACCTTTTTAAATGCAGTGAGGGTTTCTGCCTCTACCACCCTTTCAGGCAGTGAGTTCCAGACCCCCACCACCCTCTGGGGGAAGAAATGTTTCCTCATCTCCCCTCTAATCCTTCCGCAACTACTTTAACTCTATGCCCCCTGGTTATAACATTACATTTCTCCACGTTGAATTGCTTCTGCCCATCCTGCTGCCCTATCTATGACCTCCTGCAATTTTCACAACCCTGGTCACAATTTGCCATATTTCTCCCCCCAATTTGGCGTCAACAGCAAATTATACTATTTTTCCTTCAATTCTAATTAAGTCTCCCCTCGGCCTCCTCTGTTCCAAAGAAAACACACAGAGCCTATCCATTCTTTCCTCATAGCTAACATTCTCCAGTCCAGGCAATATCCTCGTAAATCTCCTCTGTACCCTCTCTAGTGCAATCACATCTTTCTTGTAATGCGGTGACCAGAATTGCACGCAGTACTCCAGCTGTGATGCAGTACTCTAGACTCATGAGGGAAGACTAGAAAAACTGGGACCTTTAGCTTTGAAAGAAAATGACTAAGGGGAGGGGCTTATATAAGTTTATTAAACACTAAATGGTACAATAAAGTCAATCCAGAGCACATACAGGAAAGATGTGATTGCACTAGAGAGGGTACAAAGGAGATCTACGAGGATGTTGCCTAAACTGGAGAATTTGAGCTATGAGGAAAGATTGGATAGGCTGGGGTTGTTTTCTTTGGAACGGAGGAGGCTGAGGGGAGATTTAATTGAGGTGTATAAAATTATGAGGGGCCTAGATAGAGTGGATAGGAAAGATCTATTTCCTTTAGCAGAGATGTCAATAACCAGGTGGCATAGATTAAAAGTAATTGGTAGAAGGCTTAGAAAGGAGTTGAGTATTTTTTTTCACCCAGAGGGTTTTGGGGGTCTGGAACTCACTACCTGAAAGGATGGCAGAAACCCTTATCACATTTAAAAACTACTTGGATGTGTACCTGAAGTGCCGTAACCTGCAGAGCTACAGAGCAAGAGCTGGAAAGTGGGATTAGGCCGGGACTATATCCTGGGCCTTTCACTACACTCCCTCCAGAGTTAAGAACAGTTAATACTTCCATCTGAAATTCCTCGCGCCTTGGAAGGGCAGGTCACGCCCTGGCAGACGCCAGTGGCCAACATCAGATAAAAGAAAGATAGACTTGCATTTATATAGCGCCTTTCACGACCACCGGATGTCTCAAAGCACTTTACAACCAATAAGTACTTTTGGAGTGTAGTCACTGTTGTAATGTAGGAAACGCGGCAGCCAATTTACGCACAAGCAAGCTCCCACAAACAGCAATGTGATAATGAACAGATAATCTGTTTTTTTCGTTATGTTGATTGAGGGATAAATATTCTCCAGGACACCGGGGAGAACTCCCCTGCTCTTCTTCGAAATAATGCCATGGGATCTTTTACGTTCACTTGAAAGAGAGTTGTCGGGGCCTCGGTTTGACGTCTCGTATAAAAGACGGCACCTCCGACAGTGCAGCACTCCCTCATTACTGCAATGGAGTGTTAGCCTGGATTTTTTGTGCTCAAGTCCCTGGAGTGGGGACTTGAACCCACAACCTTCTGAGGCAGAGAGGTGATAGTGCTACCCACTGAACCACAGCTGACACTGTAGATAAGCAAACTATTCCAGTGCCGGAATTGGGGTTCTGGATTTGGCCGGAGGCAAGGGCAGGCAAAGGTTCCACTCTGGTGCACTTGCGCCAGTGGAGCGAGACCCAGGAATTTCCAGGCCAGTGTTTGCGACCACATCGTGCAACTGTAACTGGCAGATGGGGCTGAGTCATGAAGAGTAGGCTATCATTTATTTGGCTTCTGTACTTGGTATGCTGTTGGCTGGACGATCCGAGTTGTAGCTTGAAAATACACAAGGCTTCCACTGCACTCCTGCTGGAGCTAGAGTGGAAGTGCACTGAAGGGACGCATAGTTTTGGACGATGTCTCTCTCTCTCTCAGCCAACAGCATGCCAAATACAGGCTAGCACATCCCTCATGATGCAGCCCCATCTGCTGGATACATACGCAGTTATATGACACAGTCATGAACACTGTCAACCTGTTTAAAAATAAATGGGTTATCGTCTGCACTGAAGTAGAGGAATTGTAGATGAACATGCCAGACTGTCTGTACGGTCATACCCACAGCGCAAATTCAGACCCTTCATCTGCACGCAATTAGTTGCTGTAACCTCCAAGCTGCATTACACGTCAAAGCCATGAGGTGTCCTTCAGCATGACGACAACTTCTGCAGCGAATCACAAAGATAAATCCGTTTCCAGTCACTGAATTGTTAGCAGGGCGCTTGAGCTAGCCTTTTATTCCAGATTAAGTGCACATCCAACCAACAGCAGATGCTTCTCAGATTGCTTCCAGCCAGGGTTCTCATTCATTTCAAACTTTAAATAATTAACTTAACTCTTGCCACCTTGCGCTAGACTTCTGACAATTATCTATGTACGAATGAGTTTCCAAGTACTGAGGAGTTTCTAACCCCTCTCTGGAAGGCTGCCCCTTGGCTTATAAAAGAAAAGACATCGACTGCAGTTTCTGCACAACCAAGGTTAGAAAAAAAAAGCAAAACAAATGAACAAGTTGGACATAAAAAGCATGAAGGTTCATATTACAGAGAGTAAAGTTAAATAGAAAAATCCTGCACCAGTGCTGATTTTCAGACACTTCATATGCTCTGATTGTGAAAAAGGAGAAAGAGACCGAACTAACTAAAGTGTGTGTGTTTCTTTGCAGGGCCCCATTGGGGATCGAGGAGACAGAGGCGAACCTGGAGACCCTGGTTACACTGTAGGTTATTTACCACTTCTCTCAGTATCGTTCTGCCTCACCTTACTGTTCAAGGGAGCCTTGCCTATCTGCAGCTTGTTTCAGAAATGGCTATTTGACCCGGAAATGAGCTTCCGACCACATATCTGCAGCATAACTAAGACCGCCTATTTCCACCTCTGTAACATCGCCCGTCTTCGCCCTTGCCTCAGCTCATCCGCTGCTGAAGCCCTCATCCATGCCTTTGTTGCCTCTAGGCTTGACTATTGCAACGCACTCCTGGCTGGCCTCCCACATTCTACCCTACGTAAACTTGAGGTGATCCAAAACTCGACTGCCCGTGTCCTAACTCGCACCAAGTCCCGCTCATCCATTTTCTCTGTGCTCGCTGACCTACATTGGCTTACGGTTACGCAACGCCTCAATTTCAAAATTCTCAACGTTATTTTCAAATTCTTCCATGACCTCGCCCCTCCCTATCTCTGTAATCTCCTCCAGCTCCACAACCGCCCGAGATGTCTGCACTCCTCTAATTCTGCCCTCCTGAGCAACCCTAATTATAATCACTCAACCATTGGTGGCCGTGCTTTCTGTTGCCTGGGCCCCAAGCTCTGGAACTCCCTACCTAAACCTCTCTGCCTCTCTACCTCTCTTTCCTCCTTCAAGAGGCTCCTGAAAACCTACCTCTCTGATCAAGCTTTTGGTCACCTGCACTAATTTTTACTTATGCGGCTCGGTGTCAAATTTTTATCGCATAATACTGCTGTGAAGCACTTTGGGACGTTTCACTACATTAAAGGCGCTATATAAATACAAGTTGTTGTCCACTCGAGCCTGAGTTTTCCATGCATTATGTATCACAGTTGTACAGTTTGCCACAGTGCACCCCAACGACTGAATTGCTAACATTCCTCCATCCATGGATGATGCAAGCAAAAACAGTTGAATGCTAAACCGTGCCTTCACTTATTGGTGGGCTCAGTATATTGCAGCATAGTATCTTGTTGAAGTATTGCATTTGGAGCATTTTGGTGTGAGAATGTAGAGCAAACAACAGTAACTTTGATTTATATAGCACCTTTACTAGGATCATTATCAAACAAAATTTGACACCAAGCCACATAAAGAGACATTAGGGCAGATGAGCATCTTAAAGAAAGAAAGAAAGACTTGCATTTATATAGCTCCTTTCACGACCACCGGGCATCTCAAAGCGCTTTACAGGCAATGAAGTAGTTTTTGGAGTGTAGTCACTGTTGTAATGTAGGAAACGCACCAGCCAATAATTCCCCTGCTCTTCTTCGAAATACTGCCATAGAATCTTTTATGTCCACTTGAGAGAGCAGACAGGGAGAACTCCCCTGCTCTTCTTCAAAATAATGCCATGGAATCTTTTACGTCCAACGTCCACTTGAAAGAGAGCAGACAGGGCCTCAATTTAATGTCTCATCTGAAAGAAGGCACCTCCGACAGTGCAGCGCTCCCTCAGCACTGCACTGGAGTGTCAGCCTAGATTTATGTGCTCAAGTTCCTGGATTTGGGTCTTGAACTCACAACCTTCTGACTCGGAGGCAAGTATGCTACCCACTGAGTCAGCTGTCCCTGTAAGGAGGAAAGAGAGGTGGAACGTTTTAAGGTGAGAATTCCAGAGCTCAGGGCCTTGGCAGCTGAAGGCACGGCCGTCAATGGTGGAGCAATTAAAATTGGGGAGAGAAGCCTAGTAGAGCACTACGAGCTAGGTGATAGAATGGGTGAGCAGACTGTCCTATTAACTCTGAGACCTGTGGTTGAGTCAGCCGTACTGACTAGATACAAGCCTCCTCTCAGTCAGCTGCAAGAGCCCTGCATTAAATTAAACAGATTAAAGGCACCTCAGCCCAGTTCTGCTGCAGAAACCTTGACACAATTTGGCCCTAAACTGATCTCCTGCTTAGAGAGGCTATAAAGATTGGCGTGATAAATTGTTGCAGTCAGATGGGCTTAACTGAGATTGGACATTGGGGAAAAATAGTGTGGCAATAAATTGTGATTGGCTTACAGTGCACAAGATAGACAGGCAAAATGCTAACCATAACATGACTATGTGCCTCAGGTGGCCTTTATAGATAGGTGAAGTGAACATTTTTCTCTGTATGCGACTGTCCACATATGCATATGCAACCTCCTTGTATGATGTCAGCTGTGGCTCAGTGGGCAGCACACTCACCTCTGAGTTAGAAGGTTGTGGGTTCAAGTCCCACTTCAGGGACTTGAGCACAAAAGTCTAGGCTTACACTCCAGTGCAGTACTGCACTGTCGGAGGTGCTGTCTTCTGGATGAGGCGTTAAACCAAGATCCTGTCTGCTCTCTCAGGTGTGCGTAAAAGATCCCATGGCACTATTTCAAAGAAGAGCAGAGGAGTTATCCCCGGTTTCCTGGGACCAATATTTATCCCTCAATCAACATAACAAAACAGATTATCTGGTCATTATCACATTGCTGTTTGTGGGAGCTTGCTGTGCACAATTTGGCCGCCGCATTACACACATTACAACAGTGACTACACTCCGAAAGGTACTTCATTGGCTGTAAAACACATTGAGACATAGAAACATAGAAAATAGGTGCAGGAGTAGGCCATTTGGCCCTTCGAGCCTGCACCACCATTCAATAAGATCATGGCTCATCATTCCCTCAGTACCTCTTTCCTGCTTTCTTGCCATACTCCTTGATCCCCTTAGCCATAAGGGCCATATCTAAATCCCTCTTGAATATATCCAATGAACTGGCATCAACAACTCTCTGCGGCAGGGAATTCCACAGGTTAACAACTCTCTGAGTGAAGAAGTTTCTCCTCATCTCAGTCCTAAATGGCTTACCCCTTATCCTTAGACTATGTCCCCTGGTTTTGGACTTCCCCAACATCGGGAACATTCTACCCGCATCTAGCCTGTCCCGTCCTGTCAGAATCTTATATGTTTCTATGAGATCCCCTCTCATCCTTCTAAACTCCAATGTATAAAGGCCCAGTTGATCCAGTCTCTCCTCATATGTCAGTCCTGCCATCCCAGGAATCAGTCTGGTGAACCTTCGCTGCACTCCCTCAATAGCAAGAATGTCCTTCCTCAGATTAGGAGACCAAAACTGAACACAATATTCCAGATGAGGCCTCACCAAGGCCCTGTACAACTGCAGTAAGACCTTCCTGCTCCTATACTCAAATCCCCTAGCTATGAAGGCCAACATACCATTTGCCTTCTTCACCGCCTGCTGTACCTGCATGCCAACTTTCAATGACTGATGAACCATGACACCCAGGTCTCGTTGCACCTCCCCTTTTCCTAATCTGCCGCCATTCAGATAATATTCTGTCTACGTGTTTTTGCCCCCAAAGTGGATAACCTCACATATATCCACATTATACTGCATCTCCCTCCCTCCCTCCCTAAAAAGTGGTGTTACATTAGCTACCCTCCAGTCCATAGGAACTGATCCAGAGTCGATAGACTGTTGGAAAATGATCACCAATGCATCCACTATCTCCAGGGCCACCTCCTCAAGCACTCCGGAATGCAGACCACCAGGGATTCACCGGCCCTCAATCCCATCAATTTCCCCAACACAACTTCCTGACTAATAAGGATATCCTTCAGTTCCTCATTCTCACTAGACACTCGGTCCCCCAGTACCTCCAGAAGGTTATCCGCGTCTTCCTCCGTGAAGACAGAACCAAAGCACCCGTTTAATTGGTCTGCCATTTCCCTGTTCCCCACTATAAATTCACCTGAATCCGACTGCAAGGGACCCACATCCGTCCTCATCAATCCACTTCTCTTCACACACCCGCAGAAGCTTCCGCAGTTAGCCTCCATGTTCCCGGCAAGCTCCCTCCCGTACTCCATTTTCCCCCTCTCAACCAAACCCTTTGTCCTCCTCTGCTGAATTCCAAATTTCTCCCAGTCCTCAGACTTGTCGCCCCTTCTGGCCAATTTATATGGCTCTTCCTTGGATCCAACACCATCCCCAACCTGCCCCCGCTAGCCACGGTTGAGCCACCCCGCTTTATTTTTACTCCAGTCAGGGATGTACAATTGCTGAAGTTCTTCCATGTGATCGTTAGCCTGACATCAGTAGTAGAGACGTCCGATGGTCGTGAAAGGTGCTATATAAATGCAAAACTTTCTTTCTCTTATTTGTTTAAACATATGCCCCTCCCATTTTCCTCCAAGCATCCAATTACAATTCATTCTCAAAATTCACACCTGTGAACTTCGTCTGACTCCGCCCCTGCCTCAGCTCATCTGCTGCTGAAACCCCCATCCATGACTTTGTTACCTCGAGACTTGACTATTCCACTGCTCTCCTGGAAGTGTGCCTCCCATCTTCCATTCTCAGTAAACTTGAGCTCATCCAAAACTCAGCCGCCTGTGTCCTAACTCGCACCAAGTCCCGTTCACCCATCACCCCTGTGCTCGCTGACCTCCATTGGCTCCTGGGCTGGCAACGCCTCGACTTTAAAATTCTCATCCTTGTTTTCAAATCCCTCCACGGCCTTGCCCCTTCCCATCTCTGTAACCTCCTCCACTAGCAAGTTGTTGTTGTTTACATATATGTAAGCAGTGGGTACTTGTAGGAATAAGGCTATGAAATATCAAACTCGGGGAACTCATAATTAAAGTGAGACTTCTAGAAATGGTGCCGGTACAGGGTATTGTGGGACAGCTTACTGCCAATAATCCTGCCACTTTACCTCATTGGAAGATACATCAATGCCTCTGATTTATTTGGCAACCACAAACGACAGAGGGGGATTATTGCAAGGTGCTACATGATCAGAGAAACTGAGCTGTACTATCTCAATTTTTCAACAGTTATCTCTACATTTGTTGAGCAGATACGAGGGCAGAGGGCAGTGCACAATAAACAGATGTGACATTACTTGGGCGTTTGAATTTAAAATACCCAAAGTATTATGGTCTTAGTAGGTCTTGGCAGCATTCACATTGACTGATATATGTTCCTTTACAGGGTCAGGAAGGTCTGGATGGCGAGAGAGGGAAGCACGGCCAGCAAGGTTTGCCAGTAAGTGCGCATTAAAACTTAATAAAAATCCACCAGTCACAGAGCTTGTGTAAGTGCTCCCTGAGATTAAAGTTTCATTTTTATCAGAATGCCGGCATTTCTTAACTCTGCTCTGCAAACCGCACGGGTTGAATTACTTGTGCGATTGTGCAGTGGGAGGAGAATTTGTCTGGAGGGGAAGCGTTACAGTAATTGGTTCCACATGGAGGAGGACAACGTTTATGTCGTAAAACCGCTGACTTGCATTGGATGTATAACTGCATATAATTCCTTCATTGTCTGTTTCGAATTTCTAGGGCAACCCTGGACCTCCAGGTCGATCAGGTGTGAAAGGATCTAAAGGTCAAGAGGTGGGTAACTGTAGTTTATTCAGCCTTCCGCCCCATGGTAAGCAGTGATGTTCCCTACAGCCAAGGGAAGAGAATCATAGACACTATCAGCCAGAAGGAAGCAATTAGACCCATGGCACCTGTTCTGGTTTCCATGCTCTTGCCCCAGATACATTTATTCTCTTCCTTTTAAGATACATATTCAATTCCATTTCAAACGGATTTATTTTCTCTGCTTCAGTAGCCACTTGTGGTAAAGCATTCCGCATTCTAATAACTGTCCCAATTCCCACCTTTCTCCTTGATCCTCAGTCCGAGCCCCCTTGTTAACTGATTTCATAGAATCATAGAAGTTTACAGCACGGAAGGAGGCCATTTCGGACCATCGTGTCCATGTCGGCCAACAAGAGGCTATCCAGCCTAATCCCACTTTCCAGCTCCAAGTCCGTAACCCTGCAGTTAACGGCACTTCAGGTGCACATCCAAGTACTTTTTAAATGTGGTGAGGGTTTCTGCCTCTACCACCCTTTCAGGCAGTGAGTTCCAGACCCTCACCGCCCTCTGGGTGAAGAAATTTCCCCTCAAATCCTCTCTAAATCTTCTACCAGTTACTTTAAATTTATGCACCCTGCTTGTTGACCCCTCTGCTAAGGGAAATAGACCCTTTTCTATCCACTATATCCAGGCCCCTCATAATTTTATACACCTCAATGAGGTCTCCCCTCAGCCTGCTCTGTTCCAATAAAAACAAATCCAGCTTATCTAACCTGTCCTCATAGCTTAGATTCTCCACTCCCGGCAACATCCTCGTAAATCTCCTCTGTCCCCTTTCCAGTGCAATCACATCCTTCCTGTAATGCGGTGACCAGAAGTGCACGCAGTACTCCAGCTGTGGCCTAACCAGTGTTTTATACAGTTCAAGCATAATCCCCTGCTCTTGTATTCTCTGCCTCGGCTAATAAAGGCAAGCATTCTGCATGCCTTCTTAACCACCTTATCTACCTGGCCTGCTACTTTCAGGGGTATGTGGACATTACAGATTTGCCTACTGTAATGTATTTGCTTCATGGGTTCTTTGCTTAAGAATTCATAGCAATACATTGCTATTAAGAATTAGTTGGTTTATTAACAAAGGTTTAACAATCACACTACACATTATCAGTTCATTCACTAGGCTCATAACTGCATACCTCATCATGGATGACCTAGACCCAACTGACTGGGGTTTTATTGAGTCTTGTGAACATCACATGACTGGCTAAGCCACTCACAATGCAACAGCTCTACAAACAATACTCACAGGTGCATACATTACACCCACCAATGGAAATTATTTTTCGCTCTATACCATTTCAAAACCTTTCAGAATAGAGCTCCACAACCTTCTCTGTTCCAGTGAAATGGTGCTAGTTAGTGAATCTTTGCTATACCATTTCCATGGTGCCAATATCCTCTCTACGGGGTACCCAAAACTGTACACAATATTCCAACTATGGCCTAACGAATGTTTTGTACAAGTTCAACATCACTTCCTTACGTTTGTAACCAATGTCCCTATGTACTAAAGTCAGAATTCCACTTGTCTTTTTATAGCCTTTTCTAGCTCTGCTCATTTCTTTAAAGACCTATGTGTCTCCACCTTAGATCTCTCCGATCTTGCCTTTTGTCTTGCCACTTGTTATTCTTTTATTTCAAAATGTACCGCTTCACATTCCTTCGCATTGAACTGCATTTGCCACCTATCTGTCCATTCCACTAATGTGACCATGATCTCCTGCAATCTCTTCCTCATAGTTTGTCACACACCCTAATTTGGTATCATCAGCAAACTGTTAGCATTATGTGGTATCATCATTCAGAGAATCATAGAAAGTTACAGCACAGAAGGAGGCCATTGTGGCCTATCGTGTCCATGCCGGCCGACAAAGAGCTATCCAGCCTAATCCCACTTTCCGGCTCTTGGTCCGTAGCCCTGTGGGTTACGACACTTCAAGTGCACATCCAAGTACTTTTTAAATGTGGTGAGGGTTTCAGCCTCTTCCACCCTTTCAGGCAGTGAGTTCCAGACCCCCACCACCCTCTGGGTGAAAACAATTCCCCTCAAATCCCCTCTGAACCTCCGACCAATTATTTTGAATCTATGCCCCCTGGCTGTTGATTCCTCTGCTAGGGGAAATAGGTCCTTCCTATCCACCCTATCTAGGCCCCTCATAATTTTATTTACCTCAATAAAGTCTCCCCTCAGCCTCCTCTGTTCCAAAGAAATCAACCCAAGCTCGGCAGCACGCCGAAGACGCCTGGGGAGAAAAAAAACTGAAAAAAACCCCACAAAAACATTCCCAATACATAGCTCACACAACTACAACATAAATCGTAAAAAAAATTAAAAGAAAAAACAATCACACTTACCTTAGGACGACATTACTTACCTCTCTGCAGTCGGTATCTGTTGGACCACCTGATTTCCCAGGCGTTCATTGCGGGCGTGCTGCGGGGTGTACGGGTGGGCGTCAAAAAGTGCGCCGGTGTTGCAACCAGAGGCGTTGCACACTGGCGCAGCTCTTCCGTGCAACCGCAAAACCGGTCCCGAAAATCCCCGCGAGGCATTGGAGGCTGACCGCCCGCCCAGAAGACCTCATTGCCGCTACTCCTGGGGGCAAAAAACAGAGTGCAAAAGACCGGAAAATCCACCCTTTATATTTTGTAACTGTCCCATTTCAGATCCACCATCAGCATTCATATCCCCTTTAACCACCAGCGTTACGACCATCTGTTTTTACCATCAGCTGCATTCACAATGCATGACACCAGAGGCATAATAGATGGGGTCAGTTGACATCAAATAAAATTTTTTTACAGAGAAGACATATACTTTGCTTTACTACAGAACACTACAGAAAGACGTGTGTTTAGCAAGGCAGAATGGGATTGGCTTTGGAGTGCTGTTGTGTGAGGGCATTACGTTGGCAGTCAATAGTTTATTGAATGGCAATTCATGGATAAGTTTGGGAATGCAGTGGCAGAGCCAAAATACAATGCATCATATAGGCTTGGCAAAAATATTCTTTATAAACATAAGAACATAAGAAATAGGAACAGGAGTCGGCCATTCGGCCCCTCAAGCCTGCTCCGCCATTTAATACAATCATGGCTGATCTGATTCTGGACTCAGCTGCACTTCCCCGCCCGCTCCCCATAACCCCTTAACCCCTTATCGTTTAAGAAACTGTCTATTTCTGTCTTAAATTTATTCAATGTCCCGGCTTCCACAGCTCTCTGAGGCAATGACTTCCACAGATTTACAACCCTCTGAGAGAAGAAATTTCTCCTCATCTCTGTTTTAAATGGGCGGCCCCTTATTCTAAGACCATGCCCTCTAGTTCTAGTCTCCTCCATCAGTGGAAACATCTTCTCTGCATCCACCTTGTCAAACCCCCTCATAATCTTATACGCTTTGATAAGATCACCTCTCATTCTTCTGAATTCCAATGAGTAGAGGCTCAACCTACTGAACCTTTCCTCATAAGCCAACCCCCTCATCCCCAGAATCAACCCCTGAACTTCCTCCAAAGCAACTATATCCTTTCGTAAATATGGAAACCAAAACTGTACACAGTATTCCAGGTGTGGCCTCATCAATACCTTATATAGCTATAGCAAGACTTCCCTGCTTTTATACTCCATCCCCTTTGCAATAAAGGCCAAGATACCATTGGCCTTCCTGATCATCACTTGCTGTATCTGCATACTATCCTTTTGTGTTTCATACACAAGTACCCCCAGGTCCAGCTGTACTGCGGCACTTTGCAATCTTTCTCCATTTAAATAATAACGTTCTTTGATTTTTTTCTGCCAAAGTGCATGACCTCACACTTTCCAACATTATACTCCATCTGCCAAATTTTTGCCCACTCACTTAGCCTGTCTATGTCCTTTTGCAGATTTTTTGTGTCCTCCTCACACATTGTTTTTCCTCACATCTTTGTATCATCAGCAAACTTGGCTGCCTTACACTCGGTCCCTTCTTCCAAGTCGTTAATATAGATTGTAAATAGTTGGGGTCCCAGCACTGATCCCCGCGGCACCCCACTAGTTACTGATTGCCAACCAGAGAATGAACCATTTATCCTGCATCTCTGTTTTCTGTTAGTTAGCCAATCCTCTATCCATGCTAATATATTACCCCCAATCCCATGAACTTTTATTTTGTGCAGTAACCTTTTATGTGGCACCTTGTCACATGCCTTCTGGAAGTCCAAATACACCACATCCACTGGTTCCCCTTTATCCACCATGTTCATTACACCCTCAAAGAACTCCAGCAGATTTGTCAAACATGACTTCCCCTTCATAAATCCATGCTGGCTCTGACTATACCGGCATGCATTATCAGCGCAAAGAAAAATAATCACCAAAGTATCCAGTTACACATTAACTTAGTTTGTGTGAAATCCAAGTTCAACTGAATCAAGCCAAACCATGCCATTGTGATCTATTGCATTGATGCTGCCTTCTTACCTGTACCGTGATTGGATTGAGGCTAACCGTCCTTTTTTATTTGAAGGCATTTTCCCCTACTTAATGTATTTGCTTCATGGGTTCTTTGCTTAAGAATTCATAGCAACACATTACTATTAAGAACTAGTTGGTTTATTAACAAAGGCTTAACAATCACACTACACATTACCAGATCATCTATTGGGCTCACAACTGTGTACCTCATCGTGGATGACCAACTGGCTGGGGTTTTATTGCACATCACATGACTGGCTATGCCACTCATAATGCAACAGCTCAACAAACCCACGAGCATCCTCATTGGTGCATACATTACACTTTCATTATTTGTGATTTGTGCCAAAGACATTGGGGCTGGGGACAAGATTAAACAATTCCCAGGCCTATGCCAGTGCCATTCTGAAATTAATCACTCGGCAGGGCATGAGAGCAGCTTTAGAATGACCCTTCCTCCAACTTGCCCTGTGTCTCCATGACAACCTTGGCTGAGAGTGGGAGCTCGGTATGTGCGAATTGCATTGCAGCAATTTGTGGAGCAGTGTTCTACTGCTGTGCAGTAGTTTAAAGAACTTCTATCAATTAGAAAACATGGATCTGCAATGCATCCTCACTCTGAGGTTTAGGTCAACTGGCCATAATTTCAATGTTCACGCTTTCCAGTCGATCTGCCTGCAGTATTATGCTTGGCCTTTGAAGGCCAACATCGAGATTTTATTGCTTACTTCATTCATAGAATGCCTCACAACCCTGAAACTTAATTGCTGTGCACCAAGAATTAGCCAACGTTGGAAAGTGGTGGACGTTTATACTGTCTGGGAAGAATCGTGTTCCAGCCTTGGTGTAGAATTGTGCCAGAGAGCAGTTTTAGCAGCAATGAAGAAAGAGCTCGGGTAATTCCAAATCCCACAACGGCGTTCAGCTTCCACACTAAGTAATTACAAACCTTTCCACTGTAGCAATTACCAGCTCTGTCCTCCTGCAACAGAGCCAAGAGTTTGAAAGACCCAGCTGATGAGCAGGGTTTGGAATTTATAATGTGTTCCATGTGGAGTGGAACCAAAAGTTTAAAAAAAAAACATTGGGAAAATTACAACTATAGAAAGCCAGCCTTTCATTGAAAGGCAGCCCAAAGTTTAATAATCATGCCTTTTGTAAGAGGTTTGAAAAATATATCTAATGTCTTCCATGTGCTGTGCTTTTGGGGCAAAGTTAAAGTTGAGGCCAACACTCTGAAATATACTCATGTATTCCCCAAAATACTGTCGAGAGGCTATACCTCAGCAGCGCCCATTTCTTTGAACGGTATTTGAGTGGCAATTCCTGCTTCTAACTGCTGTTCAAAGACTACTAGTTCCCTGTGACAATTACATCATCGTACGTGTGTGCGGTAAAATGGCAAGCTAGGGTAAGCGAAGAGAATTCGTGGTTCTTTGGTGTAGTTTCAATGAGTCAACTGTTTGACCAACACACACACACACACACACACACACACGCTACTCCACTTATTGAAATTGGCTTTCATTGGCATTTCTCTTTCACTCACGGCAACACCAATGAAAAACAAAGTTGCTGGCTGTGACGATTGCTATTTCTGTTGGTGTGTGTTGGTAATGGAAGGGAAAGAATAAACAGTTGTCATGGTGATGCACCTGTTGGGCTACAGCATTCCGCAATCCTCGTGCCAATCCTTGCCTCTGAGTCAGAAGGTTGTGGGTTCAAGTCCCACTTCAGAGACTTGAGCACAAATCTAGGCTGACATTCCAGTGCTGAGAGAGTGCTGCATTGTCGGAGGTGCCGTCTTTCAGATGAGACGTTAAACTGAGGCCCCCCGTCTGCTCTCTCAGGTGGACGTAAAAGATCCCATGGCACTATTTCGAAGAAGAGCAGCTGAGTTATCCAATGTGTCCTGGAGCCAATATTTATCCCTCACTCAACATAACAAAAACAGATTATCTGGTCATTCTAACATTGCTGTTTATCAACTCTTAATCTATTTAATAAATCTTCAATCAACTTGTGTAACTTAAAAAAAAATAATTTGGAAATACTTTTAAACTCTTAAACTTTTAAAACCACGACCCCAGCAGACAGCTGACCTTCCTAATACCTGGCCCCCTACCAAGCATCGGGCCATCTACCATCAATGGCGCTACTCGGCGCTGAGCTTGCAGCCAACACTTCACCGTAGGCAATTAGGCTCATACAGCAGTGCCTGGTCTCCAGTTGTCTAGGACCCCCTTGCCACTGGACCAAGACCAGTGTGGTTGTCGGTGTGCAGCGGCCACCCCACGTTAAAAGAACTCGCACTCGGGCATCTTCCACTTCGCTAATATGAAGTTCGGGACCTGGAATGTCAGGACCCTCATGGACAATTCCAACAGCAACAGGCCGGAACGCCGCACCGCCATAGTTGCCCGGGAACTTGGACGTTTTGACATTGACATCGCCGCCCTAAGCGAGACCCGGTGGGCAGGGGAAGGCCAGCTCAAGGAACATGGTGGAGGTTACACCTTTTTCTGGAAAGGAAAACCAGAGGAAGAACGCCACCTTGATGGAGTCGGCTTCGCCGTCAAAAATGAGCTGGTCGACCGCCTCAAAGACTCCCCCTGCAGGGTTAACGACCGCCTCATGACTCTTCGACGCACCCTATCCTGGAACCAATGCGCCACAGTCATCAGTGCATACGCCCCAACACTCGATGCAATCGATGAGGCTACAGAGGATTTTTATTCCAACCTTGAGACATCCCTGTCCCAGGTCCCCACGGGCGACAAATTGATCCTCCTAAGTGAGTTTAATGCTAGGGTCGGCAAAGACACAGCCCTCTGGGGTGGCATGATTGGCAGAGAGGGGGTAGGGAAAGCCAACTCCAGTGGTACCCTATTCCTGACAAAATGTCTGGAACATGAACTCATCATCACCAAACACCCTGTTCCGCCAGCGGGACAAATACAAGGCATCGTGGCTGTTGTGTATCTGTAAAGCATGCACTCCCATGTTCTGCCACCAGGGAGTGCATCCCCTGAAGTCCCATGGGATTCCAGCATCCCTTGGGAGCACTGTATATAAGCCAGCCCCTAAGGCCTGTTCCTCACTCTGGGGTGTCCTAATAAAGACTGAGGTCACTGTTACTTTAACCTCCCTGTATGCAGTCTCATCTGTGTTAGGAACACAATAACTGGCGACGAGTATACGAATCCAACGCAAAGATGCAGCAAACTGTGGGCATCCTGGAGAAGTTTTCGGAGGGTGAGGACTGGGAAGCCGATGTCGAACGGCACCGACCAGTACCTTGTAGCCAATGAGCTGGACGGAGAAGGAAGCGCTGCAAAAAGGAGAGCGGTCTTCCTCACATTCTGCGGGGCACCGACCTACAGCCTCATGAAGAATCTTCTGGCTCCGGTGAAACCCACGGATAAGTCGTATGAGGAGCTGTGTACACTGGTTCGGGAGCATCTTAACCCGAGGGAGAGCGTGCTGATGGCAAGGTATCGGTTCTACACGTGCCAGCGATCTGAAGGTCAGGAAGTGGCGAGCTACGTCGCCAAGTTAAGGTGACTTGCAGGACAATGTGAGTTTGATGTCTACCTGGAGCAAATGCTCAGAGATTTTTTTGTACTGGGCATTGGCCACGAGACCAGCCTACGAAAACTTTTCACTGTAGAGACACTGACCCTCAGTAAGGCCATTGCAATAGCACAGGCGTTTATGTCCACCAGTGATAACACCAAACAAATCTCTCAGCACACAAGTGCTAGCAATGTTCATAAATTAACTGGAACTGTGTTTGCGAGCAGAAATGTACAGAGCAGAAAACACGAGCCTGCAACTGCCAGCAGGCCTCAGGTGACCCAGATGACTCAGAGTCCGCAACAAAGGATGAATGCAAGGCAATTCACACCTTGTTGGTGTTGTGGAGGCTTCCATTCAGCCTATTCATGCCGCTTCAAAGAGTATGTTTGCAAGAGCTGTGGAACAATGGGACACCTCCAATGAGCTTGCAGACAAGCTGCAAGCTCTGCAAAACCTGCTAACCACCACTTGGCAGAGGAAGATCGATCCATGGTGGATCAAAGCAATTTCGAGCCTCAGAGAGAGGAGGCAAATGCTGAAGTACACGGGGGGTGCACACATTTTCGACGAAATGTCCACCTATAATGCTAAATGTAAAATTGAATGGCTTACCCATAGCCATGGAACTGGACACTGGCGCTAGCCAATCCATCATGAGTAAAAAGTTGTTTGAGAGACTGTGGAGCAACAAGGCACTCAGACTAGCCCTGAGCCCCATCCACACAAAACTGAAAGTGTACACCAAAGAGCTAATCACTGTCCTGGGCAGCGCCATGGTCAAGGTCACCTACGAGGGCACGGTGCATGAACTGCCACTCTGGATTGTCCCGGGCGATGGCCCCACACTGCTTGGAAGGAGCTGGCTGGGCAAAATCCGCTGGAACTAGGATGACATCCGAGCGCTATCACATGTCGATGAGGCCTCATGTACCCAGGTTCTCAACAAATTTCCTTCCCTTTTTGAGCCAGGCATTGGAAACTTTTCCGGGGCGAAGGTGCAGATCCACTTGGTCCCAGAGGCATGACCCATTCACCACAAGGCGCGAGCAGTACCTCACACGATGAGGGAGAGAATGGAAATCGAGCTGGACAGGCTGCAACGCGAGGGCATCATCTCCCCAGTAGAATTCAGTGAGTGGGCCAGCCCGATTGTTCCAGTACTCAAAAGTGATGGCACGGTCAGGATTTGCGGCAATTATAAACTAACTATTAATCGTTTCTCGCTACACGACTAATACCCGCTGCCTAAGGCAGACGACCTATTTGCAAAGCTGGCAGGAGGCAAGATGTTCACCAAGTTCGACCTGACTTCGGCCTACATGACGGAGGAGCTGGAGGAGTCTTCAAAGGGCCTCACCTGCATCAACATGCACAAGGGACTGTTCATCTACAACAGATGCCCATTTGGAATTCGGTCGGCTGCAGCGATCTTCCAGAGAAACATGGAGAGCCTACTCAAGTCGGTACCACGCACGGTGGTTTTTCAAGTCAACATATTGGTCACAGGTCGGGACACCGTCGAGCACCTACAAAACCTGGAGGAGGTCCTCCAGCGACTGGATCGCGTAGGGCTGCGGCTGAAGAGGTCGAAAGGCATCTTCATGGCAACAGCAGTGGAGTTTTTGGGGAGAAAGATCGCGGCGGACGGCATTCGGCCCACAGACGCCAAGACAGAGGCTATCAGGAACGCGCCCAGGCCACAGAATGTCACGGAGCTGCGGTCGTTCCTGGGACTCCTCAACTACTTTGGTAACTTCCTACCAGGGTTAAGCACCCTCTTACAGCCCCGACATGTGTTATTGCGTAAAGGTGAGAACTGAGTATGGAGAAAAAAACAAGTAATTGCTTTTGAGAAAGCCAGAAACATTTTATGCTCCAACAAGTTGCTTGTATTGTATAGCCCATGTAAAAGACTTGTGCTAGCATGTGATGCATTGTCGTACGGAGTCAGGTGTGTATTACAACAAGCTAACGTTGCGGGGAAGTTGCAACCTGTCGCCTATGCCTCCAGGAGCTTGTCTAAGGCCGAGAGGGCCTACAGCATGATTGAGAAAGAGGCATTAGCTTGTGTGTTCGGGGTAAAGAATATGCATCAGTACCTGTTTGGCCTCAAATTTGAGCTGGAAACTGATCACAAACCCCTCATATCCCTGTTCGCTTAAAACAAGGTGATAAATACTTGTGCCTCAGCCCGCATACAAAGGTGAGCACTCGCACTATCAGCGTATAACTATACCATCAGCTCCAGGCCAGGCAGGGAGAACTGTGCGGATGCTCTCAGTCGGCTACCATTGCCCACCACGGGGGTGGAAATGGCGCAGCCCGCAGACTTGTTGATGGTCATGGAAGCATTTGAAAATGATAAATCAGTTGTCACGGCCCGCCAGATTAGGACTTGGACCAGCCAAGATCCTCTGCTGTCCCTAGTAAAAAACTGTGTACTGCATGGGAGCTGGGCCAGCATTCCCGTTGAAATGCAAGAGCCAATCAAGCCGTTCCAGCGGCGAAAGGACGAGCTATCCATTCAGGCAGATTGCCTGTTGTGGGGTAACCGCGTAGTGCTACCCAAAAAGGGCAGGGAGACGTTCATCTCGGATCTCCACAGCACACACCCAGGTATAGTAATGATGAAAGCGATAGCCAGATCCCACGCGTGGTGGCCCGGTATCGACTCTGATTTAGAGTCCTGTGTGTGCTCAGTTGAGCAACGCACCCAGAGAGGCAGCACTAAGTTTGTGGTCCTGGCCCTCCAGACCATGGTCACGGATCCATGTCGACTATGCGGGCCCGTTTCTCGGTAAAATGTTCCTGGTGGTGGTGGATGCTTTTTCAAAATGGATTGAATGTGAAATAATGTCGGGAAGCACCGCCACCGCCACCATTGAAAGCCTGAGGGCCATGTTTGCCACCCACGGCCTGCCTGACATACTGGTCAGTGACAACAGGCCATGTTTCACCAGTGCCGAATATAAAGAATTCATGACCCGCAATGGGATCAAACATGTCACCTCGGCCCCGTTTAAACCAGTCTCCAATGGGCAGGCAGAGCGGGCAGTACAAACAATCAAACAGAGCCTTAAACGAGTCACAGAAGGCTCACTCCAAACCCGCCTGTCCCGAGTACTGCTCAGCTACCGCACGAGACCCCACTCGCTCACAGGGATGCCCCCGGCTGAGCTATTTATGAAAAGGACAAATTAAAACCAGACTCTCGCTGGTTCATCCCAACCTGCATGATCAGGTAGAGAGCAGGCGGCAGCAACAAAATGTAAACGATGGTCGCGCCACTGTGTCATGGGAAATTGATCTGAATGGCCCTGTGTATGTGCTAAACTATGGACATGGTCCCAAGTGGATCGTGGGCACGGTGATAGCTAAAGAAGGGAGTAGGGTGTTTGTAGTTAAATTAGACAATGGACACATTTTCAGAAAGCACCTGGACCAAACGAGGCTGTGGTTCACAGACTGCCCTGAACAACCCACAGCAGGCACCACCTTTTTCGAGCCCACAACACACACCCAAAGGATCAACCACGCCATCCCGGACCAGGAAATCGAACCCATCACGCTCAACAGCCCAGCAAGACCAGACTCACCCAGCAGCCCTGCAGGGCCAACAACACGCCAGCCCAGCGAGGGCACAGCCAACACACCAGAACAGACATTTGTACCGAGGCGGTCCACCAGGGAAAGAAAGGCTCCCGACGCCTCACCTTGTAAATAGTTTTCACTTTGACTTTGAGGGGGAGTGATGTGTATCTGTAAAGCATGCACTCCCATGTTCCGCCACCAGGGAGTGCATCCCCTGAAGTCCCAAGGGATCCCAGCATCCCTTGGGAGCACTGTATATAAGCCGGTCCCTAAGGCCTGTTCCTCACTCTGGAGTGTCTTAATAAAGACTGAGGTCACTGTTACTTTAATCTCCCTGTGTGCAGTCTCATCTGTGTTAGGAACACAATAGTGGCATCACCCTCACTCCAAACCCTGGCATCTACTCGATCACGTCATCATCTGAACCATGGATCGCAAGGATGTGCGCATCACCCGCGCCATGACAGGAGCTGATGACTGCTGGACGGACCATCGCCTAATCCGATCCATCATCAATATAAACATAGCCCCAAAGCAGAGGGGACAGCAGAAGCAGTGCCACAAAAAAGTTAATGCCGGGGCACTTAAAGACCAAGCTAAGAGAGCCCTATTCAGCTGGCGCCTCACAGCTAATCTGGCATGCCTTGATGACCCTGAGATGCCCACAGTGCTTGGTCTGCCCTCCAGGTCTCCATAACCAGTGCCTATGAAGAGACACTTAGTTACTCAGCCAGAAAACACCAGAAAATGATCAGGAAATCCAAGAACTAATAGATCATAAGCGCAGAGCATTTCTGATCCTCAGGCAACAACCCAACTCAGGAACAGCAAAGCAACATTACAGGCGGCTCAAGGCTGAGGTCCAACAAAAAAGCCGGGACCTAAAGAACAGGTGGTGGATGGAGAAAGCACAGGAGATGCAACAACTGGCCGACAGCCACAATATGTGAGTATTCTTCATTGCAGTCAAGGCCCCACCCGACTCCATGCCAAGAGCGGGGAAACATTCATCAAGGACACCGAGGCTGTCCGGGCCCGCTGGAAGGAGCACTTTGAAGATCTCCTCAATCGAGACTCTGCCTTTGACTCGAGTGTTCTCGACTCCATCCCGCAGCATGCGACCCGCCACCAACTCAGTGAAACCCCAATGCTGCACGAGGTAGGCAAAGCCATAAAACAGCTGAAGAATAACAAGGCTACGGTGCGGATGGAATTCCTGCTGAGACACTGAAGTATGGCGGAGAGGCGCTGTTGGCATGGATACATGACCTCATCTCTCTCATTTGAAGGGAGGAGAGCATGCCGGGAGATCTCAGAGATGCAGTGATCGTGACCATCTTTAAAAAGGGGGACAAGTCCGACTGCGGCAACTACAGGGGAATCCCCCTGCTATCAGCCATTGGGAAGGTTGTCACTAGAGTTCTCCTCAACCGTCTTCTCCCTGCAGCCGAGAAGCTCCCCCTGGAATCACAGTGTGGATTTCGCCCCTACAGGGCACAATGGACATGATCTTTGCAGCACAACAGCTGCAGGAAAAATGCAGGGAGCAGCGCCAGCCCTTATACATGGCCTTTTTTGATCTTACAAAAGCCTTTGACACTGTCAACCGTGAGGGCTTATGGAGCGTCCTTCTCCGTTTTGGATGCTCCCAAAAGTTTGTCAACATCCTTCGCCTGCTCCACGACGACATGCAGGCCATGATCCTTACCAGCGGTTCTGTTACAGACCCAATCCACAACCGGACTGGGGTCAAATAGGGCTGCGTTATCGTTCCAACTCTCTTCTCAATCTTCCTCGCTGCCATGCTCCACCTCACAATCAGCAAGCTCCCCGCTGAAGTGGAACTAAACTACAGAACCAGTGGGAAGCTGTTTAACCTACGCCGCCTCCAGGCCAGGTCCAAGATCACCCCAACCTCTGTCGTTGAGCTTCAGTACACGGACAATGCCTGCGTCTGCGCACATTCTGAGGCTGAACTCCAGGATATAGTCGATGTATTCACCGAGGCACATGGGCCTCATGCTTAACATCCGTAAGACAAAGGTCCTCCATCAGCCTGTCCTCGCCGCACAGCACTGCCCCCCAGGTCATCAAGATTCATGGCACGGCCCTGGACAACGTGGACCATTTCCCATACCTCGGGAGCCTTTTATCAACAAAGGCAGACATTGATGCGGAGATTTAACATCGCCTCCGGTGCGCCAGTGAAGCCTTCGGCCGCCTGAGAAAAAGAGTGTTCAAAGACCAGGCCCTCAAATCTACCACCAAGCTCATGGTCTACAGGACTGTAGTAATACCCGCCCTCCTGTATGGATCTGAGGCATGGACCATGTACAGAAGACACCACAAGTCGCTGGAGAAATATCACCAACGATGTCTCCGCAAGATCCTGCAAATCCCCTGGGAGGACAGGCGCACCAACATCAGTGTCCTCGTCCTGGCTAACATCTCCAGCATTGAAGCACTGACCAAACTCGATCAGCTTCGCTGGGCAGGCCACACGGTTTGCATGCCAGACACGAGACTCCCTAAGCAATTGCTCTATGCGGAGCTCCTTCACGGCAAACGAGCCAAAGGTGGGCAGCAGAAACATTACAAGGACACCCTCAAAGCCTCCCTGGTAAAGTGCGACATCACCACTGACACCTGGGAAGACCCTGGCCGAAGACGGCCCTAAGTGGAGAAAATGCATCCGGGAGGGCGTTGAGCTCTTCTAATCTCAATGCCGCGAGTGTGAAGAGGTCAGGTGCAGGCAGCGGAAGGAGCGTGCGGCAAATCAGTCCCACCCCCCCCTCCCCCCCCTTCCCCCGACGAATGTCTGTTTCACCTGTGACAGGGTCTCTGGCTCTCGCATTGAACTGTTCAGCCACCAAAGGACTCACTTTAGGAGTGGAAGCAAGTCTTCCTCGATTCCGGGGGACTGCCTATGATGGTGGTGATGTTGCTGTTAATGAGAGCTTGCTGTGCACAAGTTGGCTGCTGCGTTTCCCACATTACAACAGTGACTACACTTCAAAAGTACTCAATTGGCTGTAAAGTGCTTTGAGACACTCAACACTCCCACACCTCATTGTAAAACAGGGACTGGTAGCGTTCCTTAAGCCTTACTTGCTTAGAAAAGTAACCTGCCTTCAATTTTTAAGCCTTACCCTGCGGAGCAATTAGGAATTCTACACAATCTCAAAGAGAAGCCATGACTAAGAATAATAACACGCTAACGTAGCACCTCTAATGTCGTGAAATGCCCCAGGCTGTTCCAAAAAGGAAGGATAAACAGACACCATACAGCAGTTGAACGAAGGAGGAGCTTGTTAGGCAGCCAGTTAGCATTAGGTCTTTTTAAAACTTTTGTCCACTGACTGCTCTGTTTTTCAGCTTGAACAGGGCGGTAGATGGGCGTAGATTACCTCCCAGATACCACCGAGTGGTCCAGCCAAGAACTCGTCAAATTTGCCAAAGTAGAGAATGAATCTGAGTGTAAGATAAACCTATTGTCATAGTGTCAGTTGTGGCTCAGTGGATAGCACTCTCGCCTCTGAGTCAGAGGGTTGTGGTGGGTACAAGTCCCACTCCAGGGACTTGAGCTCAAAACAATCTAAGCTGACACTGCAGTGCAGTGCTGAGGGAGTGCTGCACTGTCGGAGGTGCCGTTTTTCAGGTGAAACGCTGGTTTTGTGGGGTCACTGAGCAGCACTGAGCAAAACTGTCAAGCGGGTGTGCAATTTCCCCCATTTTAGAAACATAGAAACATACAAAATAGGTGCAGGAGTAGGCCATTCGGCCCTTCGAGCCTGCACCGCCATTCAATGAGTTCATGGCTGAACATGCAACTTCAGTACCCCATTCCTGCTTTCTCGCCATACCTCTTGATTCCCCCTAGTAGTAAGGACTACATCTAACTCCTTTTTGAATATATTTAGTGAATTGGCTTCAACAACTTTCTGTGGTAGAGAATTCCACAGGTTCACCACTCTCTGGGTGAAGAAGTTTCTCCTCAACTCGGTCCTAAATGGCTTACCCCTTATCCTTAGACTGTGACCCCTGGTTCTGGACTTCCCCAACATTGGGAACATTCTTCCTGCATCTAACCTGTCTGAACCCATCAGAATTTTAAATGTTTCTATGAGGTCCCCTCTCATTCTTCTGAACTCCAGTGAATACAAGCCCAGTTGATCCAGTCTTTCTTGATAGGTCAGTCCCGCCATCCCGGGAATCAGTCTGGTGAACCTTCGCTGCACTCCCTCAATAGCAAGAATGTCCTTCCTCAAGTTAGGAGACCAAAACTGTACACAATACTCCAGGTGTGGCCTCACCAAGGCCCTGTAGAACTGTAGCAACACCTCCCTGCCCCTGTACTCCAATCCCCTCGCTATGAAGGCCAACATGCCATTTGCTTTCTTAACCTCCTGCTGTACCTGCATGCCAACCTTCAATGACTGATGTACCATGACACCCAGGTCTCGTTGCACCTCCCGTTTTCCTAATCTGTCACCATTCAGATAATAGTCTGTCTCTCTGTTTTGACCACCAAAGTGAATAACCTCACATTTATCCACATTATACTTCATCTGCCATGCATTTGCCCACTCACCTAACCTATCCAAGTCACTCTGCAGCCTCATAGCATCCTCCTCGCAGCTCACACTGCCGCCCAACTTAGTGTCATCCGCAAATTTGGAGATACTACATTTAATCCCCTCGTCTAAATCATTAATGTACAATGTAAACAGCTGGGGCTCCAGCACAGAACCTTGCGGTACTCCACTAGTCACTGCCTGCATTCTGAAAAGTACCCATTTACTCCTACTCTTTGCTTCCTGTCTGACAACCAGTTCTCAATCCATGTCAGCACACTACCCCCAATCCCATGTGCTTTAACTTTGCACATTAATCTCTTGTGTGGGACCTTGTCGAAAGCCTTCTGAAAGTCCAAATATACAACATCAACTGGTTCTCCCTTGTCCACTCTACTGGAAACATCCTCAAAAAATTCCAGAAGATTTGTCAAGCATGATTTCCAATTCACAAATCCATGCTGACTTGGACCTATCATGTCACCTCTTTCCAAATGCGCTGCTATGACATCCTTAATAATTGATTCCATCATTTTACCCACTACCGATGTCAGGCTGACCGGTCTATAATTCCCTGTTTTCTCTCTCCCTCCTTTTTAAAAAAGTGGGGTTACATTGGCTACCCTCCACTCGATAGGAACTGATCCAGATTCAATGGAATGTTGGAAAATGACTGTCAATGCATCCACTATTTCCAAGGCCACCTCCTTAAGTACTCTGGGATGCAGTCCATCAGGCCCTGGGGATTTATCGGCCTTCAATCCCATCAATTTCCCCAACACAATTTCCCGACTAATAAGGATTCCCTCAGTTCCTCCTCCTTACTAGACCCTCTGACCCCTTTTATATCCGGAAGGTTGTTGGTGTCCTCCTTAGTGAATACCGAACCAAAGTACTTGTTCAATTGGTCTGCCATTTCTTTGTTCCTCGTTATGACTTCCCCTGATTCTGACTGCATGGGACCTACGTTTGTCTTTACTAACCTTTTCCTCTTTACATATCTATAGAAACTTTTGCAATCCGTCTTAATGTTCCCTGCAAGCTTCTTCTCGTACTCCATTTTCCCTGCCCTAATCAAACCCTTTGTCCTCCTCTGCTGAGTTCTAAATTTCTCCCAGTCACCGGGCTTCGCTGCTATTTCTGGCCAATTTGTATGCCACTTCCTTGGCTTTAATACTATCCCTGATTTCCCTTGATAGCCATGGTTCAGCCACCTTCCCTTTTTTATTTTTACGCCAGACAGGAATGTACAATTGTTGTAGTTTATCCATGCGGTGTCTAAATGTCTGCCATTGCCCATCCACAGTCAACCCCTTAAGTATCATTCGCCAATCTATCCTAGCCAATTCACGCCTCATACCTTCAAAGTTACCCTTCTTTAAGTTCTGGACCATGGTCTCTGAATTAACTGTTTCATTCTCCATCCTAATGTAGAACTCCACCATATTATGGTCACTCTTCCCCAAGGGGCCTCGCACAACGAGATTGCTAATTAATCCTCTCTCATTACACAACACCCAGTCTAAGATGGCCTCCCCCCTAGTTGGTTCCTCGACATATTGGTCTAGAAAACCATCCCTTATGCACTCCGGGAAATCCTCCTCACCGTATTGCTTCCAGTTTGGTTAGCCCAATTTTGACTGCGCTTTGATTTTGGTTTGGTGCTGACCCTCTAGTGCTCCGTGGTGGGACCGCCGAGCTGTCCCGACAACGGTGAGTGAAGTAATTAATGTATGAGGTAAGTTTGATTGTTTTGTTTTTATTTTAGCGATTTATCCTAATGTGTTTTTTTGTGTGTTTTGTAGCAATTCTTTTTTCCATGGGAGCCTCTGTTGGGGCGCTCCAAGGCCTGCTCTTACGCTGGGGATTTCCAGTTGCTCAGCCAGCCTAGCGCCCCAAAGGAGATGTGGAAGGCCTCCCTTAGCGTTCCGCTCCACACTCTGGGCCCAGCTGCTAAGTTTTATGGCTGCTGACGCAAACTCTGTCCCGCCGCAAACTTTACTGCCTCGCCGCCATTACCGCCTGAAAAATCCTCCATCGGAAAATCCAGCCCAGGAAGCCTTGGCACCGATGGCCACTCTTATGTGTCCCGAACTTCAGGGGAAACAAATGTTAAAGTGTGTTGGTGCTACGTTCTATTGCTCCACTAACACCATAAAGCTAGCGGGGTTCTGTTAACCCTTTCTTTTTTGTTCAGGGGCGAAAAGGAAAAAACGGTTTCCGAGGTATGCAAGGCAGCCAAGGCCCACCAGTAAGTGTTTTTACTGCGCATCTACTTTGATTCATCAATTTAGCAGCTTAACAACACTAACTGCACTTCAACACTATTTAATTGATTACAGTGGGGCTTTGAGATATCCTGACGACCTGACTATACAAGGCTGTACAACTGCAAATATAAATATATCTTTTTTATTTATTCGTTCACGGGATGTGGGCTTCGCTGGCAAGGCTGGCATTTGTTGCCCATCCCTAATTGCCCTCAAGGTGGTGGTGAGCCACCGCAGTCCATGTGGTGCATGTACTCCCACACGGTGCTGACTTTGTCGTAGCGGTTTAGTACAACTGAGTAACCATTTCAAAGGACAGTTAAGAGTCAGCCACATTGTTGTGTGTTTGGAGTCACACATAGGCCAGACCGGGTAAGGACAGCAGATTTCCTTCCCTGAAGGACATGAGTGAACCAGATGGGTTTTTACAACAGTCTGGTAGTTTCATGGCCACCGTTACTGATACTTGTTTCTTTCCAGATGTATTTAATTAATTGAATTTAAATTCCCCCAGCTGCCGTGGTAGGATTTGAACTCACATCTCCGGATCATTACTCCAGGCCTCTGGATTACTAGTCCAGTAACATAACCACTATGCTACCGTACCCTCAATAGTGTAATATTTTACTGTCATTTCTATCGGAACAAAGATGAATATTACGCACGATACATTCTAACACAGTTGTAATTCAGAATATTTTAAAGCTTAACTCATATCATGTTTTAAAGCTTAACTCATATCATGTTTTGTGTTTAATCCTCAGGGTCCTGTTGGGCCCCCAGGTCCAAGGGGTGTTGTTGGCCGACAAGGTCAAGAAGGTGCTCCAGGGTTGGACGGATTTCCCGGACTCAATGGCAAACCAGGAATCCAGGTAAGAAGGGCCTTCTGATAAAGTGATGAAAGCATCTGTGGGACAATCATTTAAGTTAATCATCCCTGACTGAATCTCTGTCCCCAGCAGTAATATTGCACAGCACTATAATTAAATGTGCCACAAGTTTTCGTATTTAAGGAGGGATATACTTGCGTTGGAGACAGTTCAGAGAAAGTTCACGAGGTTGATTCCTTGGTTGAAGGGATTGTCTTATGAGAAAAGGTTGAGCAGGTTGGACCTGCACTCAATGGAATTTAGAAAAATGAGAGGTGATCTCATTGAAACATATAAGATTCTGAGGGGGTTTGACAGGGTAGATGTAGAGAGGATGTTCCCCTCGTGGGGGAATCTAGAACTAGGGGGCAAAGTTTCAGAATAAGGGGTCGCCCATTTAAGACAGAGATGAGCAGAAATTTCTTCTCTCAGTGGGTCGCGAGTCTTTGGAATTCTCTACCTCAGAGAGCTATGGCAGCTGAGTCATTGATTATATTCAAGGCTGAGATAGACAGATTCTTGACTATAGGGGAGTCAAGGGTTATAGGGAACAGGGAGGAAAGTGGAGTTGAGGCCAAGATCAGATCAGCCATGATCTTATTGAATGGTAGAGCAGGCTCGAGCAGCCTTATGGCCTATTCCTGCTCCTATTTCTTATGTTCTTACATGTTCTGTTCTTTACATACAACACTGCGATTGCTAAATATACAGTCCATCAATCTAATCATTGCAATTTAATAAATCGCTGTTCATTAACTTTTTTTCCAATTTAAAAGTAAAGGCTAGCTTCCCAATAGTTCAATTAATAACCCCTGCCCCCGCCCCCCACCTCCCCCCGTGCCAATGTCACTATCCATAAACAAGTCTCCAGCAAACCAAAATCTGTATCCTTTGCCTCCACTCTATTCCAGTTTGCTTAGCCCGGATCTAGCAATTAGCCACAATTGAGGGCAGAGGCAAGTATAGGATGCTATTGTGCTTTCTTTATATATGTAAACTGCTGTTCTGAGATATAATTACAAATAAAGTGGTATACAATAGCAAAGACACATAGGCAAAATACTAGACTGCGTGATATTTATGAGAGAGATGGTCCGAGGAATTAGTCCCATTTTTTAGGTGCTAAATGGCCTACTGAGCCAATATGGCGGGCAAGAGGCCTGCGCACATAATCCCCGGAGGTGCTCCAGCCTGCCATGTTGGGAAAGGAAAAAATAGGTGTCCTTTACCCACACCTGAAGCAGACGTTAGACCCGTTGCATATGTAAATAAGGGACCTAGCGCCTGTTTGAGGTCTCATTTTGTAATGTATTTGCTTAATGGGTTCTTTGCTTAAGAATTCATAGCAACACATTGCTATTAAGAACTAGTTAGTTTATTAACAAAGATTTAACAATCACACTACACATTACCAGTCCATCCACCAAGCTCACAACTGCATACCTCATCGTGGATGAGCTAGACCCAACTGACTTTAAATATATTAAGAGTAAGAGGGTAACTAAAGAAAGGGTAGGGCTTATTAGAGACCATGAGGGTAATCTTTGTGTGGAGGCAGAAGATGTTGGGAGGGTTCTTAACGAATACTTTGCATCTGTTTTCACAAAGGAAAGGGGCAATGCAGATAATGCTATCGAGGAAGAGTGTGATATTCTGGATGAAATAAATATAGAGAGAGAGGAAGTATTAATGGGTTTAGCAGCTTTAAAAGTAGATAAGTCCCCAGGCCCGGATGAAATGCATCCCAGGCTGTTGAGCGAAGTAAAAGAGAAAATAGCAGAGGCCCTGATCATCATTTTCCAGTCCTCTTTGGATTTGGGCATGGTGCCGAAGGATTGGAGGATGCTAATGTAGTACCCTTGTTTAAGAAGGGAGAAAGGGATAGGCTGAGTAATTACAGGCCTGTCAACCTAACCTCAGTGGTGGGAAAATTACTGGAAAAAATCCTGAAAGACAGGATAAATCTGCATTTGGAAAGGCAAGGATTAATTAGGGACAGTCAACACGGATTTGTTAAGGGAAGATCGTGTCTGACTAACCTGATTGAATTTTTTGAGGAGGTAACCATGAGGGTAGGGCGTACGATGTAGTACATATGGACTTTAGCAAAGCTTTTAATAAGGTCCCACATGGTAGACTGGTCATGAAGGTTAAAGCCCATGGGATACAGGGCAAAGTGGCAAGTTGGATCCAAAATTGACTTGGAGGTAGGAAGCAAAGGGTAATAATTGATGGATGTTTTTGTGACTGGAAGGATGTTTCCAGTGGGGTTCTGCAGGGCTCAGTACTGGGACCCTTGCTTTTTGTGGTATATATCAACGATTTAGATTTGAATATAGGGAACATGATTAAGAAGTTTGCAGTTGACACTAAAATTGGCTGTGTGGTTAATAATGCAGAGGAAAGTCATGGGCTGCAGGGGATTCTATTGTAAGGGGAATAGATGGGCGTTTCTGCAACCGCAAACGAGACCCCAAGATGGTATGTTGCCTCCCTGGTGCAAGGGTCAAGGATGTCTCGGAACAGCTGCAGTGCATTCAGGAGGGGGAGGGTGAATAGCCAGCTGTTGTGATGCATATAGGTACCAACGATATAGGTAAAAAATGGGATGAGGTCCTACAAGCTGAATTTAGGGAGCTAGGAGTTAAATTAAAAAGTAGGACCTCAAAGGTAGTAATCTCAAGATTGCTACCAGTGCCATGTGCTAGTCAGAGTAGGAATTGCAGGATAGCTCAGCTAAATACGTGGCTTGAGGAGTGGTGCAAGGGGGAAGGATTCAAATTCCTAGGACTTTGGAACCGGTTCTGGGGGAGGTGGGACCAGTACAAACCGGGAAATCTGCACCTGAGCAGGACCAGAACCGATGTCCTAAGCGGAGTGTTTGCCAGTGCTGTTGGGGAGGGTTTAAACTAACAAGGCAGGGGGGTGGAAATCTATGCAGGGAGGCAGAGGGAAGTAAAAAGGGGGCAGAAGCAAAAGGTAGGAAGGAGAAAAGCAAGAGTGGAGGGCAGAGAAATCAAGGGCAAAAATCAAAAAGGGCCACATTACAACATAATTCTAAAAGGACAAAGAGCGTTAAAAAAACAAGCCTGAAGGCTCTGAGTCTCAATGCGAGGAGCATCCGTAATAAGATGGATGAATTGACTGCGCAGATAGCTGTTAATGGATATAATGAAATTGGGATTACGGAGACATGGCTCCAAGGTAACCAAGGCCCGGAACTCAACATCCAGGGGTATTCAATATTCAGGAAGGACAGACAGGAAGGAAAAGGAGGTGGGGTAGCATTACTGGTTAAAGAGGAGATTAACGCAATAGTAAGGAAGGACATTAGCGTGGATGATGTGAAATCTATATGGATAGAGCTGCGAAACACCAAAGGGCAGAAAACATTAGTGGGAGTTGTGTACAGACCACCAAACAGTAGTAGGGAAGTTGGGAATGCCATCAAACAGGAAATTAGGAACGCATGCAATAAGGGTACAGCAGTTATCATGGGTGACTTTAATCTGCATATTGATTGGGCTAATACTGCGGAGGAGGATTTCCTGGAGTGTATAAGGGATGGTTTTCTAGACCAATATGTCGAGGAACCAACTAGAGAGCAGGCCATCCTAGACTGGGTCTTGTGTAACGAGAGAGGATTAATTAGCAATCTGGTCGTGCAGGGCCCCATGGGGAAGAGTGACCATAACATGGTAGAATTCTTTATTAAGATGGAGAGTGACACAGTTAATTCGGAAACTAGGGTCCTGAACTTAAAGAAAGGAAACTTCGACAGTATGAGACGTGAATTGGCTAGGATAGACTGGAGAATGATACTTAAAGGGTTGATGGTGAATAGGCAATGGCAGACATTTAAATATCACATGGATGAACTTCAACAATTGTACATTCCTGTGTGACGTAAGAATAAAAAAGGGAAGGTGGCTCAACCGTGGCTAACAAGGGAAATTAGGGAAAGTGTTAAATCCAAGGAAGAGGCATATAAATTGGCCAGGAAAAACAGCAAACCTGAGGACTGGGAGAAATTTAGAATTCAGCAGAGGAGGACTAAGGGTTTAACTGGGAGGGGGAAAATAGAGTATGAGAGTAAGCTTGCAGGGAACATAAAAACTGACTGCAAAAGCTTCTATAGATATGTGAAAAGAAAAAAAATAGTGAAGACTAATGTAGGTTCCTTGCAGTCAGAATCAGGTGAATTCATAATGGGAAACAAGGAAATGGCAGACCAATTGAACACATACTTTGGTTCTGTCTTCACTAAGGAAGACACGATTAACCTTCCGAAAATACTAGGGGACCGAGGGTCTAGCGAGAAGGGGGAACTGAGGGAAATCCTTATTAGTCAGGAAATGGTGTTAGGGAAATTGAATGGACTGAAGGCCGATAAATCCCCAGGGCCTGATAGTCTGCATCCCAGAGTACTTAAGGAAGTGGCCCTAGAAATATTGGATGCATTGGTAGTCATTTTCCAACATTCTATAGATTCTGGTTCAGTTCCTATGGATTGGAGGGTAGCTAATGTAACCGCACTTTTTAAAAAAGGAGGGAGAGACAAAACACGGAAATATAGACGGGTTAGCCTGACATCGGTAGTGGAGAAAATATGGGAATCAATTATTAAAGATGAAATAACAGCACATTTGGAAAGCAGTGACAGGATCGGTCCAAGTCAGCATTGATTTATGAAAAAGAAATCATGCTTGTCAAATCTTGTGGAATGTTTTGAGGATGTAACTAGTAGAGTGAATAAGGGAGAACCAGTGGATGTGGTGTATTTGGACTTTCGAAAGGCTTTTGATAAGGTCCCACACAAGAGATTAGTGTGCAAAATTAAGGCACATGATATTGGTGGTAATATATTGACATGGCTAGAGAACTGGTTGGCAGACAGGAAGCAAAGAGTAGGAATAAACGGTTCCTTTTCAGAATGGCAGGCAGTGACTGGTGGGGTGCCGCAGGGTTCAGTGCTGGGACCCCAGCTATTTACAATATACATTAATGATTTAGACGAAGGAATTGAATGTAATATCTCCAAGTTTGCAGATGGCACTAAGCTGGGTGGCAGTGTGAGCTGCGAGGAGGATGCTCAGAGGCTGCAGGAGGACTTGGACAGGTCAGGTGAATGGGCAAATGCATGGCAGATGCAGTATAATGTGGATAAATGTGAGGTTATCCACTTTGGTTGCAAAAACAGGAAGGCAGATTATTATCTGAATGGTGACAGATTAGGAAAAGGGGAGGTGCAACGAGACCTGGGTGTCATGGTACATCAGTCATTGAAGGTAGGCATGCAGGTACAGCAGGCAGTAAAGAAGGCAAATGGCATGCTGGCCTTCATAGTGAGGGGATTTGAGTATAGGAGCAGGGAGGTCTTACTGCAGTTGTACAGGGCCTTGGTGACACCATACCTTGAGTATTGTGTGCAGTTGTGGTCTCCTAATCTGAGGAAGGACATTCTTGCTATTGAGGGAGTGCAACGAAGGTTCACCAGACTGATTCCCGGGATGGCAGGACTGACATATGAAGAAAAACTGGATCGACTAAGCTTCTATTCATTGGAATTTAGAAGGATGAGAGGGGATCTCATAGAAACAAATAAAATTCTGACGGGATTGGACAGGTTAGATGCAGGAAGAATGTTCCCGATGTTGGGGAAGTCCAGAATCAGAGGTCACAGTCTAAGGATAAGAGGTAAGTCATTTAGGACTGAGATGAGAAACTTCTTCACTCAGAGAATTGTGCACCTGTGGAATTCTCTGTACAGAAAGTTGTTGAGGCCAGTTCGTTAGATATATTCAAGGGGTAGTTCGATATGGCCCTTACAGCTAAAGGGATCAAGGGGTATGGAGAGACAGCAGGAACGGGGTACTGAAGTTGCATGATCAGCCATGATCATATTGAATGGTAATGCATGCTCGAAGGGCCAAATGGCCTATTTCTGAACCTACTTTCTATGTTTCTATGATATCAATCTACTGGTCAGATGGGCAGGGCAGTGGCAAATGGAATTTAATTCAGAGAAGTGTGAGGTGATGCACTTTGGGAGGGCTAATAAGGAAAGGGTATACACATTAAGTGGTGGGTCACTTAATAGTGTAGATGAACAAAAGGATCTTGGAGTGCTTGTCCCCAGATCCCTGAAAGTAGCAGGCCAGGTGGATAAGGTGGTTAAGAAGACATACGGAATGCTTGCCTTTATTGGCCTAGGCATAGAATATAAGAGCAGGGAGGTTATGCTTAAATTGTATAATACTTTGGTTAGGCCACAGCTGAAGTATTACGTGCAGTTCTGGTTGCCGTATTATAGGAAGGATGTGATTGCACTAGAGAGGGTGCAGAGGAGATTTACTGTGATGCTGCCTGGAATGGAGGATCTTAGTCATGAGGACAGATTGGATAGGCTGGGTTTGTTCTCATTGGAACAGAGGAGGTTGAGAGGAGACCTCATTGAGGTGTACAAAATATTGAGGGGCCTGGACATAGTGAATAGTAAGGGTCTATTTCCATTGTTGGAGGGGTCTATTATGAGAGGGCATAGTTTTAAGGTGGTTGGTGGAAGGTTTAGAGGGGATTTGAGGGGGTGCTTCTTTACACAGAGGTTTGTGGGGTTCTGGAATTCACTGTCTGGAAGAGTGGTGGATGCAGAAACCCTCACCACTTTTAAGAGATGGTTGGATGGGCACTTAAAGTGCAGTAACCTGCAGGGTTACGGATCTAGAGCTGATAATTGGGATTAGACTGGATGACCATCTGTTGGATGGCGCAGATATAATGATAAGTACTGCAGGGAATAGAAGACGGCCAGGGTGATCTCCTGGACTTGTGTCGATCGCCTGGATGGGTCGGAGAGGAATTTTCCCAGATTTTTTCTCCCTAAATTGGCCTGGGTTTTTATCTGGTTTTTGCCTCTCCCAGGAGATCACATGGCTCCGGTTGGGGTGGAGTGTAAAATGTTTTGTATAAGGGGTGCCGCAGTTGTGGTGAGGCGGATTGATTGGGCTGGGTGCTCTTTGCCTTTCCGTCGTTGTTCATAAGTTTATATGTAACCTTTAGGGCTGCTGACCGAGGGCCGTGTGGCTCTTTGTCGGCCGACACAAACACGATGGGCCGGAATGGCCTCCTTCTTTGCTGTAAATTTCTAAGTTTCTATGACTGGGGTGTTGTTGAGTCTTGTGAACATCACGTGACTGCTAAGCCACTCACAATGCAACAGCTCTACATTTCCTTTGTTGTGAACAAAATAAAACATTAAATCAAGTGCCCCCCTAATTAAAGTGGGGGGGGGACACCAAATACTTTCAAACAAGTGCCCCCTTATTTTTGGGGGGGAGGCTTTTGAGGGCACTAAAAACACAAATTATACAAGTGCCCCCTGGCTAAAAGGGCGGGGGGGGGACACTAAAAACCAGCACAAGAAACAAATTAAACTTTATACATTTAAAATCAAATTAAAATTTGGTTGCCGGGGGTGATGATGCACTCGAGTCCTTCCAGTGCCCACCTCTCGCGGAAGACCGCGAGCAGCAACAGCTCGACAACTATTTTAGTTGCAATCAGTAATCAAGTGCTCCCTGATTAAAGGGGGGGCATACTCCAAAAACTTTTCAAGTGCCCCCTTGTTTTTTTTGGGGTTTTTTGAGGGCACTGAAACACAAATTATACAAGTGCCCCCTGGCTAAAAGGGCGGGTGGGGGGTGGGCACTAAAACTGGCAAATTAAACAAAGTAACATTTAGACTTCAAATCGAATTAAAATGTGGTTGCCGGGTGTGATGATGCACTCCAGTCCCTCCGGCGCCCACCTCTCGCGGAAGGCCGCGATGGCAACAGCTCTACAACTCTTTTGGGGACAAAAAATAAACATTAGTTCAAGTGCCCCCCGATCTGGGGGACACTCCAGACACTTTTCAACTGCCCTTTTTTGGTTTTTTTTTTGGGGGGCTTTAAAAGCATAGGCAACAGCTCTACAAACCTGTGAGCATACTCACAGGTGCATACATTAAACATCTGCAAGATTGATTTGCCTTCAGGCAGCCCACACACTCAGAAACTAGACTTTTTTTTTTACTTTTACTTACCTGAATGTGAAGCCAGGAGGATTAGGAGACCCCGCATTTAATCCCCACCTCCTGATCGCCGCTGCTTCCTGCTCGCCCGATCCAATCCCCAGACCGTACCCCCAATTGACCCCAACATTTCCCGGATCCGGTATCCCCCCCGCCCCCCGCCCCCGCCACAAAATGGGCACGATACATTTCTTGGCCATGGGACCAGTCCCTGAAGGGATCAATATTCTAAAAGCTGCCCTTTTTTGCAATTTTTATGAAAGGCAACAGTTCCTTTGGGCAAAGACAGCTGTTTCTTGCACAAAATGAATCACTCAGTATAAGACATTACACCGAGAATACACGAGCATCCACAGAGCCATATAATCCTTGTCGGGACCAAAGACCAGTAGCCAGGATGGGGTTATTGGTCCCATGGAACCTCTTTGATGTAAAGGTATTTCCTTTGAAACAGTCAAGCAACTAAAATGCTAACAGTGCTTACATCTTGGTCGTGGAATACTGGTAGTGCGTTTCTCACACTCTTTTTCCGTACATGATGTATCTTTCTGCCAAAGCTGCATTGATTGAGAAGTTTAGCATGCAGCCCCACTATCAGAGCACCTTAATCCTAATTCCTGATCGAAAGGAATTTCATTTTTCTACAACGTGACTGTCTGTTGTCTTCTAATTTACATCTAATGAAGAGAGCAGGCTTCCTTTTTAACCCTGGCTACTCGAAATCGTATTCAGGAGGCAAGTTTATAAAGCTGTCAAAATAAGAAGCATATCAGCTCCTACAGTTTTACAAGCAGGGGCCCTGCTTTAGGAAGGATGTCAAGGTTGAGAAGGGGGTGCAGGAGAGATTTACTAACATTACACAGAGGCTGAGAGGCTTTAGTATTGAGAGACTAGAGAAACTGATCATGTTTTCATTAGAACAGAGACGATCTGATCGAGGTGTGCAAAATTTTGACATGAAATGAACACGGGTCCGCACCCTATATCCCTGCGAGAGAGCCTTTATACATTTGTTGGTCTGAGTCTTATTTTCACTGCAGTGAATTATCACACCTTGCGGATTAAGAATCACAGCAGCAGTTTTAGGATGAACAGGCGAGAGTTGGTTTCTCTTGAGGCTTGTTAACATGTTACTTTCCCTCATGCCATAGGGAGAACAGGGAGATGACGGGGGTGTAGGATTGATCGGTGCCTCCGGAGCGCGCGGCCGTGTTGGAGTGCCAGGACTGCCTGGATCTCAGGGACCCCCTGGCTTTAAGGTGAGCAGGTTCGAGGCTTCCTGGGTCACAACTCGGTGGCCTGAAGCAGTCATGTACAGCAACTCGACGACTGGAAAGACGAAGGTAGTTCTTCACAGGTGATCTGTCCACACAATACAGGGATGGAGCATGGTCTCACTAACAACTGAAAAAGTGTGTCACTCAAGTGAAGCAAACAGTAATACTCGGGAGTGAATTCTCATTCTACCGGGAGTTAGTTTCTTATGTAAGATATTACCGTATATTGCATATTGCCAATGATGCTTTGAAAGCCATTGTAACTTTCTACTTTTTCAAGTCTCATCTGGGCTCAGTGGCAGCACTCTGAGTAAGAACATTGTGGGTTCAAGCCCCACTACCGATTTAAGCATATAACCTAGGCTGATACCTCAGTGCGGAACGTGCTGCTTCAATGAAACATTAAACCAAGGCTGTTTGTCAGACTTTGCTGTGTGAAAATTGGCTGCCATGTTTGCTCAGGCAGGCAGTCCCTCGAATCAAGGATGACTTGCTTTCACGCCAATAAGAGATTCGTTCACAGGTGTTTCAATGAAGGACCTAATATTCTAGGTCCTGAACTACATCCTGAAGGGTGGAAGATGCCTGTGCGTGGATTTTTTTTAACGTGTGGTGGCCGTTGCACACCAGCCACCACACGGGCTTGACAGAGCTCGGTCTTGGTCCAGTGGCAAGGGTTATCCAAGAAGACTGGAGACCTGCTCTGCTGCATGGACCTAATGCGCACACATATCGTAGTGTGGGCTGGCCTGTGCTGCCCCTGGGCTCCTGGCCCTGAACTCACACTTCTCCTGGGCCCCAATCACGTCCCTCTACAGTCTCTCGCTGCTCCTTCGCCCCGATCTCGCCGCTCCTGCTGTATCTGCCCACGCTCCAATCACCGACCTGGATGACGTCACTTTTCGCTGCCGTCGCCCTCCTGCACCAGCTCGCGCTGTTCCTTGGAGTGGCATGCCTCCACGCTGCTCCCGAGGCCACTTGCCATCCCTTTTATGGCCCCGACCTGCCGCTGGTGTTCTCATGCAGGAGGTCCTGACCTGCCGCTGGTGTTCTCACACAGGTCTGGGCCTCCACATTGCTCCCGAGGCATCCACGCCGCTCCTTTTTATGGCCCCAACCTAGGATGTTTGCCTAGATAACAACAGAGATTACACTTCAACAGCACGTCATTGGCTGTGGAATGCTATGGGACGTCCCCAAGTCCTATATAAATCATAGGATGGTTACAGCACAGAAGGAGGCCATTTGGCCCATTGAGCCCGTGCCAGCTCTCTGCAAGAGCACTTCAGCCAGTCCCACTCCCCCGCCCATTCCCAGGGCCAAGCCAACTATGTCCATTAAAAGGTTACGTGATTGATTTAGTCTCTAAAAATTGCTAAATTGCTTGGAGCCAAACCATTTTAGGTCTCCTGGCAGCATTTATACTTTGCATTGAGTATATTCAAGACAGAGATCGATAGATATTTGGATATTAAAGGATATGGGGACAGTGCAGGAAAGTGGAGTTGAGGTAGAAGATCAGCCATGATCTTATTAAATGGCCAAGCAGGCTCGAGGGGCCAAATGTCCTACTCCTGCTCCTAATTCTTATGTTCTTATATATTGTACCACCTGGTCCATTGCTCAACAATTCCTTGAGGTCCTAATTATAGTCAAATTAGGATGGGTTAAAGGGATGGGTTAACACAGTTACTACAGGTTTTTAAGAGCTGAAAGGACTCGAACCCCTTGTGAGTTAGTAGTTAGCGCCTCCTCCTGGTTGAGTCAGCTTCCTACTGATGCTGTTAATGGCATCTGGTAGTCTTCAGTTCACTGCGGTAATATGTCTGTCCATGACCTCTTTCTAATTCACACTTTCTCATGGACATGATCTAACTTAAACATTTCTTCAAAATTTGGAATCAATTTATTTCATAACCCAATAAACCTGTCACAATTTTCCAGATCAGCCAAAAACTCCAGCCTCTCAAGTTTGGGAAAAATGAATCTAAAAAATTGATATACCTTCTCAATTAAGCTTCTGCAAAAAAAACAGTTACCCCTTAATTAATGTTTATTGGTGCGTGTGAAAGATTGTTTTGTATTTATGAGACCTCCTCTGCCAGCTTCCAACCATTTCATAAAATCCTACCCCTTCGGGCAAATCTGTCAATTAGAATCTAAAGCTGAACATATGCTCATGACAGGCAGCAATTATCCAGGCACTTCAACCTGCCAAAAGAATATTTAACCTTCTTCCAAAATTGGGTAAGCAAAATGAGTTGGAAAAATAGCATGGATTAAAGGCACTCTGTTCGAAATGATCTGCAGACACAATTGTTGAAAATAAATGATGAAATAAATTGAATAATGTACCAAGCAAATATTGCAACCTTACAAAGACCATGCTTGCCTCAGTCTAACAGGCTGCACTGCCAATCCAAAGGTCGACTGCAGTACTTAGATGCACAACCAGACTGCAGGGTGGTGGGCCTTTAGCCCCTTCAGAAGCAGTCATCCTGTTAATTTGTGTGTCAGATATGACTCCGTGGGTAGTGCACTCGCCCCTGAGTCAGATGGTTGTGGGCCCCACTCCAGGGACTTGAGCACAAAGTGCAGTGCTGAGGGAGTGCTGCACTGTTGGAGATGCCGTCTTTCGGATGAGACGTTAAACCAAAACCCCGTCTGCCCCCTCAGGTGAACGTAAAAGATCCCATGGCACTAATCCGAAGAAGAGCCGGGGAGTTATCCCCAGTGTCCCTCAATCAACATAACAAAAACAGATTATCTGATCATTATCACATTGCTGTTTGTGGGAGTTTGCTGTGTGCAAAATTGGTTGCCACGTTTCCCACATTATAACAGTGACTGCACTACCATGTACAGTAGACACCTCAAGTTGCTGGAGAAATATCATCAACGTTGTCTCCACAAGATCCTACAAATCCCCTGGGAGGACAGGCGCACCAACATCAGCGTCCTCGTCCAGGCTAACATCCCCAGCATTGAAGCACTGACCACACTCGATCAGCTCCGCTGGGCAGGCCACATAGTTCGCATGCCAGACACGAGACTCGCAAAGCAAATGCTCTACTTGGAGCTCCTTCACGGCAAATGAGCCAAAGGTGGGCAGCGGAAACACTACAAGGACACCCTCAAAGCCTCCCTGATAAAGTGCAACATCCCCTGGGAGTCCCTGGCCAAAGACCGCCCTAAGTGGAGGAAGTACATCCGAGAAGGCACTGAGCACCTCGAGTCTCAACGCCAAGAGCATGCATAAATCAAGCGCAGGCAGCGGAAAGAGCGTGCGGCAAACCAGTCCCACCCTCCCCTTCCCTCAACGACTGTCTGTCCCACCTATGACAGAGTCTGTGGCTCTTGTATTGGACTGTTCAGCCACCAAAGAACTTACTTCAGGAGTGGAAGCAAGTCGTCCTCGATTCCAAGGGACTGCCTATGATGATGATGACACTCCAAAAGTACTTAATTGGCTGTAAAGCGTTTTGAGACGTCCAGTGGTCATGAAAGGCACTGTATAAATCCAAGTCTTTCAGTCTTTAACTGCACTGCCTGTTTTGGTACCGAGCCGTAAAAGCAGGTCTTTGTCACGTCTGTCCATGGTCTGTGCTGTATCAGAGTGATACAACTGGTCAGGTTTGAGAAGTGTAGTAGGAAAGACTTGGGGGAGAGATTTTAAGGCCTCCCAACATGGTAGCTTTGCCATTTTTTCATGCTTCCATGTGGTTGTGGGTTTTTTTCCCTCTCCCTTCCCTGTTCTTTTTGAATGCCGTTCATGTGTAATGTCTTCCAGTTCTGATCCAGGGTCCATATCCAAAACATCAACTTGCCAGTTCTTTCCGCTGAGGGTTTCCAGCATTTTCTGTTTTTGTAATCGTACCCTTTCTATCCGTACACGCTGTGTATCGGTACCTGTGCTGTGAGAAATGTAAGATTAGCCAAATCTGAGGAGCACAATCTGAAGAGTCCAACAGAGAGTTCTAATCACTGCCGGCTGTGTGTTCCAGAGTGCAATCGGCCCCAATGTTCTGTTTATCATGAACTCCATGGTGTATCTGATGTGGTTGATTGTCATTTCACAACAAAAGATGTTAAAACCACACATCTCTCTCCATCTGTTGAACAAATTGCAAATTAATTATTTTTTGCGGCTTTGACTGATAACAAATAAATCGCCAAGAGTCCTCATGACGCATATTTTGTTTCATCTTTATGCCACATACCCTGTGGTCACACAGAGCGGTGCAATATGTCATTATTATGGAATTGCGCACTGAACATGCCTTGAGGCATCGCTAAATGTTCCCATTGCTGAAGCCAGAGTGACCCTTTGGTTGGAATCAAAGAAGGAACATGATCAAAAGTTAAAACTAACTGTCACTGTGCTGCAGATCAAACAGCCATCTCTCTTTACTTCTTTCGAGAGCTAATTCTCCTTGCAGTGATCAGAATACACGCAGGTTGATTCTCTCCCATAACATCTCCAAGTGTGATGCTCTGTAAATCTCTGCTGTTAAATTGGATCAAATAGTATTGGTGTAGAAACACTGACATTTGGGACAGAATAGTGCTTGAGGAGCCAACCCTTGTCAATTATCTGTGCTGTAGCCCAGTGTAGGTTTTGGTCTCCATATTTAAGGAAGGATATACTTGCATTGCGGCTGTTCAGAGAAGATTCACTAGGTTGATTCCGGAGATGAGGGGGTTGACTTATGAAGGTAGATTGAGTAGGTTGGACCTATACACATTGGAGTTCAGAAGAATGAGAGGTGATCTTATCGAAACATACAAGATAATGAGGGGACTCGACAAGGTGGATGCAGAGAGGATATTTCCACATAGGGGAAACTAAAACTAGGGAACATCGTCTCAGAATAAGGGGCCGCCCATTTAAAACTGAGATGAGGAGGAATTTCTTCTTAGCAGGTTGTAAATCTATGGAATTCTCTGTCTCAGAGAGCTGTGGAGGCTGGGTCATTGAATGTATTTAAGGCAGAGATAGACAGATTTTTGAGCAATAAGGGAATAAAGGGTTATGGGGAGTGGGCAGGGAAGTGGAGCTGAGTCCATGATCAGATCAGCCATGATCTTATTAAATGGCAGAACAGGCTCGAGGGGCCAGGTGGCCTACTCCTGCTCCTATTTCTTATGTTCTTATGTTATTATTGAGAGCTTTCATACGTGGAGTCTTTCAATCTCGATGTAATGTATTTGCTTCATGGGATCTTTGCTTAAGAATTCATAATAACACATTGCTATTAAGAACTAGTTGGTTTATTAACAAAGGTTGAACAATCACACTACACATTACCAGTTCATTCACTAGGCTCACAACTGCATACTGTATCGTGGATGACCTAGACCCAATTGACTGGGGTTTTATTGAATCCAGTGAACATCACGTGACTGGCTAAGCCACTCACAATGCAACAGCTCGACAACTATTTTAAAGTAGAAACATTAAATCAAGTGCCCCCTTTTGGCAAGGGCACTCGAACCCACAAATTTCCAAATAAAACTTTTAAAGGAAACTTAAATCAAATTAAAATGTGTTTGCCGGTGGTGATGATGCCTACCTCTCGCAACAGCTCTGCAAACCTGTGAGCATACTCACAGGTGCATACATTACACTCGGAAAGGCCAAAACCATGGCCTGACTATCCATTGCATGGTCTGGGGTGCTTGGATTTGGCCCAGTTAGTGCCACAATGTCTTTATCCATAATTCCGTATCATCATCCCTCACTTTCACAAATGAGATAAAACTCTAGCAATTAGATGGACTGAAACCAATGGAGAAATGGTGGAACAAAAGAACGGTACGGTAAGGGTACGGTAGCTCAGTGGTCATGTTACTGGACTAGTAATCCAGAGACCTGGACTAATGATCCAGAGACATGAGTTCAAATCCCACCACGGCAGCTGGAGAATTTAAATTCAGTTAATTAAATAAATCACAAAACTACCAGATTGTCGTAAAAACCCATTTGGTTCACTAATGCCCTTTTAGGGAAGGAAATCTGCCTCTAGCCTATATGTGACCTCAATGTGGTTGACTCTTAACTGCCCTCTGAAATCGGCGGCTCACCACTACCACCTTCTCAAGGGTAATTAGGGATGGGCAATAAATGCAGGCCTTGCCAGCGACGCCCACATCCAGTGAATTAATTTTTTTTTTAATTTCAAAAGGTTACTGATCAGTCTAGGTGCTCATAGGAACAGGAGGAGGTTATTCCTCCCCTTGAGCCTGCAATTCAATCACATTGTGGCTGATCTGTACCTCAACTCCATTTTCCTGCCTTTGTTGCATATCCCTTGATGCCCTGACCTAACAAAAATCTATCGATCTCCGTCTTGAAAATTTCAATTGATCCCCCCACCCACCCGCAAGCATCCACAGCCTATTGGGGGAACGACTCTGTTTAAAAGTAATTGTTCCCTACATATTTGTTTGAAACCATTTATTTGAATCTTTTCTGTCTGCAAGCGAATTATTGTTGCAGTAGTCTGTTTACCAGTCTTCCCTTGTTCATTTTAAAGAATACTGAACACCCGAGCTTTGCAGGTCACTTGGTGTTCAGTTTAAAACAGCGGTAAGTCAGATGCTGTAACAGACGCATTGTAAAGTACAGTCAGTTCTTCGCGGTCTGTAACCAGCGTCAGTAAATCCATGTTTCTTTATCCATTGTGATTGTCACAGGGAGAGAGAGGATTGCGGGGCCAGGCGGGACCCCCGGGAATAAAAGGAACAGAAGGAGGGGCAGGTCTGCCTGGGAAAAGAGGAGATCCGGGATCCAAAGGTCAACCGGTCAGTGACACGCTTCTTTCCCGAGCTGTATTTTGACGAGTTGATATTAACTGCTTCTGTCAGCCATGTTCAGCTAAGTATTCTGGCAAATATGATCAGAGAATTGACAAGGGCTTCGCCATCGTTTAGGGCGTTGTCTAAAAATAATTACGAAGAACTAGTTTTGGATTAGGTAGAAAAACACTGAAGGTACTATTTTTATTTCAAAATTATCTGATCATTAGCTGTAACAGATGATGTACTGCTTGATTTGTGTGTCAAACCTGCCTCAGTGGGTAACACTCTTGTCTCTGAGTCAGAAGGTCATGGGTCCAAATCCCACTCCAGAGATTGAGCACAAAAAACTAGTACAGTACCAAGGGAACGCTGCACTGTCGGAAGTGCCGTCTTTCAGATGAGACATTAAACCAAGGCCCCATCTGCTCTCTTAGGTGGACCTAAAAGATCCCATGGCACGATTTCAAAGAAGAGCAGGGCAAATATCCCCGGGGTCCTGGCCAATATTTATCCCTCAATCAACATCACTAAACAACAAATTATCTGGTCATTATCACATTGCTGTTTGTGGGAGCTTACTGTGCACAAATTGGCTGCCATGTTTCCTACATTACAACAGTGACTACACTTCAAAAAGTACTTCATTGGCTGTAAAGCACATTGAGACATCCGGTGGTTGTAAAAGGCGCTACAGAAATGCAAGTCTTTTTTTTGATGAACTCAACTGGAGCATCCTCCCACCCCCACTCTCCTGCCCTTTCCCCGTAGCCCTACAGATTTTTTTCCTTCAGGTACTTATCCCTATTGGAAGCCATGATTGACTCTGTCTGCACTACCCTTTCAGGCAGTGCATTCCAGATCCTAACCACTCACTGTGTAAAAAAGATTTTTCCTCATGTCGCCTTTGGTTCTTTTGCCAATCACCTTAAATCTGTGTCCTCTGGTTATCGACCCTTCCACCAATGGGAACACTTTCTCTCTATCTACTCTGTCCAGACCCCTCATGATTTTGAACTCCTCTATCAAATCTCCTCTCAACCTTCTCTGCTCCAAGGAGAACAATCTCAGCTTCTCCAGTCTATCTTCTCAAGTATCTGTACTCTGTTGCCATCCACTGCTGCTTAAAGTTGCACAATAGTGACCTAGGTTAGCAGAGAAACATAAGGTTCATTCAGCGCCTTGCTCAGATCATAGCTAGGATTTTGCACTGGGGTTACAGCAGTTTCCCGGCACAACTCTTGGAATTTCTTCCATTTGGCCAGGATTTTCCGCCGACTGTGACAGTGGGTGTAAAACACCATGCAAATGATGTAAATACCTCATGCAACATTTCAGTCATTCGCAACCGAACAACAGGGAATGCCTGCACATTGCTGAATGAAGCCGCAGATTATTAAACGCACTTGTTCCCAGATCTCCTGTCAGTTTCGTAAAATTAGCCCTAGTTCCTCCCATGAAATGAATCAAAGCATGAAAGTAACTGAAAAATTGCTACTTTTCTGCAGTGCACCCTTCCTGGGGATTACAACTTGTATTGGTAATATTTTCCCATTGTTTTCTATAAAGAGGAGGTCAGTCAATAAGTGTTGTACAATGCTTCAATGTGGGAATCCTGTTGATATCAACAACTTGCATAGCGCCTTTAACATACTAAAACATCCCAAGATGCCTCACGAGAGTATTAGTAGACAAATCATTTGACACCAAGCCGCATAAGGAGAAATTAGGGTAGCCTGGTCAAAGAGGTAGGTTTTAAGGCGCGTCTTAAAAGTGGAAAGAGAGGTAGAGAGGTGGAGAAGTTTAGTGAGGGAGTTCCAGAGCTTAGGGCCTAGGCCACAGAAGGCATGGTCACCAATGGTTGAGCGATTATTCAGGGTTGCTCAAGAGAGCAGATATCTCAGGGCGGGGGTGGGGTGGCGGGGGGGAGACAGGAGTTACATAAGAACATAAGAATTAGGAACAGGAGTAGGCCATCTAGCCCCTCAAGCCTGCTCCGCCATTCAACAAGATCATGGCTGATCTGGCCGTGGACTCAGCTCCACTTACCCGCCTGCTCCCCATAACCCTTAATTCCCTTATTGGTTAAAAATCTATCAATCTGTGATTTGAATACATTCAATGAGCTAGCCTCAACTGCTTCCTTGGGCAGAGAATTCCACAGATTCACAACCCTCTGGGAGAAGAAATTCCTTCTCAACTCGGTTTTAAATTGGTTCCCCCGTATTTTGAGGCCATGCCCCCTAGTTCTAGTCTCCCCGACCAGTGGAAACAACTTCTCTGCCTCTATCTTGTCTATCCCTTTCATTATTTTAAATATTTCTATAAGATCACCCCTCATCCTTCTGAACTCCAACGAGTAAAGACCCAGACTACTCAATCTATCAGTCTACTCAGCCTTGTGAGGCTGAAGGAGATTACAGAGATAGGGAGGGGTGAGGCCGTGGAGGGGTTTGAAAACAAGGATGAGAATTTTGAAATGGAGGCGTTGCTTAACCGGCAGCCAATGTAGGTCAGTGAGCACAGGGGTGATGAGTGAGCAGGACTTGGTGCGAGTTAATAAATAATAAATAATTTATCACAATGCACTGAAAATTTCTCAGTGTCGTATGATGTAGATGCCATGGAGTAAATGTCACACAATTTACTCCATTAATTAATATCCAAATCTGATCTGATCTTAAATCGGTTATTTCTGCGTGTATTTTACGATCAGTCTTTGAGTATATTCAAGACAGAGATGGATAGATTTTTGGACACCAGGGGAATCAAGGGGTATGGGGATAGCGGAGTTGAAGTAGATCAGCCATGATTTTATTGAATGGCGGAGCAGGCTCGAGGGGCCGAATAGCCTACTCCACCTCCTATTTCTTATGTTCTTAATGGTGTTTTGTTCACAACAGCATGTTTGGTCTGATATAAGAATTTATTATCGGGGAGACGACCCTAACATCACCCTGAATCACACCATGGACCAAGCCAGTAAGACATTGAATCTAAAAAAATCTATTTACCATTTGATTAAATTGTGGATTTGCCACAAAAATCATAGATTGAAGGCTAAAACACAAATACTCGCTCTCATACATATCAACAGACACGTAGAGGTGTAGTCATGTGACAGTGAGTGATATGAACAGAAACGCTGAAGTAAGTTCCAGATACAAGTACATTTCTACCTAGTACCAGTTAGCTCAATGTTATTACTATTCCTGTTCAATGCAAGTGTGAATTACAGGAAGTCTTGATCCAAGGCACTGTAAATGCAGCAACAGATGTCACTATATATTGAAGTATTCCCTGTCTCCAGTCTTACTTTAGAGTAACTGATCAAATCACTGTAGAGTTAAGATACAGATACATGTTCTAGTTGAATCAACAACCAACATAACAAAAGCAGATTATCTGGTCATTATTATATTGCTGTTTGTGGGATCTTGCTGTGCGCAAATTGGCTGCTGCATTTCCTACATTACAACAGTGACTACACTCCAAAAATACTTAATTGGCTGTAAAGCGCGTTGAGACTTCTGGTGGTTGTGAAAGGCGCTATATAAATCCAAGTCTTTCTTTTGAATGATGGAACAGGTTCGAGGGGCTGAATGCCTTCTCCTGTTCCTATTTCCTTCCTATGCACTGTAGAAGATGGGGGGAGTGAAATTGGGCACGGGCGGGGAGGCAAAACAGGCGGAATTGCTTCTGTCGCCCGTTGTACCACACGTCCGATATTCAGTTCTACTGAAGTCAGTGGGACTGAATATCGAGCGGAGGGTACAATGGGCGACCAGTGCAATACCGCCTGTTCTACATCCTCACCCATGTCAAATTTCACCCCCCCGTCCCACATATGTTGTGTGACTAATGTGGCCTTGCTCTTCTTTGCTAACCAAAGTGTTCTTCTTGATTTCAGGGGGACCCTGGAGAATCTGGCTTTCCTGGGCTGATGGGAGTATTTGGACCAACGGTATTTACTATAAGAACATTTCCTGAGCTTTGTGACCATTCTCTGTTTTCTGTTGCATTTTGGAACATCCATTGTCCCCAGCCTCAGTCTCTGTGGCTCATTGCTAGTTGAGTCATGTGGAACATATTGTCCCCCACTTTTACCGAGACGGGGGAGGGGAGGCGTTATGGATAGGACACCCGGAAGTGCGGGTTTCCCTCAATGTCCTACAGATATTACCTGTTAGGATGGTGTGTGTGACTTGGATGAGAACTTGGAGGTGATGGTGATCCCACGCGCCTGCTGCCCTTGTCCTTTTAGGTGGTAGAGGTCGTGGGTTTGGGAGGTGCTGTCGAAGAAGCCTTGGCAAGTTGCTGCAGTGCATCTTGTAGATGGTACGCATTGTAGACAGAGGAGGAGAGCATTCGAGACCAAGAGAGCAAGTATTCAGTTGTCTACTGATGTTCTCAAACTAATTTTGCAACTACCTTTGCTGCTCCCGACTAAAATGTGAGTGTCGCTGACAAGGCCGGCATTTGTTTCCCATCCCTAATTGCCCTTGAGAAGGTGCCTTCTTGAACCTTTGCAGTCTGTGTGGTGAAGGTACTCCCATAGTGCTGTTAGGGAGAGAGTTTCAGGATTTTGACCCAGCGACGATGAAGGAACAGCGATATATTTCCACGTCAGGTTGGTGTGTGACTTGGAGGGGAACTAGGTGGTGTTCCTATGCACTCGCTGCCCTTGTTTTTCTATGTGGTAGAGGTCGCAGGTTTGCCAAAAAAGCCTTGGCGAGTTGCTGCAGTGCATCTTGTAGATGGTACACATTGCAGCCACGGTGTGTCAGTGCTGGAGGGAGTGAATGTTTAAGGCGTTGTACTTGGAATATACAGCACTGTTTGGTATCATCTGCAAATTTTGATATTGGATTACTTATTCTTAAGTCCAAATCATGAATGTAAATTATGAACAATAATGGTCCCAGCATTGATCCGTGTAGAACACTGCTTTGTACCTTTCTCCGATCTGAATAGCTATCCCTACACTCTGCTTTCTATGTTTTAGCAACTTGAATGAAATGCCACCAATACATATTTGCTGCATAATCCCATCCTCCAAGCAGGATACTTGATTGTGAAATGCAAAGTGCATTTTGCTTGCAATAAATTTCAACAACAACAACTTGTATTTATATAGTGCCTTTAACATAATGAAACGTCCCAAGATGCTTCACAGGAAAATTATGAGATTTTTTAAATTGATACCGAGCCGCATAAGGAGAAATTAGTACAGGTGACCAAGGAGGTAGGTTAAGGAGTGTCTTGAAGGAGGAAAGAGAGATAGAGAGGCGGAGAGGTTTAGGGAATTCCAGAGCTTGGGGCCCAGGCAACAGAAGGCACGGCCACCGATGGTTGAGCGATTATAATCAGGGATGCTCAAGAGGGCAGTATTAGAGGAGCGCAGACATCTCCGGGGGGGGGGGGGGGTTCTGGGGCTGGAGGAGATTACAGAGATAGGAAGGGGCGAGGCCATGGAGGGAATTTCAAAGTTCTTTTACGCTAGTTTTTCTCACTAGTGCAATTTGTTACAAAAATTAGTAACCATTCTGTTTGGCCCATGTCTTTTGAGTAGTTTCAGAGAATTGATTCAGTCTTCGGGGTGGGGGGGGGGGTGGTGGGGGCAGGGGGTGTTGTACTTTGTATATTGAGTTTATTTTGTCTCATTCAGACATTGGGGGGAAAGGCATTATTTCCACCCAATCGTAAAATCTGGGCATCCAGTCAAAAAGGTTAATATGAGAACAACCAGGGCTCTGGTAACGTGTTACTCAGTCAGACGGAGGGTCTCACTTGGTTAACATTCAGAATGTTACAGCACATCAACAGGCCAATTAACCCGTCAATTCCGCACTGGTGTTTTTTCCCATGAGATGACGAGTGTTTTCCCACTCACTCCCCATACCCGCGAACAGTCCTCCTTTTAAAGCTAAAAGCATTTATGGACTCTGCCTCAACAGCAGAAAGTGCTAATTCCAACCAATCTCTGGGTAAAGAATTATTTTCTAGCTGCACTTTAATTCTTTACGTGGTTGTCTTAAATTTGTGCCCTCTTGTTACTGTCCCACTCCACAGAGGCTTGAGCACAATAAATCTAGGCTGACACTCCAATGCAGTGCTGAGGGAGTGTCGCACTGTCGGAGGGGCAGTACTGAGGGTGTGCCATGCCATCAGAGGGGCAGTACTGAGGGAGCGCTGCACTGTCGGAAGGGCAGTACTGAGGGAGCACTGCACTGTCGGAGGGGCAGTACTGAGGGAGTGCTGCACTGTTGGAGGTGCCCTCTTTCAAATGAGACGTTAAACTGAGGTCTCATCTGCGCTCTCAGATGGGCGAAAAAGAGCAGGGGAGTTCTCCCCCAGTGTCCTGGAAGATATTTATCCCTCAAGCAACATCACTAAAAACAGATTATCTGGTCATTACCACATTGCTGTGTGTGAGAGCTTGCTGTGCGGAAAATGGCTACCACGTTTCCCACATTACAAGAGTGACTACGCTTCAAAAAAGTATTTCATTGACTGAAAAGCGCTTTGGGTCGTCCGGTGGTGGTGGTGAAAGGTGCTATATAAATGCAAGTCTTCCTTTGTACTTCCTTACTTCTAAATTGCAATATTTCACAATTTCTACATTGAATGCATCAGCTGTGATGAGCTCCCACTGCCACATAGTCCACCAACACCCACCCTCTACAGAATGGTTTATGGGCCAGAAAACAAAATGGGGCAAAAAGAATTAAGTTTGGAAAACTGTGGACAGATGCAGCAATAACCTCGCCTTTCAAATTTGGCAAGATATACCATTTATTGGATGTGTAAGAATGCACCCACTCTATAAATGCAGTGCTGTTTTATGAGTGCTGCCCTGGCATACACTCACTGAAGGTAGCTGAAGTCTCACATCCCCCTCTGCTGTAATCATTTATGCCCAGTAGTTCCCCAGTAGCTACCATGTGCTTTTCATTACATTCCCTCAATGAAGATACTGATTTCTGGGGCACACAAAGCTTCTTTCATACTAAAGATCTCTCTTTAAAAATCCTCTGCACTGTATAAAGTTACAAAACAGTTGGAGAAAATCATTCCTGAAGAGGTCGCTCAGAGTTTTGTTTAAATTTCTTCAGCAGCAAAGCTTAAATAATTCATCAGAAGGATTGAAATTGGAAATTAACTTTATTGGCCTCTAGCAGAAGCTTAATGGTGAGTTTAGCAAAACAGGAGTCAGCTTTCACTTTAAAACTGGAAGAGAGCAGCTGACCCAAATCAGTTCGAACTGCAATATCTCCTCAACGTTCCTCCTGGCCCTCTCCACTTCCACATGATCCTCATCCAATCTGTGTCCCCAAGATCCCTCTCGAAAGTTTTGTGTCTTCCAGATTGCATCATCTTCACCATGACTCCAAGATCCTCTCCTGTGTGTCTCCAACACGCCCCGCTAGCTCTACATATCCAGTGTGCGCTCCCCATCTATGAGGTCTCCCAGCTGCTTTCAAGCCCTCCCCTCCATCTAGAACTAGGGCATAGTTTCAGAATAAGGAGCGCACATTTAAAATGGAGGTAAGGAAGAATTTCTTCTCTCAGAGGGTCAGGAATCTTTGGAATTTTCTGTCCCAGAGAGCTGTGGAGGCTGGGTCATTGAATATATTTAAGGTGGAGATAGACAGATTTTTGAACGATAAGGGAGTCAAGGGGAGCGGGCAGGAAAGTGGAATTGAGGCCAAGCTCAGATCAGCCATGATCTTATTGAATGGCAGAGCAGGCTCGAGGGGCCAAATGGCCGACTCTTGCTCCTATTTCTTATGATCTTATTTCACATGGACATCGAGAGGTAGGCGACGGGAATAGAACTTGCACAGGGAGCAAATGATCAAATCGATCTGGAGCAGGTCAAGTCACTTGGGTTGTAAAATACAAATGCAATCGGGGGCTTTAACTTAGGGAGTGTGTTCATTCCTGGAGGTGGTTACTTGTAATTGTGCCACAGACGTCTCCAGATTCCAACATTCCAAGCTTGGCTGTGCACAAACAACATCTGAAGAGAATAATCAGATGATAGGCTGGGGTTGTTTTCTTTAGAACAGAGAAGGCTGAGGGAAAACCTAATTGAGGTGTATAAAATTATGAGGAGCCTGGATAGAGCAGATAGGAAGGACCTATTTCCCCTAGCAGAGGGATCAATAACCAGGGGGCAGAGATTTAAAGAAATTGGTCGGAGGTTTAGAGGGGACTTGAGAATTTTTTTCAACCACAGGATGGTGGGAGTCTGGAACTCACTGCCTGAAAGGACGGTAGAGGCAAAAACCCTCATCGCATTTAAAAAGTATTTGGATGTGCATTTGAAGTGTCGTAAGGTACAGGGCTACGGACCAAGAGCTGACTTCCAGGATATTTTCCATGACCTGATTATGGTCTTGCACAGTTCAGTAGCATGGAGTAAGTTTGCATGAAGTCATTGGCAATTGATTGCCGGCAAGCTTTTCTGATCAGTGTTTTTTGATTTTAACATTTATTTTAATGAATGACTGTGCAGTCAGTCACTATTTTACCATCAAGGTTGGTGGATTTGTGGAAAAAATGGCTGCTTCCTTGACATGGTGCCGTTATATCCTGGAAAATATTCACTAACCAGCAAGTGTTGCTCGTGGCCGACGTTTTATGTGCAGATGTCGGGTAATTTTAAATAATTGTTCATAAACTTGCTGATAAGCAGCAACAAATCTGGCACTGACCTGAACATTTGTTGAGACTTGTGTAAGCAAATTAAGTCTGATTTAAACTAGTCGAGGTTGTAATCCGTATTGACACATTCGTGTAAACAGCCTCATTATGTATGTTTGTTCTTGACCCCTGTGGAGCTGTATTGAAATGTTTTGCTTATATTTATTCTTTTTTAAGCAAATATTTAAATACTTCATGTGTCACCCTTGGGCAATTCTGATTTATTTGCATCTCTGTTGCAACCACCCGTCTGTTTCCAATAATAACAACAGCCCTGAATTTGGGGTCAGAGGCTTCCTGTGGGGGAAACACCTCCCATCCGCAAGTAAAATGCCCTCGTACCTGGTGGTCCGGGAGGTACAGAGGCTCGCGGTCCTGAGGCCTCTCCGGGTATCTGCAGGTAGAGGCCCACGTATCTCAGGGCCGGCAGGCGGTTCGCAAGCGCCCATGGGATCACGTGGGCTGGTCCAACCAATGAAAGGAGAGGATCCCCATTCATACTTATGAGAATACCGTATGCGCGGCAACCCCATGCGCTTCACGTGCGAAAACCTGGAACTTGCATGGCCCCATGGATTTTTGACATTACCCACAGCACTAAAAGACAATTGCACACACACACACACACACTCATACACACAAACACACACACACGCTCATGCACACACGCGCACACACACACACACACACATACACGCTCATATACACACACACTCACACACAAACACACTCACACACACTCACACACTCACTCACTCACTCACACCCTCACATTCACACTCGTGCAGACACACACACACGACACCATTAACGCTCAGTAAAAATGTAATTGAGCTCACAGGTTACAAACATAATTCCCTTTGTTTCCAGTAAGGATGTAACTAACGTGGGCCCTGTACCAGGAAGCTATTCTCCCGACATCCACTTGTTGAAAGAATAAACCCGCGCAGCGCAGACTTAACCTTTGTTGCAAAGTTTGGGATTGAGACAAGTTTAGGGAGAGCTTGAAACTGTCCATCTCACTGAGCATCTTTCCATAGCAACCTTTACTGTAGCTCTATTGAAGTCTTTTATTCTAGTGGAGAGAAAAAGGATGATTCCTACATAGCAACAGTGACTATAACTTCAAAAAGTTACTTAATTGGCTGTAAAGTGCTTTGGGGCGTCCGGTGGTCGTGAAAGGCGCTATATAAATGCAAGTGCTTTAAGTGTAAGTGCTGGAAATCTGAAATGAGAACAGAAATTGTTGAAAATACACAGCAGGTCTCTCAGCGTCTGTAAAGAGAAGAGACAAGCGTGTGTGTTCATTAGATGCTTCATTACAACTAGAAAGTGATGAACAAGTCCTTCCTACAGGACAAAATGAGGATGGAGAGCAGCAGCAAAAGTCACGAGTCGCATTTGGTGACTCCTAACACAAGGGACTGTTTAATTATTCTGCAATCGGGTTTTTAATAAAAATCTAGAATGTGAAGAAGGTTACTGGATGATCTGCACTGATTATCTTAGACAGGCTTTAACCGAACTGAAAATAGTTCAATAAGGCAGTGAAAAGACAAACGGAGAACAAAAGGAGCTCCAAACTGGAAGGTCAGTGTGAGAAATGGACAAATATAGCTCTGCTCCCCGCCTCTCTCCCCTGCTTTAAGATGCCCCTTAAAATCTACCTCGATGACCAAGCTTTTGGTCGCATGTCCTAATATCTTATGTGGCTCGGTGTCAAATTCTGTTTGATAACGCTCCTGTGAAGTGCCTTGGGACAATATACTATGTTAAAGGTGCTATATAAATACAAGTTGTTGTTGTGATTGTGTAACTATAGCACACGGATTCAAACAGTCATCAGCTCTAGAACTCAAACACTCGGTGGGGGGGAAATTGCCCTCCGTCCCGTTTCGGGCAGATAATTCGAATTATTACCGCCCAGCGGGAGTCGGAGTAAAGAGATGGAAAATTCAGCTCTAACTGTGTCTGTGCTTTGGGACACTGTTTGAGAGGGTGTCGGGGCGGGTCCGGGTCAGGAGCGGTGTCCATCACCGCCGCGCTGACGCGTAACAACGTCCCTGCCCTTCAGTTAAAGGGAAGGGACGCTGCGAGGCCTCTGGGGGCGCCCACTGGGCCACCAGGGAAGGGTTTGGCCAGGCCAAGAGGGGGAGCCGGGCTGCCTGTTGGCGGCCGGCCCGACCGAACTCGTGGCCGCAGTTGTCGGGCCGACTGCAGAGTCGGCCAACAATTAAAAGAAAATGCCGGCCGCAGCAGCGCGCCATCCCCTTTAAGGACGGCCGCACTGTCCAGCCACTGGCAGCTTCTTCCCGCCGCGGAAAGTTTCCGGGGGCACCGACCGGCAGTGGCCGCACTCCCACAGGACTATTTCCCCCACGGGGCGGAAAAGGGGGTGCGGCGAAATCCCGTTTCTGCTGCCCCCCCCCCCCCGCCATTACGGTAACGGCCTGTAAAAAAAAAAAAGGGGGCAATTTCAGTCCTCAGTCCTCAGTCTTCTGGGTAGCAGTGCTATAGTCCCTTGTGATGGACTCTGCTGAGTCTTTGAGTGGGCAGTAAGTATTAATAGGGAAGGTTTTCCATGTCTACACTTGCCAGCTTGTGATTCTTCAGCCATTGAAATCCAAAGCCGGGACATCATGGCCTGGGGGGTGGCATAAATGGAAATTCCCGGTCAATGATTTCGAGGCTGTTAATTATATTCTCCGGTGTGTGTGTATTTTGCCCTTTCTAGCCACATGATCATTTTTATTGATGTGGGTCCAATTTAGAATTGAGAACAGCAAGATCCATCATTTATTATCTGCTCTGTTTCTGTAGGGCCATCCAGGAGATGCAGGTTTTACTGGGATCCAGGGTCCCAAAGGACCTCCAGGATTAATGGTAAGTGATCATTTATTACAAGGGAATTCACAGAAACTTTTCTTTTAATTGCCGTTTTGCATAATTACGGAGACATGGCTCCAGGGTAACCAAGGCTGGGAACTCAACATCCAGGGGTATTCAATATTCATGAAGGATAGACAGAAAGGAAAAAGAGGTGGGGTAGCGCTGCTGGTTAAAGAGGAGATTAACGCTATAGTAAGGAAGGACATTAGCGTGGATGATGTGGAATCTGTATGGGTAGAGCTGCGGAACACCAAAGGGCAGAAAACGCTAGTGGGAGTCGTGTACAGACCACCAAACAGTGGTAGTGAGGTTGGGGATGGCATCAAACAGGAAATTAGGGATGCGGGCAATAAAGGGACAGCAATTATCATGGGTGACTTTAATCTACATATAGATTGGGCTAACCAAACTGGTAGCAATACAGTGGAGGAGGATTTCCTGAAGTGTATAAGGGATGGTTTTCTGGACCATGTGTCGAGGAACCAACTAGAGAGCAGGCCATCCTAGACTGGGTCTTGTGTAATGAGAGATGATTAATTGGCAATCTTGTTGTGCGAGGCCCCTTGGGGAAGAGTGACCATAATATGGTAGAATTCTTCATTAAGATGGAGAGTGACACAGTTAATTCAGAGACTAAGGTCCTGAACTTAAAGAAAGGAAACTTCGACAGTATGAAACATGAATTGGCTAGGATAGACTGGCGAATGATACTAAAAATGTTGACGGTGGATAGGCAATGGCAGACATTTAAAGATCACATGGATGAACTTCAACAATTGTACATCCCTGTCTGGCGTAAAAATAAAACGGGGAAGGTGTAAACCTTGGCTAATAAGGGAAATTAGTGATAGTGTTAAATCCAAGGAAGAGGCATATAAATTGGCCAGAAAAAGCAACAAACCTGAGGACTGGGAGAAATTTAGAATTCAGCAGAGGAGGACTAAGGGTTTAATTAGGAGGGGGAAAGTAGAGTATGAGAGTAAGCTTGCAGGGAACATAAAAACTGACTGCAAAAGCTTCTACAGATATATGAAGAGAAAACGATTAGTGAAGACAAGTGTAGGTCCCTTGCAGTCAGAATCAGGTGAATTTATAATGGGGAACAAAGAAATGGCAGACCAATTGAACAAATACTTTGGTTCTGTCTTCACTAAGGAAGACACAAATAACCTTCCGGAAATACTAGGGGACCGAGGGTCTAGTGAGAAGGAGGAACTGAAGGAAATCCTTATTAGTCAAGAAATAGTGTTAGGGAAATTGATGGGATTGAAGGCCAATAAATCCCCGGGCCTGATAGTCTCCATCCCAGAGTACTTAAGGAAGTGGCCCTAGAAATAGTGGACGCATTGGTAGTCATTTTCCAACATTCTATAGACTCTGGATCAGTTTCTATGGATTGGAGGGTAGCTAATGTAAAAAGGAGGGAGAGAGAAAACAGGGAATTATAGACCAGCTAGCCTGACGTTGGTAGTGGGGAAAATGTTGGAATCAATTATTAAAGATGAAATAGCAGCGCATTTGTAAAGCAGTGACAGGATCAGTCCAAGTCAGCATGGATTTATGAAAGGGAAATCATGCTTGACAAATCTTCTGGAATTTTTTGAGGATGTAACTAGTAGAGTGAACAAGGGAGAACCAGTGGATGTGGTGTATTTTGGACTTTCAAAAGGCGTTTGACAAGGCCCCACACAAGAGATTAGTGTGCAAAATTAAAGCACATGGTATTGGGGGTAATGTATTGACGTGGATAGAGAACTAGTTGGCAGATAGGAAGCAAAGAGTAGGAATAAACGGGTCCTTTTCAGAATGGCAGGCAGTGACTAGTGGGGTACCGCAAGGTTCAGTGCTGGGACCCCAGCTATTTACAATATACATTAATGATTTAGACGAAGGAATTGAATGTAATATCTCCAAGTTTGCAGATGACAATAAGCTGGGTGGCAGTGTGAGCTGTGAGGAAGATGCTAAGAGGCTGCAGAGTGACTTGGACAGGTTAGGTGAGTGGGCAAATGCATGGCAGATGCAGTATAATGTAGATAAATGTGAGGTTATCCACTTTGGTGGCAAAAACAGGGAGGCAGAATATTATTTGAATGGTGACAGATTAGGAAAAAGGGGAGTTGCAACGGGACCTGGGTGTCATGGTAAATCAGTCATTGAAAGTTGTCATGCAGGTACAGCAGGTGGTGAAGAAGGCAAATGGCATGTTGGCCTTCATAGCGAGAGGATTTGAGTATAGGAGCATGGAGGTCTTACTGCAGTTGTACAAAGCCCTGGTGAGGCCACACCTTGACTATTGTGTACAGTTTTGGTCTCCTAATCTGAGGAAGGACATTCTTGCTATTGAGGGAGTGCAGCAAAGGTTCACCAGACTGATTCCCGGTATGGCAGGACCGACATATGAAGAAAGTCTGGATCGACTAGGCTTATATTCACTGGAATTTAGAAGAATGAAAAGGGTTCTCATAGAAACATATAAAATTCTGACGGGATTGGACAGGTTAGATGCAGGAAGAATGTTCCCAATGTTGGGGAAGTCCAGAACCAGGGGTCACAGTCTAAGGATCAGGGGTAAGACATTTAGGACCGAGATGAGGAGAAACTTCTTCACTCAGAGAATTGTGAACCTGTGGAATTCTCTACCACAGAACATTGTTGAGGCCAGTTCGTTAGATATATTCAAAAGGGAGTTAGATGTGGCCCTTATGGCTAAAGGAATCAAGGGGTATGGGGAGAAATCAGGAATGGGATACTGAAGTTGCATGATCAGCCATGATCATATTGAATGGTGGTGCAGGCTCGAATGGCCTACTCCTGCACCTATTTTCCATGTTTCTATGTTTTTATAATCTGTAACTGCACACGCATAAAGGAGATGATAAATTCAAGTTAACAATTGTTTGATTAGTTGACTTGTTTTATGTCATAATCACTAAAACTCCAAAACACTTAGTGATGGAACCTGTACCTATGATTCCTCCCAGTCTGCTCCAGTCAGCAAATGAACAATGCAGTGCCCTTTAAAGGAGCAATGCAGTGCCCTTTAAATGACGCTTTGTACTATTTACTGAATTGGTAAGAAATGTTACATTTCTACATGCAAACATCATTTCTGACAGGTTTCACTTTGTCAAACTGAGTAGATAAAGTTGTGGGTCACAGGAGGGTGATAATTCACCTGTACTGTTATCGTGAATTGCTGCCATCTATCTTCAAGTTAAACATAATGTTATAAGTATGCGTGCAGTCAAAGTTCGAGTCCAAACGCACAGACGCGATATGCCAAATTTAGTGATTCTTTAAGAGGTTTGTAATTTTTTTTATTCGTTCCCAGGATGTGGGCGTCGCTGGCAAGGCCAGCATTTATTGCCCATTCCTAATTGCCCCTTGAGAAGGTAGTGGTGAGCCGCCTTCTTGAACCGCTGCAGTCCGTGTGGTGAAGGTGCTCCCACACTGCTGTTAGGGAGGGAGTTCCAGGATTTTGACCTAGCGATGATGAAGGAACGGCCGATATATTTCCAAGTCCGGATGGTGAATGGCTCGGAGGGGGACATGGAGGTGGTGGTGTTCCCATGCGCCTGTTGCTCTCGTCCTTCTAGGTGGTAGAGGTCATGAGGTCGCGGGTTTTGGAGATGGGTACAGTGCTTGTTGGGGCCGGCCGTTTATAGAGTCTTTCTCGGATTTGGTCTTTGCGAATCTGGCAAGCTTATTGTTCACACCCCAATAAACCCAATATAAGAACAACTTTAGACTTAGATGTAAAGTAGGATTGTAATTTGCACGCGTAACTTGTTAATGTGGTGGTTGAAAGCTGTGTGGTGTTTGAGACTAAGCACTCTTTCCTATCTAGGGTAAAGAAGGCATCATGGGCCCATTTGGCGTGACAGGTCCCACGGGGCATCCTGTGAGTATTCTTTGATTTATCTTTATTGAAGTTAAAAAGGAAAATGTCCAAAGTAATTGGTGTTATTTACAATTTCTTAATATGTTCACTTAAGCACAAATTCTACAATTCTTCTTTGTTTTTTTAGGGTCCAAAGGGTTATAAAGGAAATCAAGGTGATACGGTAAGAGTGATTAATTTGAAAGAATTAAAAGTCCGTCTCCCTGCATCACGCTGACTCCAAATTTGAGGAGATGAATTCTGTTCAGTATGTTTCTTATTATTTATTTTATTTTGTGCTGATTAAAGTAAGGAATATCAATATCGGTGAATAGAACACTTTTCAACTTTTTGTAAAGTGCATTAGACAGTGGCTTTCTGCCCCTGGGTTAGAGCTTTGAACTCAGAGGGGTTGAACAGGAAGCCTCCTTCAACTATAATGGAAATTAATTTCACTTATAGTCGAAGTGTCAGCCAGTGTCAGTCGAAGTGTAGCACACTCGCCTCTGAGCAAGAGGTCGTGGGGTTCAAGTCCCACTCCAGAGACTTGAGCACAAAAATCTAGGCCGACACTCGCAGTACAGTGCAGTGTTGGAGGTGACTTCTTTCGGATGTTAAACTGAGGCCCCATCTGCCCTCTCAGGTGGGTGTAAAAGATCCCACGGCACTATTTTGAAGAAGAGCAGGCCAATTTTTATCCCTCAATCAACATCACTAAAAACAGATTATCTGGTCATTGCCACATTGGCTGTCACATTGACTACACATCAAAAAGTACTTTGTTGGCTGTAAAGTGCTCTGGGACATCCTGAGGGCATGAAAGGCACTGTAGAAAAAAGAATGCAAGTCAAGTCAAGAGTTTGGACAGTCTCAGCCCAGTGGGCACGAGTCCACAACTCGAGATTAGTGCCAAACCGTCACGCTCACTTAGTTAGCCCATGGAAATTCTGGATCCACGAAGCTTCTGATTCACACTCATTATAAATGGGTGGCCGGGGTTGCTGGATGATGAACTTATATGTAGATGCAGATTTAAAAGAAAGACTTGGATTTATATAGCGCCTTTCATGACCACTGTATGTCTCAAAGCGCTTTACAGCCAATGAAGTACTTTTGGAGTGCAGTCACTGTTGTAATGTGAGAAACACAGAAGCCAATTTGCGCACAGCAAGCTCCCACAAACAGTAATGTGATAATGACCAGATAATGTGTTTTTGTGATGTTGATTGGGGGATAAATATTGGCCAGGACACCAGGGATAACTCCCCTGCTCCTCTTCGAAATAGTGCCATGGGATCATTTACATCCACCTGAGAGAGCAAACAGGGCCTCAGTTTAACGTCTCATTCGAATGACCACTGCTCCGACAGTGCAGCACTCCCTCAGCACTGCAAGGAGTGTCAGCCTGGATTTTTTTGCTCAGGTTCCTGGAGTGGGACTTAAATCCCTGACCTTTTGACTCAGAGGCGAGTGTGCTACCCACTGAGCCACGGCTGACACTAAAGGGCCAGTCAGGAGATTCATGCAGATGCTTTTAGGTCATTTCGGCACATTGGTGCTTGGGTTCTCATGAGTCCTGGTGCCAATTGTTTTTGTTAAATTGCCAAACCAGCACCAAAGGGTTTCCAGTGGGATCCGATGGTGATCTAATTGAAACATACCCAATTCGTACAGGGCTTGACAGGGTAGATGCAGGGAGGATGTTTCTCCCGGGCTGGGGAGTCTAGAACCAGGGTTCACAGTCTCAGAATAAGGGGTCAGCCATTTAGGACTGAGATGATGAAAAACTTCTTTACTCAGAGGGTGGTGAATCTTTGGAAATCTCTATCCCAGAGGGCTGTAGAGGCTAAGTCTTTGAGTATATTCAAAACATAGATCGATAGATTTTTGGATATTAAGGGAATCAAGGGATATGGGGATAGTGTGGGAAAGTGGAGTTGTGGTAGAAGATCAGACATGATCTTATTGAATGGCGGAGCAGGCTCGAGGGGCCAAATGGCCTACTCCTGCTCCTAATTTTTATGGTCTTATGCTTTCCCCTGTCCATCCGTCGCTCTATTGAAGTGCTTGGAAGAAGCACTGATGGGAGGCCAGGCAAATCAGAGGTGCTCTGTGCCTATCTGCCAGCAGCCACACATCCATACACCTGCCAGCGGAGGTGATTACACCTTCATCTCACTGTGGCTGGTGATTAGTGCGTGTGTGGAGGTTGTCTCTCCCAAGGTAGGATTGTGACAGCAGACCCGAAGATAGAGATGAGCATGCTGGCTGACTAGATAGTTGAATGTTACTCATGAAAAATCTCTGAAAATCTGTGCGGAACTTTCTTTCTAATCGTTATCTTTTTTTGTCCCTTCTTTGGATGGCAGGGTGTACAAGGACCGCAGGTAAGGTGCTGCCTTTATTTCATTCTTCAGACTAAATCAGACATTAACCAGGGCCACTATTTTGCAAGGGAGTGACTGGCATGGTCTGAACTAAGGACTTAAACATAAAAATTAACATTTTTGCTGACAATTATGAACCGCAAAATAAATAGCAGTCCCACAAGGGAGAGAGGATTGGCCATCCTAGTGCAAGCTACAGGTTGGGTAGAGATTCTCTGCTTGGCATGTTGTAGTTTTGCCTTGCTGCGGATATGGTCGCCACCCAGCTACCCTGTTTACACCCACAAAATAAAAACAGTTGCTGTTCCTCGTTTGCCTTTCATGCTGCTGAATCCAAGCCTTTCCATCATCAATAAAACTAAGTCAGGAGTGTGATGGAACACTCTCCACTTGCCTGGATGAGTGCAGCTCCAACAACACTCAAAATGCTCGACACCATCCAGGACAAAGCAGCCGCTTGATCAGCACCCCATCCACCACCTTCAACATTCACTCCCTCCACCACCGGCGCACTGTGGCTGCAGTGTTTGCCATCTACAAGATGCACTGCAGCCAACTCGCCAAGGCTTCTTCAGCGGTACCTCCCAAACCGCGACCTCCACCATTTGCAAGGACAAGGGCAGCAGACGTATGGAACCCCACCACCTCCACGTTCCCCTCCAAGTCACACACCATCCTGACTTGGAAATATATCGGCTGTTCCTTCATGGTCACTGAGTCAAAATCCTGGAACCCCCTGCCTAACAGCACTGTGGGAGCACACGGACTGCAGCGGTTCAAGGCGGCGGCTCACCACCACCTTCTCCAGGGTAGTTAGGGATGGGCAATAAATACCGGCCTTGCCCACATCCTGTGAATGAATTAAAAAAACACAATGGGCAATAGAACTAATCCCAGTTGGTCAGCCCCCAATAAATAGCCAATTCCGCGCACAGTATCCAGTTATCCATGTGAGCACTGTGAGGAAAATAGTTTAATCCAGTAGACTCAATTGGAATCAGGTGCTGTAAAAACATCGCAAAATACAGCAGTAAACTTGGTCACCAGAAAATGTCAACCGTGAACTTACCAATATTCAATTCTCCTTTACATGGGTTTTATACGGGAAACTGATGGGACACCTTATGACTTTCTTCTTTTCAGGGTCCAGCCGGCCCACGAGGACTCCCTGGACCACCGGTAAGTTCCTGGATTTCTATTTTTTTTAATTGCAGCCACATAATTTCATGTTTTGGAACTCTTGTGATCAACGTATCAATAGAAAAAAACATAAAGTCACCAAACATAATGTCGATAATGATCAGTAAACACTCGAGCATTTATACAGCTGACCTTTGATCTTTTGAACAGGGTCCTCCCGGAATTCAAGTCGCACTCGTAAGTTTTTTAAAATTATTTGAGCCCCTTACTCCTCCTGCATGAGTTTCACAGCCGTGCACCACAAGACTGCTTTCCTCTAAATGAATCAAAAGCATAGTAATGGTTACAGAATTATTACAGCACGGAAGAAGGCCATTCGGCCCGTTATGCCCTTGCCTACTTTCAGCATAGAATCAGAGAATGGTTACAGCAGGTCTCTGAGCCTTCAATGGCAGTGCAACATCCACCAACTGGGGTCGAAGGGACCAATGTAATAAAATATTGGCATTTTGCTGAGAACACTTGTCTGAGACTATGGATGCGCATTTATAACCGAGAAGTGACTACAGACTGATTATTTAATAATAGGTCACAACATTGTAACCAAATAAATTGGCTGATTTAAAGAAGTTTAAACAATGTACAGCGCTAGAAGTGTTAATAGTATACAGTAGCTTTTTCCATACAGCATGCAATAACAGATTAAAATGGGTTAAATATGTATAAAATACATTATATACTGTACAATTACAGATTAAAGCAGTTTAAACATTTCCAACATACTACTAAGAACATAAGAAATAGGAGCAGGAGTGGGCCATATGGCCCCTCGAGCCTGCTCCGCCATTCAATAAGATCATGGCTGATCTTCGACCTCGACTCCACTTTCCCGCCTGATCCCTATATCCCGTGATTCCCTAGAGTCCAAAAATCTATCGATCTTAGCCTTTAATATAGTCAATGACTCAGTATCCACAGCCCTCTGGGGTAGAGAATTCCAAAGATTCACCACCCTCTGAGTGAAGAAATTTCTCCTCATCTCAGTCCCAAATGATTGGTCCCTTATTCTGAGACTGTGACCCCTGGTTCTAGACTCCCCAGCCAGGGGAAAACAGCTACAGTAGGTAAGGCTGCAATCAAAAATGGCCTTAGAATTTTACAGCACAGAGGTGTTGAATGGCGGAGCAGGCTCGAGAGGCTAGATGATGTACTCCTGTTCCTAATTCTTATGTTATTATGTTCTTATGTATTCGACCCATCGCTCCTATGCTCGCTCTCTGTAAGAGCTTTCCAATTACTCCCATGCCCCTGGTTTGAGTCTGAAACATTATTTTGTACCATTTATATTTTCAGAAACACGAAGATCTAGGTGCTGCTTTACAAGCTTTTATCGAATCGAAAACTGCACTCAGGACAGAGGTAGCTGAACGCTCTTCATCTGTGTCTTGATAGCCCTCATCAGTTGGAACCATGGGTTACAAATTCATTATAGGCCGCTTTGAGGCGGTGATGCCGCCTGCTCGCTAACTTTAGCACCGGGCGATATTTACCGCCTCCAACCGGGATATTTGTTTTTAACACCCCAAGAGGGGAGTGGAGAGCTAAGGGAAATGTTCCACACCCCTCCTAAGGCACTAACCCTGTTTCCTGGGGCGCTATTGCGGGAGCGCTGCTGAAGTTCTGGGGCTAGGAAACCGGCATCTCAGCGCCCAAAGGGGAGGCCAGCTGGACCACCCGAAAACTGAAAGAAAATGCACGGGAGTTTTAGCAACAGTGTTGAACGCCTGAGAGAGATACATTAGTCCAAATAAATTTCATTTTGACCAGCCAAATGCTCACCCCGCAGACATATTGCCCCGGCAGTTTCTCCGGGACACCTGCTTTCCCTGTCAGAATTAGCGCCGGGCACGACTGCAGGCCAAAGCAGTCATTTTGATACGGGGCGTTGCACCCTCAGTGACGTCACCAAGTGGGTGGAGCTAGAGTGCGTAGTGCTAGCTCTGAGCGCTGCTGGTAAACTTGCGGCAGGTTGTGGCAGGCACTGCCAGCGCATCGCTCGGTAAAGGGTGGCACTCGGGCACTAACGGGTGCCACTAAGCAAGTTAATTTTAAGCCCCATATCTTTTGATAACTACTGCAACATATGCTGTTATAGATGTACGTTTTAACTGCGGTGATTAGAGCCAACCTTTCTATTCCCCATGCAGAACTTTCAGAATTCAGACCTACCTTTGATTGACCAGGGAGCAGAGATCTTTAAGACCCTACACTACCTCAGTAATCTTATCCACAGCATTAAGAACCCTTTGGGTACTAGGGACAATCCTGCCCGTGTCTGTCGTGACCTCATGAACTGTGAGCAGCGAATGAATGATGGTGAGTCCGAATAGACTGTGATTCCGTATTCTGGTGCTAACTCTTTCACTGACTCAGTCACTTGCCATATCTTCTCCAATTTGACCGTGCAGTTGCAAGTCATAGAATCACAGTGTGACATAGCACAGGAGCATGCCATTCGGCCCATCGTGCCTGTGCTGGCTCTTTGGTAAAGCTATCCAATTAGTCCCACTCCCCTACTCTTTCTCCATAGCCATGCAAATACTTTCCCTTCAGGGTATTTATCCAACTCCCTTTTGAAAGTTATTATTGAATCTGCTTCCACCATCCTTTCAGGCAGCGTATTGCAGATCACAACAACGTAAAAAAAAATTTCCTCATCTCGCCTCGGGTTCTTTTGCGAATCACCTTAAATCTGTGTCCTCTGGTTACCGACCCTCCTGCTACTGGAAACACTTTCCCTTCATTTACTCCATCAAAACCCCTCATGATCTTGAACACCTCTATCAAATCTCCTCTTAGCCTTCTTAATGTCCCTCCATGTAGACTGGCAAGAATCAATCCAGATTGACATTGGCTTTTTTGTAAATTACTGGCCTTGTTGGTGTCAAGTACTGTCTCTCTCAACTTACCTTACTAATTAAATGCTTTGTACACAACTCCCAAACTTCAGGCTGGTCCAAACTGACTGGATGTGGAAATGTACGGGATAAATGGATGGCATGAGCTCCACCAAACCCTGCATGCTCCAAAACATGGTTATCGATGACCTAATTGCTTTCAGCCTCCTGTAGTTGGCTAAGCTCTGCAGTGATATTCCAAGGTTTACCCAGTCTACTGATCAAGCCTCTGATCACGCTGCTAGGTGCTCCCCGCTCACGCCTGACAGTATAGGCGAGATCCAAACATTGATGCAAACTTGCATCCCGTCAATTTTGTGGCAGAGTGGTTTTCAGTTCTCCGTTCCCAGGCTGCTGTCAGCCCGTGGCTCAGTGCGACGCACTCTCTCGCCTCTGAGTCAGAAGGTTGTGGGTTCAAATCCCACTCCCGAGACATCAGCACATAAATCTAGGCTGACACTTCCAGTGCCATGCTGAGGGTGTACTGCACTGTTGGAGGTGCCATGTTTCGGATGAGGTGTTAAACCGAGGCCACCGTTTGCTCTCTCAGGTGAACGTAAAAGATCCTGTGACACTATTTCGAGGAGCAGGGGAGTTATCCCTGGTGTCCTGGCCAACATTTATCCCTCAATCAACATAATTTAAAAACAGATATTCTGGTCATTCTCGCATTGCTGTTTGTGGGAACTTGCTGTGTACCAATTGGCTGCTGTGTTTCCAAATTACAAGTGATTATACTTCAAAAACTACTTCATTAATTGTAAAGCATTTTGGAACGTCCTATGGTCATGAAAGAGCGCAATATAAACGCGTCTTTCTTGTTTTTTGAACTATTGTCCGGTATCTCAGACCGGTCCAGTATCTCAGACTGGTCCAGTGTCCAGTATCTCAGACTGGTCTATTGTCCAGTATCTCAGACTGGTCTATTGTTCAGTATCTCAGACTAGTCCAGTGTCCAGTATCTCAGACTGGTCCAGTGTCCAGTATCTCAGACTGGTCCAGTGTCCAGTATCTCAGACCGGTCCAGTGTCCAGTATCTCAGACCGGTCTAGTGTTCAGTATCTCAGACCGGTCTAGTGTCCAGTATCTCAGACCGGTCCAGTGCCCAGTATCTCAGACTGGTCCAGTGTCCAGTATCTCAGACCGGTCCAGTGTCCAGTATCTCAGACCGGTCCAGTGTCCAGTATCTCAGACTGGTCTAGTGTCCAGTATCTCAGACCGGTCCAGTGTCCAGTATCTCAGACCGGTCCAGTGTCCAGTATCTCAGACCTGTCCAGTGTCCAGTATCTCAGATCGGTCTAGTGTCCAGTATCTCAGACCTGTCCAGTGTCCAGTATCTCAGATCGGTCTAGTGAGCTCAGTCCATTTTGTACAGGTTATCTGAAAGGTGCGATTCCCCCTCCCCCCCCCTCCCCGCAACCAACTAACCACTGTTGCTTGGAGCAACACCTGATCTTTTTCTTTTATTTACTCCTTAGGAACTTACTGGATCGATCCTAACCTCGGTTGCACCTCTGACACCATCGAGGTGATATGCAACTTCACTAACGGTGGGCAGACCTGTCTCAAGCCTGTCACTGTGTCAAAGGTAATGCTACAATATGATTTTTCAATATTTTAATGAACCCATCTACCTAGCTTCCTTCTATAGCCTGAAGGCCAATCACCATATTGGACCCATAACATTAATGTCTGTCTGGAGCAGCTAACAGCAATTGTTAACAGATAAGCCTAACCCTTTTGCTTGGACAGAGACAGACAATTTTTTTTATTCATTCTTGGCAAGGCCAACATTTATTGCCCATCCCTAATTGCCCTTGAGAAGGTGGTGGTGAGCTGCAGTCCATGTGGTGAAGGTGCTCCCACGGGAGGGAGTGCCAGGATTTTGACCCAGCGACGATGAAGGAACAGCCGATATACTTCCAAGTCAGGATGATGTGTGACTGCGTCTGCTGCCCTTGCCCTTCTAGGTGGTCGAGGTCGCGGGTTTGCGAGGTGCTGTGGAAGAACCTAGTTCAAGTACCTAGAGTTACCAGTGACTATCTAATTCTCAGCCCTTTACAAAGACTGAAGAGACTCTATACATTACTGCGTTCTAGTCTTACTCTAAGTTCTGGTTAAAGCGCAGGTAGTGAACTTGTGACATTGAATGCAATGGCCAGTCTTCACTAACATGTCCTCACAAAAGCAAAATATGCAGAAGCGGAAAATTCAGAGCTCCTTGGTGCCACACTCGGTCAAATGCTGCCTTGACGTCAAGGACAGTAACATAAATACGGAAAATGCCTCAGAAGGCCAGGCAGCATCTGCGGAGAGAGAGACAGAGTTAACGTTTCAGGTTGGTGACCTTTCATCAGAACAGACCTGAAACGTGAATTCTTTTCTCTCTCCGCAGATGCTGCCTGACCCGCTGAGTGTTTTCCAGAATTTTCACTTGTCATTAACATGTCATTTAGCTTTTCGGAGCTCTGCGTCCTGCAAGACATTGTACCAGTGTAGCTGCAGGTAGCTTCAGAATAAGGGCACTACCTCACTGAAAGGGAGGAGTGTACAAATGGGAGTGTCCACAACTTATTGTGCTTCACTTATTGTCTCAGTGAATGTGGCTCAGTGGGTTACACTTTTGCCTCTGAGTCAGGGGGTTGTGGGTTTGGTTCAGGTTCAAGTCCCACTCCAGGGACTTACCTGAGTACAAAAAATCTAAGCTGACACTCCAATGCAGTACTGAGGAAGTGCTGCACTGTTGGAGGTGCTGTCTTTTGGATGAGACGTTAAACCAAGGTCCCATCTGCTCTCTCAAGTGGATGTAAAAGATCCATGGCATTATTTTGAAGAAAAGCAGGGAGTTATCCCCGGTGTCCTAGCTAATATTTATCCCTCAATCAACATCACTAAAAAACAGATTCCTAGTCATTATCACATTGCTGTTTGTGGGAGCTTGCTGTGCGCAAATTGGCTGCCACATTTCCACATTACAGTGACTACACTCCAAAAGTACTTCATTGGCTGTAAAGCGCTTTGAGACATCCGGTGGTCGTGAAAGGCGCTATATAAATGTAAGTCTTTCTTTTACACATTTTCAAGATGTAGACCACCAAAATAAATGCGATTTGCAATCCAACGATTGCTATTTAGACTGCGGATGCTGGAAATCTGAAATAAAACTCAGGCAGCAACTGTGGAGAGAGAAACAGAATTAACATTTCAGGCCGATGGCCTTTCATCAGCTATTTAGTGCTGCAGTACCGGTCAGTAACATGAGGTGGCAGTGCTGAGAACAAATAAACCATCACGGCAGCGCCACCAGCAGGCGCATGCTGTTATTGCAGCTATTCGCAACCTTTTCTAAATTACTTCCTCTGAAGTTTAATAGTTGACTTCCTAGTATTGATTTTTTTTAAGACCTGAAAATGACGACAAAACTTTTTTTTTAAACTCTACAGAAGAGGTGTCCATGCTTTATTCATCTTGTGGGCAACTTAGGTGCATAGAAAAATAAATAACAAAAGCAAAATTGTGCGGATACTGGCAATCTGAAATAAAAACAGAAAATGCTGGAAATTCTCAGCGGGTCAGGCAGTATCTGCAGAGAGAGAAACAGAGTTAATGTTTCAGGTTGCTGCCTGATCTGAGAATTTCCAGCATTTTCTGTTTTTATTTCGGGTACTAAGGGACGTGAGGCAAAGGCTGGAGTTAAGTCACAGATCAGCCGTGGTCTCTTTGAATGGAAGAGCGGACTCTAGGGGCTCAATGGCCTCCTCCTGGTGCTATGTTCTTAACAGTAAAAGGCTGTGTTTCTGTTTATGCTGCTGAATAAATAGCAACTTCAGATAGTTACACAACAAATAATGTGACAATCACTTTAACCTTGGCCCAAATGGCAAACAATTCAGCCACAAATATATTACTTTATATCGCTATGTGTCAAAGTTACACAACAAATACAGTAAATGTTACTTTAGTCCAGGTCTCAATGTCTTTGTAAAGTTCGGACATGTGCTCGAAGAGGACTAACCCAGTCGTAGCCAGAGAATCACCTGCAACGGCTTCTCTTCTCGCTCCCGCATCGTTACCTCTGGTGTCCCCCAAGGATCTATCCATGACACCCTCCTATTTCTCATTTACATGCTGCCCCTTGACGACATCATCCAAAAGCACAGCATCAGTTTCCATATGTACGCTGACAACAACCAGATCTACCTCACCACTTCTCTCGAACCCTCCACTGTCTCTAAATTGTCAGACTGCTTGTCCGACATCCAGTACTCGATGAGCAGAAATTTCCTCCAATTAAATATTGGGAAGTCCACAGCCACTGGCTTCGGTCCCCACCACAAACTCCTTTCCCTAGCCACCGACTCCATCCCTCTCCCTGGCAACTGTCTGAGGCTGAACCACACTGTTTGCGACCCCGGTGTCGTATTTGACGGCAAGATGAGTTTTCGGCAAGATGAGCTACATATCCGCAGCATAACTAAGACCGCCTATTTCCACCTCCATAACATCGCCCAACTCCACCCCCCGCCTCAGCTCATCGGCTGCTGAAACCCTCAGACTTGACTATTCCAACACACTCCTGGCCGGCCTCCCACTTTCTATCCTCCATGAACTTGAGGTCAGCCAAAGCTCTGCTGCCTGTGTCCTAACTCGCACCAAGTCCCACTCACCCATCGCCCCTGTGCTCACCCACCGATATTGGCTCCCGGTTCAGCAACACCTCAATTTAAAAATTCTCGTCCTTATTTTCAAATCCCTCCATGGCCGCACCCCTTCCTATCTCTGTAATCTACTCCAGCCCTACAACCTCCCAGAGATCTCTGCGCTTCTCCAATTCTGCCCTCGAGAGCATCCCCGATTTTAATCGCTCCACCATTGGCGGCCCTAAACTCTGGAACTCACTCCCTAATCCTCTCTCTGCCTCTGTATCTCTCCTTTTTCAAGACGCTCCTTAAAACCTACCTCTTTCACCAAGCTTTTGGTCATCCACCCAAATATCACCTTATGTGGCTCGGTGTCAAATTTTGTTTGATAACGCTCCTGTAAAAGCGCCTTGGGACATTTTACTCTGTTAACATAGAAACATAGAAAATAGGTGCAGGAGTAGGCCATTCGGCCCCTCGAGCCTGCACCACTATTCAATAAAATCATGGCTGATCATTCTCTCAATACCCCTTTCCTGCTTTCTCTCCATACCCCTTGATCCCCTGAGCCGTAAGGGCCATATCTAACACCCTCTTGAATATATCCAATGAACTGGCATCAATAAATCTCTGCGGCAAGGAATTCCACAGGTTAACAACTCACTGAGTGAAGAAGTTTCTCCTCATCTCAGTCCTAAATGGCCTACCCTTTATCCTAAGACTGTGTCCCCTGGTTCTGGACTTCCCCAACTTCAGGAACATTCTACCCGCATCTAACCTGTCCCATCCCGTCAGAATCATATATGTTTCTATGAGATCCTCTCTCATCCTTCTAAACTCCAATGTATAAAGGCCCAGTTGATCCAGTCTCTCCGCATATGTCAGTCCAGCTATCCCTGTTAAAGGTGCTATATAAATACAAGTTGTTGTTGTTGTAATTTGCACGGTTGAGGGGGAAAATTTGGGGAGTGGGACTAACTGGATCGCTCTTTCAAACAGCCGGCTCAGGCACGACGGGCCAAATTGCCTGCTTCTGTGCTGCATTAGTCTATGATTTTCTGATGAAATACATTGTGTTACTTCAACCTTGTTCCTTGTTCTTATTTCAAATGGTAGTAGCAAAAGCAAATCAGATATCAATATAGCTGAGCTTCCGATGTAACAGCGTGGATATCTTGTAGGCTGCCTGCGAGTTCCCTCTGAGGGCAGTGCTCAGTGAGGTGCTCCAGGGTCTGATTAGGAGCTCCAGAGTCGCATGATGGGGAGGCTTCAATCTTCCACCTATGGAGAAGGTGGCAGCATCTGCCACGGCCTGTTCTGAGGCGGTTGATGGTTGTCCACTGTTTGCGAGGAAGGTTTGATCCTTCAGGTTGTACTGTGGGGTCTTCTATGAGGAATCCATTCCATATGTCGCAGTTCTTCCAAGCATTTCGCCGCCGGTCATCAAGGCTGAGGGGAGATCGCTGAAAGGCTTCGGCGACGGTCCAAAATGGCCTTCTAGATCATTGGACAAGCATCCAGTACAGTTGCAGGTCAAGCACTGTACGTAATGCTTTCATTAGCAAACATTTATGAAGAGTTTCACAACAAATACTGCGGCAATTGCCTAACCACGAGTTCGTGTGCTTCTGTGCCTACCCTACTGAATAAACAAAAGAACCAATTCAAACGGGTCCTCAGGGTCACGGTTAAAGTAACACTTATAATATTTGTTGTGTAATTTTTACACAGCTACGATATTTGTTGTGCAAAGTCACCGGGCCCTCAAGCTGAAGTTTAGTGTCACCAGCGAGGAGCAGCGATGGAGGGAGGGGGGGGTCACAGAACAGAAACTGGCCAGACAGGACCAGGAAATCTGCAACAGAAACTGGGAGAGCCCTTACGGAGCTTGGATCCTGGCCAGAGCGCAGGCCATGCTTTGGCTCCCTGTGTTCACACGGTTGAAACCAACTCCCTTCTATATCAACCGTGGCTCGGTGGGTCGCATTCTCGTCTCAGAGTCAGCAGGTTGTGGGTCAATGTCCCACTCCAGAGACTTCAGCACAGAAATCCAGGCTGAAACTCCCAGTGCAGTGCTGAGGGAGCGCCGCACTGTCGGAGGGGCAGTACTGAGGGAGCGCCGAACTGTCGGAGGGGCAGTGCTGAGGGAGCGCCGCACTGTCGGAGGGGCAGTGCTGAGGGAGCGCCGCACTGTCGGAGGGGCAGTGCTGAGGGAGCGCCGCACTGTCGGAGGGGCAGTGCTGAGGGAGCGCCGCACTGTCGGAGGGGCAGTGCTGAGGGAGCGCCGCACTGTCGGAGGGGCAGTGCTGAGGGAGCGCCGCACTGTCGGAGGGGCAGTGCTGAGGGAGCGCCGCACTGTCGGAGGGGCAGTGCTGAGGGAGCGCCGCACTGTCGGAGGGGCAGTGCTGAGGGAGCGCCGAACTGTCGGAGGGGCAGTGCTGAGGGAGCGCCGCACTGTCGGAGGGGCAGTGCTGAGGGAGCGCCGCACTGTCGGAGGGGCAGTGCTGAGGGAGCGCCGCACTGTCGGAGGGGCAGTACTGAGGGAGCGCCGCACTGTCGGAGGGGCAGTGCTGAGGGAGCGCCGCACTGTCGGAGGGGCAGTACTGAGGGAGCGCCGCACTGTCGGAGGGGCAGTGCTGAGGGAGCGCCGCACTGTCGGAGGGGCAGTGCTGAGGGAGCGCCGAACTGTCGGAGGGGCAGTGCTGAGGGAGCGCCGAACTGTCGGAGGGGCAGTACTGAGGGAGCGGCGCACTGTCGGAGGGGCAGTACTGAGGGAGCGCCGCACTGTCGGAGGGGCAGTACTGAGGGAGCGCCGCACTGTCGGAGGGGCAGTACTGAGGGAGCGCCGCACTGTCAGAGGGGCAGTACTGAGGGAACGCCGCATTGTCGGAGGGGCAGTACTGAGGGAGCGTCGCACTGTCGGAGGGGCAGTACTGAGGGAGCGCCGCACTGTCGGAGGGGCAGTACTGAGGAAATGCCGCACTGTCGGAGGTGCCGTCTTTCGGACGAGACGTTAAACCGAGGCCCCATCTGCCCTCTCAGGAGGACGCAAAAGATCTCAGGGCATTATTTTGAAAAAGAGCAGGGGAGTTCTTCCCAGTGTCCTGGGGGCCAATATTTATCCCTCAACCAACATCACTAAAACAGATTATCTGGTCATTATCACATTGCTGTGTGTGGGAGCTTGCTGTGTGCAAATTGACTGCCGCATTTCCCACTTTACAACAATGACTACACTCCAAAAAATACTTCACTGACTGCAAAGCGTTTTGGGACATCTTGGTGGTGTGATAGGCGCTATATCAATGCAAGTCTTTATAACTCAGCCACTTGAGGCTGGTACAGCTGTTTTTATTTTCTTGCCCTATTGGGAACAAGGTCCTAATTATTCTTTGCATTGCTTTCAGTTGGAGTTCTCAGTGGGACGGGTCCAGATGAACTTCTTACACTTGCTGAGCTCAGAGGCGGTCCAACACATCACCATACACTGCCTGAATGTGCCCGTGTGGGCAGATGGAAGTTTGGACAAACCTTTCAAACAAGCCGTAAAGTTCAAGTCGTGGAATGGCCTGATGCTGGAGGCAGGGGGAACGTTTATACCAGAAGTACTGCTGGATGACTGCCGGGTACAAATCAAATCAAACCATACTCCCCTGTTCTATGTTCAGTTTTGACATCGCAGTAAAATAGCCTCCACCTGCAAACAAACCCATCGCTTGTTTACAAATCCCTCCATGGCCTCACCCCTCCCTATCTCTGTAATCTCCTCCAGCCCCTCCGCCCGAGATGTCTGCGCTCCTCTAATTCTGCCCTCCTGAGCATCCCTGATTATAATCGCTCAACCATTGGTGGCCGTGCCTTCTGTTGCCTGGGCCCCCAACTCTGGAACTCCCTCCCTAAACCTCTGCACCGCTCTACCTCTCTTTCCTCCTACAAGACGCTCCTTAAAACCTACCTCTTTGACCAAGCTTTTGGTCACCTGCGCTAATTTCTACTTGTGCGGCTTGGTGTCAAATTTTTTAATCTCGTAACACTCCTGTGAAGCGCCTTGGGACATTTCACTACGTTAAAGGCGCTAGATAAATACAAGTTGCTGTTGTTGTATTTAATTGCTCCTCCGAGTTGCAGTTTCGGCACCTTATGCAGGGGTAAAAGCTCAACACCTATTGACCCAACAACAGCATACTGGACCACAGCAACACGTCCATTTACAACCTCACACCCTCATGGAACCTCTGAATGGCTCTGCACATTTGAGTGCTAAATTATAAGCAGTTTTGAGGTGGGGACTCTGTCACTAGAATATCTCTGCCGACAATAACAACAACACCAGTGTTTATATAACACCGTTAATGTAGTAAAACATCCCAAGCAGTGTTCCCTTTGATTGTTTTTTTAGGTCCGGGACCGCTTTAAAATCCTGCACACACGCAGTTTTTTTCTATTTAAAAGCCGGTGAGTCAGCTGTGCAAAGGGAACGTTGGTCCCAAGGCGCTTCAAGGAGCATAAATCAGACAAAATTTAACACCGAGCCACATAGAGATATTGGATGTAGGTTTAAAGGAGCGCCTTAAAGGAGGAGAGGGGCGGAGAGGTTTAGGGAGGTGTAATGTACGCACCTGTGAGTATGCTTACAGGTTTGTAGTAGAGTTGGCTGCTCCTGGGCACGGCCAAGGGGGCCATCAACCGGTCCAGGCAGTGGGCAGTCGAGGGGGTCGTTCAGCCTGACTGCCTGCCTCTCTTCCGCGGTTACATCTGAGCCAGGGTGTCCCTGGAGATGGAGCACGCAGTGTCCACCGGTACGCTCGCGGACTTCCCGCAAGAGGTGGGCGCCGGAGGGACTGGAGTGCATCATCACCCTCGGCAACCAAATTTTAATTTGATTTTATATGTTTTAAAGTTTCATTTGTTTTAAATGCCGGTTTTAGTGTCCCCCAAAAGATAGGGGGCACTTGTAAATTATGGTTTTAGAGCCCCAAAAAAACCACAAAAAAAACCTACAAAAATACAAAAAAAAAGGGGCAATGTTTGTAGTGTCCCCCAGATCGGGGGGCACTTGATTTAATGTTGATTTGGTTACTCAAAAGAGTTGTAGTAGAGCTGGCTGCTCCTGGGCACGGCCATCAGCCGGTCCAGGCAGTGGGCAGTCGAGGGGGTCATTCAGCCCGACTGCCTGCCTCTCTGCCACGGTTACATCTGAGCCAGGGTGTCCCTGGAGATGGAGCACGCGGTGTCCACCGGTACGCTCGCGGCCTTCCCGCAAGAGGTGGGCGCCGGAGGGACTGGAGTGCATCATCACCCCTGGCAACCAAATTTTTATTTGATTTAGGTTTACTTTCAAAAGTTTAATTTGTTAATGTGTCAGTTTTAGTGGGCCCCTTTAATCAGGAGGTACTTGATTTACAGATCAACTAAAAATAGTTGTAGTAGAGCTGTGTTGCATTGTGAGTGGCTTAGCCAGTCATGTGATGTTCACAAGGCTCAATAAAACCCCAGTCAGTTGAGTCTAGATCATCCACGATGAGGTATGCAATTGTGAACCTAGTGGATGAACTGGTAATGTGTAGTTTGAGTGTTAAACCTTTGTTAATAAACCAACGTTCTTAGTTGCTATGAATTCTTAAGCAAAGAACCCATGAAGCAAATACATTACAGGAGGGAATTCCATTGCTTACGGCCCAGGCAGCTGAAGGCATGGCCGACAATTTCATTTTATTTAGGCCCCTTCGCCATCGTCCCACATCCAGATTTGGATTTGAACCCACTTCACTACCCTTCAGAAAGTCTGAAGATCTTCTGGACAGAAAGCAAAGTGTTTTTATTTTAAGGGGTGTAATGTTTTAGCTGCTTTAATCACAAGTATAAGTGATGATCGTGTTCGTGTTTATTTCATTGCATTTCAGATACAAGACGGCCGATGGCATCAGACGCACTTCATTTTTCACACGCAAGATCCCAATCAGTTGCCCATAATCGGCATCTATAACTTGCCACAACCAAAGCCTGGAATACATTACCACCTGGAGGTGGGGCCTGTCTGCTTTCTTTGAGCTCTTGACTTGAACCATCTTTAACCCACATCAGAGCGTAGTTATTCTTTATTGTGTGTTCAATAAAACTCAAGGAAATGCTGACGTGATGCGAAAAATGTCACATCACTGATCAGAGAAGGCTGTCAATGGCTTTTTATTAATAATAAAACTGCAAGGAAATGTTAGAGGACTTGTTTCGTGGGAGAGTGCTTAGCTAAAACAACTAGAATGGAAGATCTCCACCAATGACCAAGGCCGCCGTGTTGAGAGAGAAGAGACAGACTGTCTATAACTGGGTTGCAGAAGATGCATTTATTTGTGAAAAAAAAGAGCTAATTGGTTTCCAGTGGCTGCGAAAGTTAATATCAGCAGTTCCACAGGCTAGGATACTCAGAAAAGTGACTTTATGCAGTAGATAGAGCTGCATGTCTGCTAAGCATCTCCAATGTGCAATAGTGGAGGAGAAAAGGGGGAACTATTAAGAGTTGTTGAAATTCTCTAAAATCCGTGACACTTAATTTAATGCGCAAACAGTTCCAGCGTTAGCTTTCAGCTGCCAAATAAAAAAAACGCCTGAACCAATTGATGGGTTTCGGACACAGGGGAGAAAAGTAAGTGATGAGGTACCTTGGCAGCACCCCATTTTCTAGTGATACCACACGGTGCTAATGAAATGAGCTTCCCGGGGTGACTTACTACCTCCCATTGACTGGTATTGGTGCTCATACATTCTCATGTATTTGTTTTGGTTCATGTGTCATTTTGAATCAATGGTGCTATGTAACTACCACAGGATAGGAGTGGGTGTCGTTGGGTGGGGGAGGGGGTGACAATTCCAGTTTTTGTGACTGGGGGTAACACCCCTGGCCCCACCCAGAGTCAAAAACGCAAGGATAATTGTTAACTTAATTATTTCATAAGTGCCTTTAATATTTTAAGGGATTATTTTAATTGTGTTTTTGGACAGGTGTGAGAGCAGCAGGGTTTCAAACCCCTACTGTTCCTTTGTCTTTAGAGAGAAAAAAAGAGTTTGAACTATTTTTGAAACCCATACTGTCTTTTTTTAAGTTCCTCATTTTGAACACTACTTCTGTTTGTATAGAGTTGCCCCCCCCCTGAAAGCTGTAATTAATATTGAGATGAGCTTTATTCATGAAAAAGAAAAGTAACCAAGAATCTTTCCTGCAATAATGATCGCTTTTTCCACCTTCTGATCAAATTGTGTCAAATGTTTTCTGTGCGCTATGTTGTATACAGTTGGATCAGTATTTTGCAATCTGCTATTTAATGTTATTTAAATGTTTAAAAAAAAAATCATGGTTCAACAAAGTAAGGAAACCAATCGGCTGTCTCTATCGCAGATGTCTATGTTTGAAAGTAAATCTGTTTGTAGTTGTGAACATGTTGCTTCAGCACCCAACTGGTATTGGAGAGTTATGTAGAGTTTTTTCTTGGCTTGTCTAATGTGTAAATTTGGTGTTTCGAAGAGAGGAATATTTCAGTGTTTCAAATCTATAAGATATGCAGAGTTTAAACGTACTGTATAGGAAAATGCTTTAAGCGCTTTTTAAATTCCTGAATTATTTTTGTTTGTTTTTTTTTACTTTGAAGGAAATATGTGAAGAATCTAGAATTCTAATACATTTTAAATTTATTTCATTTCTTTTTTTAAAATAAAAAATCTGATAATACAGTTGAAAATCCAGCCATCAGAATACCTCAGATACATTTTGGTACTATTCTGAACACCCATCAGCTTTTCGTTTTTATTTTTTTATTTTTTAGTTCTGATTGGGTTTTTGTTTTGAGGGCTGTGGGGGGGGGGGGTTATTTTTCTATTCCATTCGCTTTTCTGTGTGTGTCTGTTGCTATAGAAACAGAGTTGCCATGAAATGGTCATCCGCAGACGTCAGTATCATTATTGCCTTAGTCGCAGATGTTCGACCGTTCCGTACAGCGGTTCACTATTTAGCTGTGAAGTACCTTATTCAGCCTTTGCTAGTCTCGTTGGGGCTTAGACTGCCATCGTTTGAAATTAAAAGTTTCTGAAACTTTATTGAAATAAATATTTCAAACTGAAGCAATGAAACCTGGGTTGGCTGTTTTGTGCATTCTTCGTGAAAAAAACGATTGTAACTTGCGCCCCCCCCCCCCCCCCCCAAAAATAAGATAAATCAACACATTTTAAACTCGGCAAGAGCACAGGGTTTTAAAGCACCTTCTCACTTCCTCTCCATTGCACATCAGCAGTGTCTTTTTACCCCACTTTGTATTTATACAGCACTTTTAACGCAGTAAAACGACCCAAGGCGTTTCACAGGAGCAATTATCACCGAGCCACATTGGGAGAAATTAGGGTAGCTAACCAAAAGCTTAGTGAAAAGACTTTGGTTTTAAGGAGCGTAAGTAGGAGAGAGAGGATTAGGGAGGGAATTCCAGAACTTAGGCCGTCAGTGGTGGAGCGATTAAAATTGGGGGTGCTCAAGAGGCCAGAATTGGAGGAGATCAGAGATCTCGGTGGGTTTGTGGGGCTGGAGAAAGAAAGACTTGCATTTATATAACACCTTTCATGATCACCAGACGCCTCAAAGCACCTTACAGCCAATTAAGTACTTTTTGAAGTGTAGTCACTGTTATAACGAGAGAGGAGATTACAGAGATAGGGAGGGGCGAGGCCATGGAGGAATTTGAAAACAAGGTTGAGAGTTTTAAAATTGAAGCGTTGCTTAACCACGAGTCAATGTAGTTCAGGGGGTGAAGGGTGAGCGGGACTTGGTGCGAGTTAGGACATGGGCAGCAGAGTTGACCTCAAGAGGGGGTAGAAGATGGGAGGCCTGCCAGGAGTGATCACACATTTCACAACCTCTGTGCTGTACAGCCAATGAAGTACTTTTCGAAGTGTAATCACTGTTGTAATGTAGAAAACGCAGCAGCAACCTCTGACCTCAACCCAGAATTTTATGAGCACCTCCCAATTTGCAAACCTCCCTCATCAGCAGCATTAAACGAACATACGAACAATGACGGATGGGTAAACATCCTGTAGTCTGTCAAGCCTGTCCCATACAATTGCGATACCTGGTGTATCACAACATATACATTCCTCCCCACCCGAAACCATGGGAGAGGCAAACAACCAGGTTAAAAAAAACCCAGGGGAAAAAATATGGGAAATTCCTCTTCGACCCATCTAGACGATAGAAACTAGGCCAGCAGTTCACTCTGGCCCCGAGTTCCCTGCAGTACCGATCTTCGGCAAAAGGTGATCTCCACCGTAGCCAGAAACAGGGCCAGCTCATGCTTGAAGGAATTCAGCAAATCAGCATCCACCGCATGAGACAGAAGTCTGTTCCAGTGGTCTGCTATTCTCTAGGAAAAGAACCACCTCCTGACATCTAACCTAGATCTGGCCTCATACAACTTAAATATGTGACCCCTGGTCCTGCCTAACCTATTTAATTGGAACAAATTTCAACTAGAATACAAGCTATTCCCTTCATTATCTTACGAACCTCAATCAGATCCCCCCTAAGCTTACACATCTCTAAAGTGAAGAGTCCCGGCTCTTGTGTGAAAGTTGAGCTGCCGCGTTTCCCACATTACAACAGTGACTACACTCCAAAAGTACTTCATTGGCTGTAAAGCACTTTGAGACGTCCGGTGATCGTGAAAGGCGCTATATAAATCCAAGTCTTTTCTTTAAGATGCTTTACACTGGGAATTAGTCTAATGGCCCTCGTCTGCACCCTTTCCAAAGCCTCAATATCACCTACCAGGTGAGGAGACCAAAACTGGACACAGTATTCCAAGTGAGGGCTGACCATGGTCTCGTACTCAGTTGTCCTGTGGATACACCCCAACACCTATTTGCTCTTTCATTGACCTCAGAATTTACAACAGTTAGATTTTAGGGCTACAAATGGAAAAGCCACTTAAACACTTAAGTACTCATCACATGCAATAACACTTGTGATGTTATAAAGCAATGAACCATCTGATATACTGGGAGCAATGCCACAGGAGGTCGGCTAATCTGTTTTAGAAAATAACTAGTACACAGGGATTTTTGGAGACACTGGTGGGGAGAGGGGAGGGGAGGGGGAGGAGAGTGAGGAGAGGAGGTGGGCGGAGGGGAGGGACGGAGGGAGGAAGAGAGGATGGGGAGGGGGCGGGGACGAGAGGATGGGGAGGGAAGTGGAGGGGCGGGTTTCTTCACCCCATTAAATGCTCAGTAGGTAAAGACACTAGTTGGTATGGTACTGAACCTGACACACTAGGTTCAAATCTTGCATGGGCTTGGGTTGGTTTGTGATCTCAGTCAGTGGTACAGTCTGGGGGGCAGTACAGTTCACTTGTGTCACTGATGTAGGGAAGGTCAAATGTCAGCCAGGGTGCCTGCTGTGGAGTGTTGCCTCCTCCATATCCCCCGTACTTGGGAAGTGCATGTGTGCACGCATCAGGCGAGGATACTCAGCTATGATACTCTGCCACCTTGGCTAAGCTACTCACAATGCAATAGCTCTACAATTCTTATTATAACTTTAAGCCAAGTGCCCCCTTTGGTAAAGGGACACAATGATTAGGACCCACAAATTAACAAATAAATGTTAAAGGGAACCTTAACAAATCAAATTAAAATTCTGTTCCCTGTTGTAATGATGCGCTCCAGTCCCTCCGGTGCCCACCTCTCGCGGAAGGCCGCGAGCGTACCGGTGGACACCGCGTGCTCCATCTCCAAGGACACCCTGGCTCAGATGTAGCCGCGGAAGAGAGGCAGGCATTCGGGCTGAACGGCCCCCTCGACCGGTTAATGGCCCCCTTGGCCAGGCCCAGGAGCAGTCCTATGAGGAGGCCCTCCGACCTGCTCGCTCCCCTCCGCACAGGGTGCCCAAAGATCAGGAGTGTGGGACTGAAGTGCAGCAAGAAATCGCGGAGCAGCCCCTTCAAATAACGGAAGAGGGGCTGCAACCTCACACACTGCAGCAATAGCTCTACAACTATTTTTGTAAACCTGTGAGCATGCTCACATCTGCATACATTACAACAGTGATTGGGAAAGGTAGCAACGCTTCCAGTTACTAAGTTCCCAGTAACAGTCACTGCCGGAGAAAATAAACATTCCAAAAAAAAAACCTCAATACCAAACAACCGGCAACAGAAACAAGATGTGTGGTGGGACTAACTTTATGAAAATAGCCCACTTCTGAGTCAGCTCACGGCAAAAACCCAATGTTATTTCGATAAACCACCAAGTCTCATTGTACCCTCAATGCATTAACTCGCCCTGGCACCTACTCCCACAGTAAAGTTCCCAATGTTGAAGAAGCACCAAAATACAGTGTTAAATTGTCTACCAGTGAAGGAACAAGCTGTCCGTAGGAAGGAATGATGAGAAATGCCCTCACAGTTAGTTCCTGTACTCGTGCAGCGTAGCAATGTTACAGAGAAGTATGCTACATTGAGACAAAGTATAGCGCAGTAAAGAGCAACACATGGCAAAGACGACCCCTCCTGTGCACATACCGCTTTCATGCACTAAAGGTTTTTGAGTGTTGACTTTTGGTAGTGCCCATATCATCAGTGACAATAGTGATTATAAACCTCGACCAGTGTCAGCTGCGGCTCAGTGGGTAGCACCCTCACCTCTGAGTCAGAAGGTTATGGGTTCAAGTCCCACTCCAGGGACAGGAGCACATAAATCCAGGCTGACACTCCAGTGCAGTACTGAGGGAGCGCCGCACTGCCAGAAGGGCAGAATTGAGGGAGTGCTGCACTGAGGGGCAGTACTGAGGGAGTGCCGCACTGTCGGAGGGGCAGTACTGAGGGAGCGCTGCACTGTCGGAGGGGCAGTACTGAGGGAGCGCCGCACTGTCGGAAGGGCAGAATTGAGGGAGCGCCGTACTGTCAGAGGGGCAGTACTGAGGGAGTGCCGCACTGTCGGAGGGGCAGTACTGAGGGAGTGCCGCACTGTCGGAGGGGCAGTACTGAGGGAGCGCCGCACTGTCGGAAGGGCAGAATTGAGGGAGCGCTGCACTGTCGGAGGGTCAGTAATGAGGGAGCACTGCACTGTCGGAGGGGCAGTACTGAGGGAGCGCTGCATTGTCGGAGGGTCAGTACTGAGGGAGTGCTGCACCCTCGAAGGGGCAGTACTGAGGGAGTGCCGCACCACCTGAGGGGCAGTACTGAGGGAGCACCGTACTGAGGGAGTGCTGCACTGTCGGAGGTGCCGCCTTTCAGATGGGACATTAAACAGAGGTCCCGTCTACCCTCTCAGGTGGACATAAAACATCCCATGGCACTATTTTGAAGAAGAGCAGGGAGGAGTTACCACCGGTGGTCTGGGCAATATTCATCCCTCAATCAACATAACAAAAAAAAAACAATTACCTGATATTTTGCACATTGCTGTTGGTGGGAGCTTGCTGTGCACAAGTTGGCTGCCGCGTATCCTACATTATAACAGTGACTACAATCCAAAAAGTATTTAATTGGCTGTAAAGTGCTTTTTGAGACGTGCGGTGGTCGTGAAAGGTGCTATATAAATGCAACCTCACACACTGCAGCAATAGCTCTACAACTATTTTTGTAAACCTGTGAGCCTGCTCACATCTGCATACATTACAACAGTGATTGGGAAAGGTAACAACGCTTCCAGTTACCAAGTTCCCAGCAACAGTCACTGCCGGAGAAAATAAACATTCCAAAAAAAAAACCTCAATACCAAACAACCGGCAACAGAAACAAGATTAAAAAGTGCAAACATCTTCAAACTGTATACAGCGGCTCGAATGTGTTACTGAATCACATTTCAAATCAAAGATCAGAAACCCAATAATTAATGGGTGGAATAGACTAACACGTTTTCATCATTTATTTAGGGATAAACACATATTCAATAAGGCATATTCAACGTGGGGGTTAATTTACTTTATTCGAAAAATATTCAGCCTCCAATCTGCCATATACCTGGCGTCACATGTGGTTTATTAGTGGACTTGCACCAAGTCCCGTTCACCCATCACCCCTGTGCTCGCTGTCCTACATTGGCTCCCGGTTTAGCAATGCCTCGATTTTAAAATTCTCATCCTTATTTTCAAATCCCTCCATGCCCTCGCCCCTCCCTATCTCTGTAATCTCCTCCAGCCCCACAACCCCCGCGATGTCTGCGTTCCTCTAATTCTGCCCTCTTGAGCATCCCCGATTATAATCGTTCAACCATCGGTGGCCGTGCCTTCTGTTGCCTGGGCCCCAAGCTCTGGAACTCCCTCCCTAAATCTCTCCGCCCCTCTACCTCTCTTTCCTCCTTCAAGAGGCTCCTTAAAACCTCCCTCTTTGACCAAGCTTCTGGTCACTTGCGCTAATTTCTACTTATGCGGCTCGGTGTCAAATTTTTTATCTCATAATCCTCCTGTGAAGCGCCTTGCGACGTTTCACTGTATAAGTACAACTTGTTATTGTTGAATCTATTTTCTATTTAAATAAAACATCCATAATGCAATTACAGAGCAGCTTCAGGCTTTGAAAGCAATGTAGAATATTATAAATCCAACCGCAGTTATTAAAATAGTAATCTGTCTATTTAATAGGACAAGTGCACCATATTCAACGAGAGTACCGTAAAACCAAAATATTTCAGAAAATGAAATTTCATGACACAGCCTTTTTCAGCAATGGTTCCACAATCTTATTTTTTTTTCACAGTTTAAGCTGTCTCTGGACAGTATCCCAAAGAAGTGAAGAAAGCAGCCTTTTACTGTACAAATATTCAACAACAAAAATCCCACGGCATTATTTTGAAGAAGAGCAGGCTCATTATCACATTGCTGTTTGTGGGAGCTTACTGTGCACAAATTGGCTGCTGCGTTTCCCATATTGCAACAGTGACCGCATTTCAAAGGGTACTGCATTGGTTGTAAGGCGCTTTGGGACATCTGAGGTTGTGAAAGGCGCTATATAAATGCAAGTTTTGCTTTTTTTTAAATGTATAATTAACCTCCCTATTGATTATATCAACAGAACTAAACACGGCTATACAATCAAACCAGGGTCAATTTTGTATTGGCAGTTTGTCTTTCAGAGAGACAAATGTCTCCCATGGATCTGTGTAAAATGATACTCTGTGAAAATGCTGTTCCAGAATGTTGTGTGATGTAATAGGGCACCAAGCTGTGCCCCGTTTGGAGAGCATGCTGATAAAAGCAGGTCACTCGATAGCACCATTCATCTCAACCAGAAAGCATCATCTCTTGGGAGGGTTGAAAGGGCTCATTCTGGGCTCCCCTGATGACTCAGCAAATGTTGTCCTTCGAGAGCAGCTCGGCCTCAAGAGCAGATGATTCACGTGTCATCCCCAGGCTATGCTTGGTTACCTGGCCCCTGGCTTCAGGATGGCAAAATAGCCCGGCTTCCTGCCCCTGATTGCTGCACAACACCCGCTGTTAGTGGGTACATCAACAACAACCTGTATTTATATAGTGCTTTTAACGCAGTAAAACATCCCAAGGCGCTTCACAGGACAAAACAAATAAATTTAATACCGAGCCGCATAAGAAAAAAATGACGGCAGATGACCAAAAGCTTGGTCAAAGAGGTAGGTTTTAAGGAACGACTTCAAGGAGGAGAGAGAGGTAGAGAGGCGGAGAGATTTAGGGAGGGAGTTCCAGAGCTTGGGGCCCAGGCAACAGAAGGCACGGCCACCAATGGTTGAGCGATTGTAATCAGGGATGCTCAAGAGGGCAGAATTAGAGGAGCGCAGACATCTCGGGGGGGGGGGGGGGGCTGGAGGAGATTACAGAGATAGGGAGGGGCGAGGGCCATGAAGGGATTTGTAAACAAGGATGAGAATTTTGAAATCAAGGCGTTGCTTAACCGGGAGCCAATGTAGGTCAGCGAGCACAGGGGATGATAGGTGAGCGGAACTTGGTGCGAGTTAGGCCATGAGTTTCGGATGACCTCTCGTTTACGTAGGGTAGGATACAATTGCAGACATCAGGTCAGGAGAGGGGGTCGGGCGGTGAGGCCCTCTGCAGTTGAATAATCTGCTAGTGCCCAATGAATAACAGTGAGTCGGACGTGGTGCAGGAGGAGGCCCAGCCCCTGTGGACCTGCAACCCAGCGCAGAGGCGCCCTCGAGAGAGATGGGGGAAAAACTGCTCATACAAAGGGATCCTTCTGCTGAGCGCTGTTCGTATGCAGGGGTCACAGCACGATCCAGTAGCACTAAACATGAAGGAGTGCAACGAAGGTTCACCAGACCGATTCATGGGATGGGGGATTGTCCTATGAGGAGAGATTGAGCAGACTAGGCCTATATTCTCTAGAATTTAGAAGAGTGAGAGATGATCTCATTGAAACATACACAATTCTTACAGGGCTCGACAGGGTAGATGCAGGGAGGATGTTTCCCCCGGGCTGGGGAGTCTAGAACCAGGGGTCACAGTCTCAGAATAAGGGATCGGCCATTTAGGACTGAGATGAGGAGAAACTTCTTCACTCAGAGGATGGTGGATCTCTGGAATTCACTACCACAGAGGGCTGTGGAGGCTCAGTCTTTGAGTATATTCAAGACAGAGATTGATAGATTTTTGGATATCAAGGGATATGGGGACAGTGCAGGAAAGTGGAGTTGAGGTAGAAGATCATCCATGATCTTATTGAATGGCGGTGCAGGCTCGAGAGGCCGAATGGCTGACTCCTGCTCCTAATTCTTATGTTAAAGCCCGTATGCCAGTCCGCTGATCTCCATCGGAGACGCCTGTGTCAGCTCTGGAGGAGCAGAGTGAGAAGGCAGTGTTCAGTGACAAACACCTTAAGCCGCTCACTGCGAAGTGGCCGCAAGAAAATATGCATCAAGTTCATCCCAAGTCGGGCGCAACGATGGAATATCGTTTAGGAAAAGATGTGGGGGAAAGAGTCAGGGCAGCTGACTACCCAATCCCCAATCACACTGCAGCAGGGAGCAGCATGGCCCTCTGAAAACAGGCGTGCTACCACAAGGGCGGGTAATAGAAAGGCTAGAGGCACTGGAGAGGGTGCAAAAAAGATGTACAAGGATGATAAATGCGAGGATATACCTATCAGAAAAGGATGAACAGGCTGGGTCTCTTTTCTCTTGGAGTGACCTAATAGAGGTCTTTAAAATGATGAAAGGTTTTGATGGAGTGGATACAGAGAGAATGTTTCCACTTGTGGGGAAGAGCATAACTAGAGGCCATCAGTATAAGATCGTCACAAAGAAATCCAATAGGGAATTCAGAAGAAACTTCTTTACCCAGAGAGTGGTGAGAATGTGGAACTCGCTGCCACAGGGAGTGGTTGAAGCGAATAGTATCAATGTATTTAAGGGGAGGCTGGACAAGTATATGGGGGAGAAGGGAATCGAGGGTTATGCTGATAGATTTAGATGAGGAAAGACGAGAGGAGGCTCGAGTGGAGCATAAACGCCGGCATGGACTGGTTGGGCTGAATGGCCTGTTTCTGTGCTGTATATTCTATCTAGTGATTCTATGTAGATAGTCCCACAACAATGTGGCTGCCCTTTAACACCTTCTTAGGTAATGTATTGAGGGATGGTCAATAAATCCGACCCATAAAAATAAACATCGCCCAAATCCCGTGAAAAGTGAATCCATTTTTATTTGAGTCCCAGTTATAAGACACCGGGGCAGCTGCTTACATGAAAAGGCCTTTCAATGTTTATTCTCCTTTATGAAAGGCATTTCAGCCTAACTGCTTACAAAATGAAAATGTAGTCAGCGATGTTTCCTGCAAGCTGTGCTTTGTTCTGCGTGGCCTGTTTCCTTTAGTGTGTGGTCCCTGGAAGTTTCGGTGTCTGTACGGTATTTACAATGGAGGAGCCGATGAACGGCCTGTGTGGGACCTTTCCCATTACTGCGCGGCCCCACAGCTTAGAGAAAAAAGAAAGACTTGCATTTATATAGCATCTTTCACAACCACCGAACGTCTCAAAGCGCTTTACAACCAATTATTTACTTTTTGGAGCGTAGTCCCTGTTGTAATGTGGGAAACGCAGCAGCCAATTTGCGCACAGCAAGCTCCCACAAACAGCAATGTGATAATGACCAGATAATCTGTTTTTGTTATGTTGATTGAGGGATAAATATTAGTTTGGACACACCAGCGATAACTCCCTGCTCTTCTTTGAAAGAGAATCATAGAAATTTACAACACAGAAGGAGGGCCCTTTGGCCCATCATGTCCGCGCCGGCCGACAAAGAGCTACCCAGCCTAATCCCACTCTCCAGCTCTTGGTCCGTAGCCTTGTAGGTTACGGCACTTTAAGTGCACATCTAAGTGCCGTTTAAATGTGGTGAGGGTTTCTGCCTCTACCACCCTTTCAGGCATGAGTTCCAGACCCCCACCACCATCTGGGTGAAAATATTTTCCCTCAAATCCCCTCTAAACCTCCTACCAATTACTTTAAATCTATGCTCCCTGGTTGTTGACCCCTCTGCTAATGGAAATAGGTCCTTCCTATCCACTCTCTCTCTCGGCCCCTCATAATTTCACACACCTCCATGGGATGTTTCACGTCCACCCGAGAGAGTAACCGGGGCCTTGGTTTAACATCTCATCCAGAATACGGCACCTCCGACAGTGCGGCGCTCCCTCAGCACTGCACTGGAGCGTCAGCTTATAATTTTGTGCTCAAGTCTCTAGCGTGGGACTTGAACCCACAACCTCCTAACTCAGAGGCGAGTGTGCTACTCGCTTTAAAAAATATATACAATTCATTCAACATTTATAACATCGTGATCATTCCATTGCATCATACAAACTCTTTCCCTCACTCTGCACAGCCATTCCTCCAACACATAGTAACATCAAAACCTGAAGTTTAGTTTGTCTCCCGTAACATATATTAATCTATTGTAGTTTAAAAATTGATCATAACCAAGCCTTCTGAACTCTTTCTAGGATATTCTCATCCCAAAAGATTTCTTGCAGAAACAACAGGCCAGTGCCTTTAAAACACTGCAACAACTGCAGCAAATTCTTCTCCCCCCTCAGTCCGTTCACATTAACCGAGACCAATGTAATTCTGGCTCCTAATGAAGGAAGTGTGCCTGATAATCCCCCCATCGTCATTTAATCTCCGGCCCTTCCCTCCTCTCATGCTCCTTCCCAACTTTTTGGGCAGCTGTTGTTTTCTCCGGCTCTTTTTCACCTCCTGTTTGAACATTCCCTGCCATTTCTGCCTCTTCCTTACATTAGGTTTAGGCCGAGGAGCTGCCCCTTTTCCCTCCTTCTACCCCTCACTAACCTTTCCCTCGCCACATGTTGCCCCTCCCCCATCCCCACCCCCACACTTCCATGTCTCCATCCTCCTCTGGCTCCTCACTCTTGAGCTCTTCGCTAATCTCCCGTCCCTGTTCCCCGTCAGATACAGAATCTCCCTTAGAGAGTCCTCCTGCTAACATGGTTTCTCCAACAGTGCCACTCCCTTCGGCCTCACCTCCACCGCTGACCCTTGTCCCCGTTTCTTCTCTCTCTGGGACAATGGAACATCCTCACCCTTGTCTCCCCATTCCTGTCCTCCTACCCCTTTAAGGCTCCTGCCTCTTGCCCCCCTCTCCTTGTCTAGCCCCCTCCTGCTCCCCGAGATGTCTGACTTTCCATCTTTCTTTGGAGTGCTTACACTTACCCCGTACCCACCTTTGCTCCCCCCATGGACACCCGATTCTTTAGGGAGAGCCGAGCCCTATTATGGCTCAACTCTGCCCTTGACCCCTGCTGCCCCCCCACTGTCTTTGTGCTTTTCCACCATACTTGGTGTGTTTTCCACCACCTCCATCCTGTTCTCTGCGCCACAATTTTCTGCCTCTTCTTGCTCGCTTTTCTCATTCCGTTCGCCGGCCGTGTCCTCCTCCTGCTCTGCTCCTCCGGCCACTCCACTCACACCTCCTGCTCCTTCTCCTTCTCCCATCTCCTCGTCACTCAAGGAGCTTCCTTCTGCCTCACTTCACAGTCGGAGGGGCCTTTGTAACACACCCCACAGCTCTCTGCCATGCAGTTCCGAGCGATGTGTCCAGACTTGCCACAGTTATAACAGTGCAGGTCTGGGCAGCTTCTTACAAGATGGTCGTGTCCAAGTCAGTAATAGCAAACCTTCACCTGGTTACCATGTAGAACCCAGAAGAGCTGCACTCCTTCCATTGTCTCAAATTTCATGCTGTAGGGCAATGACTTTGCTCCCCCTGGGAACCGCACTTTTACACAACGGGTTCCATTGGCTACTGGCGTTCCTGGATAGTATCTCCTCTTTATTACTGAGCAAAGTTTAATGTCCCACGACTCCAACTTTTTTTATTAGCACACTGTCCTCAACATAAACCGGCAGGTTTAAGAATGAAACCTCACCACCTCTTCAGAATACAGCAAAGATACATCCAAGAACTTCTCACCAACCTTCAGGCTCAGTAAAAGTCTTTCCACCTCCTCTCGGCCACTGACCGTCACCTCGAACCCAACATTCGGCTTTGCTCGGCAGGCAAAGCAACTTCCCTCACCGCAGTCCTCGTGTAGTGCCTGGATAATATCCCAAGCTCGCATCTCTCCTTATCCTGGCACTGAACCACCACCGTGTTTTCTTTTCCAAACCTCCTGGGGTCCCGGCCCAAATCTTTGGGCCTTTTATTCTCCCTTTCCCCAACATTCCCTCCCCTGGTTAAATTCACACTGGGAGCATTGTCCTCTGAGGGGCCCGGCACTCCAGGCCCCTCAGCAGCCAGCTGGCTGATGTTTATGGGCCAAAAAGGCCCTAAAATTTTGGGGGGAAAAACAACCCAAAAACCCACCACCAACTTTTTACGAACTCACTCCAACTCCTGCAGTGATCAGCAGTATCTGCTCACTCCTCGCCGTTCCCACCCAGAGAGCCACAGCTGACACAGGGAACGTTGATGGCCATGCAGGAACCAAACACAAAGGGCCCAGGTTCAATTCCTGTCTCGGTAACTAGCCTCAGGTCAGGGGGTGGCAGATATCCTTCCCTGAAGGACATTAGTAAACAAAAACACAGGTTTTTTTTACAATGGTTGTTTTTGTGGTGCCGGCCCAGATTTGTTGAATTCAGTTTCACAATTTATCGTGGTGGGACGCCAGCTCAGAACCTGATGGGACGTCCAGTTCCAGTAACCACCACAGAGCCCGCAGCTTGTTAGCCAACATTCCCCAACAAGGAAATCATTCAGCCACAACGCTCCAAACAATCTGCCCAAAACAACACCATGCCCTATGCAAATAAATACCAACAAGGGACTTACGGGAATCACAGCAATGACGCATTAAGAACTTAAGAAATAGGAGCAGGAGTAGGCCATGCAGCCCCTCAAGCCAGCTCCGCGATGTTTGGGGAATCTGTTCAATCCTAGATTGCAACATAGCTATCTCCTGTGCGGAATTGTCAGCCATTGCTCAGTGGGTTACACACTCACCTCGGAGACCAAAGAGGTTGTTTCCCCTGGCTGGAGAGTCTAGAACTAGGGGGCATAGTTTTAGGACTGAGATGAGGAGGAACTTCTTCACTCGGAAAAGAAAGTCTTGCATTTATATAGAACCTTTCATGACCACCGGACGTCTCAAAACACTTTACAGCCAATGAAGTACATTTGGAGTGTAGTCACTGTTGTCATGCGGGTAACGTGGCAGCCAATTTGCACACAGCAAGCTCCCACAAACAGCAGTGTGACAATGACCAGATAATCTGGTATTTTTGATATGTTGATTGAGGGATAACTATTGGCCCAGGACACCAGGAATAACTCCCCTGCTCTTCTTCGAAATAGTGCCTTGGGATCTTTTACGTCCACTTGAGAGAGCAGACGGGGCCTCGGTTTAACGTCTCTTCTGAAAAACAGCACCTCCGACAGTGCAGCGTTCCCTCAGTACTGCCCCTTCGACAGTGCAGCGCTCCCTCAGTACTGTCCCTCCGACAATGCAGCGCTTCCTCAGTACTGCCCCTCCGACAGTGCAGCGCTCCCTCAGTACTGCCCCTCCGACAATGCAGCGCTCCCTCAGTACTGCCCCTCCGACAATGCAGCACTCCCTCAGTACTGACCCTCCGACAGTGCAGCACTCCCCCAGTACTGCCCCTCCGACAGTGCAGTGCTCCCTCAGTACTGCCCCTCCGACAGTGCGGCACTCCCCCAGTACTGCCCCTCCGACAGTGCAACGCTCCCTCAGTACTGCCCCTCCGACAATGCAGCACTCCCTCAGTACTGACCCTCCGACAGTGCAGCACTCCCCCAGTACTGCCCCTCCAACAGTGCAGCGCTCCCCTCAGTACTGCCCCTCCGACAGTGCAACGCTCCCTCAGTACTGCACTGGGAGTGTCGGCTTGGATTTTCGTGCTCAAGTCCCTGGAGTGGGGACTTGAAACCAGGAACCTACCGACCCAGAAACCAGAGTGCTCCGCATTGAGCCACGGCTGACACACAAAGACTAACTTGCACGGTCAGCTCTCAGGGTTTGGGTAGAACATTCTGTTATCGCTTGACGAAAAAAGCTTCCGGTTTTATTTGTGTGTCTGCTCGTGGCACGGATTCAAGAAAGCCTGTCGTCACGGTGAGCCAGGAAAAGGCAGTATTGTTATTGGGCAGCGGCGCTGCCAGAGCTTAAACTGCAACAAACTCCAAGGCTTCTATAAATATCGCAGCAGCTCTGTCCAACAGCACAGCGAGCAGCACAACACGGGGAACAATGGCAGGCCTCCCCACCTTGGTCTTCATCGCCGTCGGTCTGATCGGATCGTCTGTCGCTGCGCCACAGGCCTGCCGGGTGCTCAAACCCAAAAAGATTGACCTCAAGAGCCCCACGGTAAGACCAGATAAAGTTCCTCCAGGGCTGGACAGGGTAGATGCTGGGAGGATGTTTCCCCGGGCTGGGGAGTCTAGAACCAGGGGTCACAGTCTCAGAATAAGGGGTCGGCCATTTAGGACTGAGAGGAGGAGAAATTTCTTCACTCAGAATGTGGTGAATCCCCTGGAATTCTCTACCCCAGAGAGCTGTGGGGATTCAAGACTGAGATCGATAGATTTTAGGAATGTAGGGGAATCAAGGGATATGGGGATCGGGCGGGAATGGAGTTGAGGTTGAAGATCAGCCATGATCTTAGTGAATGGCGGAGCAGGCTCGAGGGGCCGAATGGCCGACTCCTGCTCCTATTTCTTATGTTCTTATAAATCCCCACTCCGGAGAATTCCGCACATACTCGGGGCTGATCAGGGAAGAAGGAACTTGCATTTCTACAGCGCCTTTCACCACTTCAGAACGTCTCAAAACGTTCGAAATAGTGCCCATGGGATCTTTTACGTCTACCTGAGAGAGCAGACGGGGCCTCGGTTTAACATCTCATCCGAAAAACGGTACCACCGGCAGTGCAATACTCCCTCAGTACTGCCCCTTTGATAGTGCAGAGCTGCCTCAGTACTACCCCTCCGACAGTGCGGCGCTCCCTCAGTACTGCCCTTCCGACAGTGCACTGCTCCCTCAGTACTGCCCTTCCGACAGTGCACTGCTCCCTCAGTACTGCCCTTCCGACAGTGCACTGCTCCCTCAGTACTGCCCTTCCGACAGTGCAACACTCCCTCAGTACTGTCCCTCCGACAGTGCGGCATTCCCTCATTTCTGCCCCTCTGACAGTGCACTGCTCCCTCAGTACTGCTCCTCTGACCGTGCAACACTCCCTCAGTATTGGCCCTCCGACAGTGCAGAGCTGCCTCAGTACTACCCCTCCGACAGTGCGGCGCTCCCTCAGTACTGCCCCTCCGACCGCGCAACACTCCCTCAGTACTGCCCTTCCGACAGTGCACTACTCCCTCAGTACTGCCCCTCCGACAATGCAACACTCCCTCAGTACTGCCTCTCTGAGTGTGGGCACTCCCTCAGTACTGCCTCTCTGACAATGCAACACTCCCTCAGTACTGCCCCTCCGACCGTGCAACACTCCCTCAGTATTGGCCCTCCGACAGTGCAGAGCTGCCTCAGTACTACCCCTCCGACAGTGCTGCGCTCCCTCAGTACTGCCTCTCTGACAATGCAACACTCCCTCAGTTCGGCCCCTCCGACAGTGCACTGCTTCCTCAGTACTTCCCCTCCGACAGTGCAGCACTCCCTCAGTACTGCCCCTCCGGCAGAGCAGCCCTCCCTCAGTACTTCCCCTCCGACAGTGCGGTTCTCCCTCAGTACTGCCCCTCCGACAGTGCGGCCCTCCCTCAGTACTGCCCCTCCGACAGTGCGGCGCTCCCTCAGTACTGCCCTCCGGCAGTGTAGCCCTCCCTCAGTACTGCCCCTCCGACAGTGCGGCGCTCCCTCAGTACTGCCCCTCCGGCAGTGTGGCGCTCCCTCAGTACTGCCCCTCCGACAGTGCGGCGCTCCCTCAGTACTGCCCCTCCGGCAGAGCGGCCCTCCCTCAGTACTGCCCCTCCGACAGTGCGGCGCTCCCTCAGTACTGCCCCTCCAACAGTGCGGCGCTCCCTCAGTACTGCCCCTCCGGCAGAGCGGCGCTCCCTCAGTACTGCCCGTCTAACAGTGCGGCGCTCCCTCAGCACTGCCCCTCCGACAGTGCGGCCCTCCCTCAGTACTGTACTGTTAGTCTCAGCCTCGATTCTGTGCTGATGTCTCTGGAGTGGGGATTTATAAGAACATAAGAAATAGGAGCATATGGCCCCTCGAGTCTGCTTCGCCATTCAATAAGATCACGGCCGATCTTTGACATCAACTCCACTTTTCTGCCCTATCCCCATATTCCTTGATTCTATTAGTGCCCAAAAATCTATCTATCTCAGCCTTGATACTCAACGATTCAGTATCCACAGCCCTCTGGGCCAGAGAATTCCAAAGATTCCCAACCCTCTGAGTGAAGAACTTCCGACTCATCTCTGTCTTAACATAGAAACATAGAAACATAGAAAATAGGTGCAGGAGTCGGCCATTCGGCCCTTCGAGCCTGCACCGCCATTCAATGAGTTCATGGCTGAACATGCAACTTCAGTACCCCATTCCTGCTTTCTCGCCATACCCCTTGATCCCCCTAGTAGTAAGGACTACATCTAACTCCTTTTTGAATATATTTAGTGAATTGGCCTCAACAACTTTCTGTGGTAGAGAATTCCACAGATTCACCACTCTATGGGTGAAGAAGTTTCTCCTCATCTCGGTCCTAAATGGCTTACCCCTTATCCTTAGACTGTGACCCCTGGTTCTGGACTTCCCCAACATTGGGAACATTCTTCCTGCATCTAACCTGTCTAAACCCGTCAGAATTTTAAACGTTTCCATGAGATCTCCTCTCATTCTTCTGAACTCCAGTGAATACAAGCCCAGTTGATCCAGTCTTTCTTGATATGTCAGTCCCACCATCCTGGGAATCAGTCTGGTGAATCTTCGCTGCACTCCCTCAATAGCAAGAATGTCCTTCCTCAAGTTGGGAGACCAAAACTGTACACAATACTCCAGTTGTGGCCTCACCAAGGCCCTGTACAACTGTAGTAACACCTCCCTGCCCCTGTACTCAAATCCCCTCGCTACGAAGACCAACATGCCATTTGCTTTCTTAACCGCCTGCTGTACCTGCATGCCAACCTTCAATGACTGATGTACCATGACACCCAGGTCTCGTTGCACCTCCCCTTTTCATAATCTGTCACCATTCAGATAATAGTCTGTCTCTCTGTTTTTACCACCAAAGTGGATAACCTCACATTTATCCACATTATACTTCATCTGCCATGCATTTGCCCACTCACCTAACCTATCCAAGTCGCTCATAGCATCCGCCTCGCAGCTCACACTGCCACCCAACTTAGTGTCATCCGCAAATTTGGAAATACTACATTTAATCCCCTCGTCTAAATCATTAATGTACAATGTAAACAGCTGGGGCCCCAACACAGAACCTTGCGGTACCCCACTAGTCACTGCCTGCCATTCTGAAAAGTAACTATTTACTCCTACTCTTTGCTTTCTGTCTGCCAACCAGTTCTCAATCCACATCAGCACACTACCCCCAATCCCATGTGCTTTAACTTTGCACATTAATCTCTTGTGTGGGACCTTGTCGAAGGCCTTCTGAAAGTCCAAATACACCTCATCAACTGGTTCTCCCTTGTCCACTCTACTGGAAACATTCTCAAAAAATTCCAGAAGATTTGTCAAGCATGATTTCCCTTTCACAAATCCATTCTGACTTGGACCTATCATGTCACCTCTTTCCAAATGCGCTGCTATGACATCCTTAATAATTGATTCCATCATTTTACCCACTACCGATGTCAGGCTGACCGGTCTATAACTCCCTGTTTTCTCTCTCCCTCCTTTTTTAAAACGTGGGGTTACATTGGCTACCCTCCACTCCATAGGAACTGATCCATGGTCAATGGAATGTTGGAAAATGACTGTCAATGCATCCGCTATTTCCAAGGCCACCTCCTTAAATACTCTGGGATGCAGTCCATCAGGCCCTGGGGATTTATCAGCCTTCAATCCCATCAATTTCCCCAACATAATTTCCCGACTAATAAGGATTTCCCTCAGTTCCTCCTTCTTACTAGACCCTCTGACCCCTTTTATATCCAGAAGGTTGTTTGTGTCCTCCTTAGTGAATACCGAACCAAAGTACTTGTTCAATTAGTCTGCCATTTCTTTGTTCCCCGTTATGACTTCCCCTGATTCTGACTGCAGGGGACCTACGTTTGTCTTTACTAACCTTTTTCTCTTTACATATCTATAGAAACTTTTGCAGTCCGTCTTAATGTTCCCTGCAAGCTTCCTCTCGTACTCTATTTTCCCTGCCCTAATCAAACCCTTTGTCCTCCTCTGCTGAGTTCTAAATTTCTCCCAATCCCCGGGTTCATTGCTATTTCTGGCCAATTTGTATGCCACTTCCTTGACTTTAATACTATCCCTGATTTCCCTTGATAGCCACGGTTGAGCCACCTTCTCTTTTTTATTTTTACGCCAGACAGGGATGTACAATTGTTGTAGTTCATCCATGCGGTCTCTAAATGTCTGCCATTGCCCATCCACTGTCAACCCCTTAAGTATCATTCGCCAATCTATCCTAGCCAATTCACGCCTCATACCTTCAAAGTTACCCTTCTTTAAGTTCTGGACCATGGTCTCTGAATTAACTGTTTCATTCTCCATCCTAATGCAGAATTCCACCATATTATGGTCACTCTTCCCCAAGGGGCCTCGCACAACAAGATTGCTAATTAATCCTCTCTCATTACACATCACCCAGTCTAAGATGGCCTCCCCCCTAGTTGGTTCCTCAACATATTGGTCTCGAACACCATCCCTTTTGCACTCTGACTGACCCCTTATTCTGAGGCTATTAACCCATAGTTCTACACTCTCCAGTCAGGGAAAACATCCTCCCAGTATCTACACTGTCAAGCCCTCTAAGAATTTTATACATTTCAATGAGATCACTTTTCATTCTCCAAAACTCTAGAGATTATAAGCCCACACTACTCAAACAAGCTTGAATGGGTGTGACTTGAATCAACACCTTTCTGATTCAGAGGCGAGAGTGCGACCCAGTGAGTCACGGCTGACACCTATGTGGAGTGGTGTTTTACATTTTTAATATACCTGAACACTGGTAAGACACGCAAAGTCAGGCCATGGCTGTGACTCAGTCCCGAACCATTCCCCAGGCAGCTGGGGCAATCTCTCAGCCTCGGGTTGCAGTTCAGATGTTTTGCCACAAGGTGGCGGTGGTACACCTTTAGAAACTTTGGGTTTCAAACCATTTTATTTTATCCGACTGCTCCACTCTCTCTCTCTCTTCTGAACCCATCACCATATGGTGAGCATGCTCAGCTCACCCTCACCCTTTCTATCTGTGTCAGGCCCAGGCAACCTCAGCAAGGGTGCACTAGCCTTGGAGCGGGTGCAACACAGATTCAGCAGAATAATGTTAAAGGGTTAAATTATGGGAGCTGGTTGCACTGTACAATTCTTAAAGGGGGTGCATGAACAGTGAGTCCTGGGGGTGAATGTGCACAAATAAGGTGGCAGGGCAGGTAGAGAAAGCAGTTAAAAAAGTTTACGGGATCCTGGGCTTCATGAATAGAAGCATGGAGCACAAAACCTCTATATAACACTGGTTCGGCCTCAACTGGAGTATTGTGTCCAATTCTGGGGACCACATGTCATGTATCCTACTTGGCTACTGTTGGTACTATCTTAAGGTGTGCCACCAGAGGGCACAGCAGTGGGAGACTCGTAGGTTACCTGTACAGGTGCGCCTGGCCGAGTATACAGGGCAGGCCCCCAGGTGTGATCCTCACTCTGTAGTTAACTAATAAAGAACTAAGGTCACTACAGTTCAAGTACAACACACTGCCTCATGGAGTCATTGTTAGAGTATCTAAGAGCACAACTGGCGACGAGATTACGAACTTACACGCGGAAATGGCTACCCTTGGTACGCTGCAGCAGTTCGCCGATGGTGATGATTGGGACGCCTTTGTGGAGAGGCTAGACCATTTCTTCACAGCAAACGACCCGGCAGGAGTCGACCCGGCCACACTGGCTGAGAAGTGCAGAGCTATCCTGCTAACCAGTTGTGGGCCCACCGTCTATGGCCTCGTCAGGGACTTGCTGGCACCAGCGAAGACAACGACCAAGACGTACAAGGAGCTTGTAACCCTGATCCAGGAACAACTCAAGCCCAAGGAGAGCATCCTCACAGCCAGACACCGGTTCTATACCCACCGACGGCCCGAAGGCCAGGAAGTCGCGAAGTACACCGCACACCTCAGGAGGCTGGCAGCACCGTGCGATTTCGGCAACCACCTCAATGAAGCGCTGGGGGACATTTTTGTCATTGGAATCGGCCATGAGGGCCTTCTTCACAAGCTACTGTCAGTGGATACCACAGTCACACTGCGGAAGGCCATCTCTGTGAGCCAGGCATTCATGACCTCGACCTGCGGCTCTAGGCAGATGTCTCACCCTCAGGACTCAAACCCGGCAGGTACTGTGCACAGAGTGTACAGCACGAACACTCTCGGGGGGAGAGAGAACAGGCCCCTGAGTAACTCAGAGTCCGCCAAGGGGGACTAATCGAGTAGCACTATGCTGGCGTTGCGGAAGGAATCACAGGGCTCACCAGTGCCGTTTTAAAGACTATGTTTGCAAAGGCTGCAGCACAAAGGGCCACCTCCAGCGAATGTGTAAGAGAAATAGGACTCACTGTGTCGATGAGGAGTCTGCAGATGGCCATGAATCCAGCGTGGATTATGAATTGTTAGACAGAGAGGCAGCCCAGTCACACGGGGAGGTACACAGCATGTTTATCTGCACCACCAAGTTCTCCCCGCTGAAGATGGAAGTCGAGATAGAGGGAAGTCCAGTCTTCATGGAAGAGGACACGGGGGCGAGCCAGTCAGTGATGAATCAAGGAGCCTTTGAGAGGCTATGGGACAATCCGGCTGAACGACCCGAGTTGGCCCGGTTCAGGCAAAACTGCGCACCTACACCGATGAAATCATCCCAGTCGTTGGTAGTGTGAATGTAAAGGGACTCCATGATGGCACGGTGCACAAGTTACCTCTGTGGATTGTTGCAGGTGATGGACCAACGCTGCTCGGCAGAAGGTGGATGAAGAAGATCCATTGGAAGTGGGAAGATTTCACCCCTCCAGCGATCGAAGCCCTCTGTGCTCAGAGGCAAAGCAAGCCCTCACTCGAGGGTGGACCCGGCACCGGAGAGCAGACCAGCACAGCACCCGAGGCACAGACCGCTCAGCACGACTGTGTCCAGCTGAGACGACCTGAACGCATCTTCCAGGCTCCAGTGGCAGGACTCCGGGGGGAGAAAATCGGATCCAGAGGTGACTTCCCAACTGTGGAGGCAGAACCCGGGGAGAAGAGGATCACCGCAGTCGACATCGTGGACGAAGAAAAGATGGCGCCCAAACCACGAGGTGATGCGCTGAAGACAAAAATGGCGGCGGCCAGACCACGAGGTGCGGCGCTGATAGAACAACACGTGGCACCAAACCGAGAAGCGGATTGGGGTAAAGATAGCAAGACTCTCTTAAAGGAGGCCTGCAACCCACTACAATTAAAGGGACAGTTCCACACATTTAAGCAATGTAACAGTAATTGTAAGTTAGAGGCTAAAGGTGTAGCGGATTATGTAAAGCGTGAAACTGACCATGTAAAATGTGTAACTGATAATCGGAATTGTGTACATGTAACCGGCGAGGAAAAGTCGCGCGATTATGTACAATGTGTAATTGATGATCTGAACTGTGCATATGCAACCAGCGAGGAAAAGTCACGTGATCGTGATAGGACCCCTTGAGTGTCCATCATAAGTAAGCAAAAGCTGTGCGATGCAGGATTCCCACCACACGCAGCCAATGCAGCGGCAGACACCCATCGGGTGCACACAGGTCCAGCGAGCTACCCAATGCTGTAGCCTGCGTCCCGGGGACCAGAGTCAGGCACCACGAAGTGTGGCCACAAGCAGCCAACACACACGAGCTGCGAGGCAAGCGACCTCAGCAGGGCAACGGCAATGGTAGTGAGACCATGCCCTGGGTCGGCTCCGTCTCTCAGGCAACCGATGGCACCAACGGCCACGAGCCTGAAGGAGCAGACTGCACTAAGGCCACACCCCTAGATGTAGGGTCACCCTCCACTGTTCCCCCAGAGGAAACAAGCACCAGCCAGGATTCCAAACCAAGCGACGCTCAGGCCAGCGAGTCAGCAGTTCCCTGCGCACTGCTAGACGACAGCTCCTCAGAGCAGCTGGGACCCAGGGCTTAAAGAAAGGACAGGGGGGGGTCACAGGCATCTGTGAACCTGCCCGACGCTAGGTTCCACGGCAATAGCCCCGAGAGCAGGCTAGGCGAGCCAACCGGCTTCCCACTGCCAGCACCGGGCACTGAGCCGCCACCATACTGCAGGGGCACCACGCAGCAGCTCTGGAACTAGCTTGTCCTCACGCACCGGTCACCACATCGACAAGGCATCTAACGCTCTTGTCGCACCACGGAACCACACAAAAATAAAACGCAAAACTCACTTACCTGAATGTTAGGAGCCCCCGCCACACCAATGTGGGAGGGGGGGAGAATGGAGTGGTCAGGAACATACACACACAGCAACCACCAGCTACCTGCACCAACTACCCACCCAAGGTTGAGCTGGTCCGCCAGAGGTCTACCAGACAAAACCCATACAGGGCTAAGCCCAGAGCACAGTTAAAGCAGGGGCGCTTTGCACTGAGGGTTCAGGGGGGAGTGATGTCATGTATCCTACATGGCTACTGTTGGTATTATCTTAAGGTGTGCCACCAGAGGGCACAGCAGTGGGAGACTCGTAGGTTACCTGTACAGGTGTGCCAGGCCGAGTATAAAAGGCAGGCCACCAGGTGTGATCCTCACTGTGGAGTTAACTAATAAAGAACTAAGGTCATTACAGTTCAAGTACAACACACTGCCTCATGGAGTCATTGTTAGAGCATCTAAGAACACAACAGGCCTCAACTGAAGTATTGTGTCCAATTCTGGGGACCACATTTAGGAAGGATGTGAAGGCCTTAGAGAGGGTGCAGAAAAGACTTACGGGAATGATTCCAGGGACGAGGGGCTTCAATTACATGGATAGACTGGAGAAGTTGCGTTGTTCTCCTTGGAGCAGGGAAGGTTGAGAGGAGATTTGATAGAGGTGTTCAAAATCACGAGGGGTCTCAACAGAGTTGATAGAGAGAAACTGTTCCCATTGGCAGAAGGGTCATGAATTAGAGGACGCGGATTTAAGGTGATTTGCAGAAGAACCAAAGGTGACACAAGGAAAAGCCTTTTTACGCAGCGAGTGGTTAGGATCTGGAATGCACGGCCTGAAAAGGTGGTGGAGGCAGACTCAATCCTGGCATTCAAAAGGAAATTGGAAAAATACCTGAAGGAAAACACTTGCAGGGCTACAGGGAAAGGGCAGGGGGAGTGGTACTGGCTGCAGACAACTGGCACAGGCTCGACGGGCCGAATGGCCTCCTTCTGTGCTGTAACCATTCTGTGATTCTATTCACTCCCTCCACCACCGACGCCCCCTGGCTGCAGTGTGCAGCATCTACAAGATGCACTGCAGCAACTCGCCAAGGCTTCTTCGACAGCACCTCCCAAACCCGCGATCTCCGCCACCTAGAAGGACAAGGGCAGCAGGCGCATGGGAACACCACCACCTCCACGTTCCCCTCCAAGTCACACACCATCCTGACTTGGGAAATATATCGGCCGTTCCTTCATCGTCGCTGGGTCACAATCCTGGAACTCCCTCCCTAACAGCACTGTGGGAGCACCTTCACCACACGGACTATAGCGGTTCAAGAAGGCGGCTCACCACCACCTTCTCAAGGACAACTAAGTATAAACAATAAATGCCGGTTTTGTCAGCGATGACCACATCCCTGGAACGAATAAACAAAATCACCAGCTCACAGAGTTAAATGCACCATGTAACATGACACTGAGTCACTCAGTGGGTAGCACTCTCGCCTCTGAGTCAGAAAGTTGTGGATTCAATTCCCACTCCAGGGACTTGAGCACAAAAATCCAGTCTGACGCGCCAGTGCAGTACTGAGGGAGTGCTGTACTATCGGAGAGGAGGCACTGAGGGAGCGCTGCATTATCGGAGGGGCAGTACTAAAGGAGCGCCGCACTGTCGGAGGGGCAGTACTGAGGGAGTGCCGCACTGTCGGAGGGGCAGTACTGAGGGAGCGCCACACTGTTGGAGGGGAGGCACTGAGTGAGCGCTGCACTATCGGAGGTGCCATCTTTCGGATGAGACATTAAACCGATGCCCCGTCTGCTCTCTCAGGTGGACGTAAATGATCCCATGGCACTATTTCGAAGAATAGCAGGAGAGTTCTCCCCGGTGATCTGGCCAATATTTATCCCTCAACCAACATCACCAAAAACATATTATCTGGTCATTATCACATTGCTGTTTGTGGGAGTTTGCTGTGCGCAAATTGGCTGCATTTCGCACATTACATCAGTGACCACGCTCCAAAACTACTTCATTGGCTGTAAAGCGCTTTGGGAGGTCCTGAGGTTGTTGAAGGCGCTATATAAATGCAAGTTTTGCTTACTTTGCTAATTGTGTCACAGAAGCGTTGTGATGTGCCCCATGTATATGAACAGAATCACTGAAAGACCTTCAACACTCACAAGCTAGAGTACTGTGTGCAGTTCTGGTCACCACATTACAGGAAAGATGTGATTGCATTAGAGAGGGTACAGAGGAGATTTATGAGGATGTTGCCAGGACTGGAGAATTTTAGCTATGAGGAAAGATTGGATAGGCTGGGTTTGTTTTCTTTGGAACAGAGGAGGCTGAGGGGAGACCTTATTGAGGTGTATAAGATTATGAGGGGCTGAGATAGAGTGGATAGAAAGGACCTATTTCCCTTAGCAATGGGGTCAACAACCAGGGGGCATAGATTTAAAGTAATTGGTAGGAGGTTTAGAGGAGATTTGAGGGGAAATTTCTTCACCCAGAGAGTGGTGGGGGTCTGGAACTCACTGCCTGAAAGGATGGTAGAGGCAGAAACCCTCACCACATTTAAAAAGTACTTGGATGTGCACTTGAAGTGCCATAACCTACAGGGCTACGGACCGAGAGCTGGAAAGTGGGATAAGACTGGATAGCTCTTTGTTGGTCGGCACGGACATGATGGGCCCAAATGGCCTCCTTCTGTGCTGTAAATTTCTATAATTCCATGGTTCTAAAGTCCATTTACAAATGATGGTTTTTAATTTTCTTTACCTCCGGCAGTTCTCCGGCAAGTGGTACTTACTGCGCTGGGCCTCCCAGTACGAGCCGTATCGAAAGGAATTCAACCAGATGGACAACGCCTTCTTCTTAAACACTCCCGTCCTCCGAATGAACAAGACTCTGATAAAGAGCTACATGCGTGTGTAAGTCCCAACCCTCTCAGCTGGCAATCTGAGCTTTCCCTTTCTTTATAAATTGCTCTGTTTTGATGTTGCTGGGTTGCCAAGGCAACTGAGACCTGGACATAGGAACAGGAGGAAGGCCATTCAGCCCCTCAAGCCTGTTCCGCCGCCATTCAACTGGGTGGGTCATTGAATATATTCAAGGCGGAGACAGACAGATTTTTGAACGCTAGGGGAGTCGAGAGTTATGGGGAGCGGGCAAGGAAATAAAGTTGAGGCTAAGATCAGATCAGCCGTGATCTTATTGAATGGCGGAGCAAGCTCAAGAGGCCAAATAGCCTACTCCTGCTCCTATTTTTTTATGTTCTAACTAGATCATGGCTAATTTGCGTCTTAACTCCATTTACCTGCCTTGGTTCTGTAATCCTTAATCCCTTCTGCCAAACAAAAATCTGTCAATTAGGAACCCTCACTAATATGTCCTTACTATACAGTACAAATGCACACGAGGCCCATACTAGAGAGAAGGTCACTCTGTGACCAGTGACCTTTATTCCAGCACTGAAGTGGAGAAGATGGATGGAGCTTCCCCTTTTATACCTGAAAGTCCAGGTTAGGAGTGTCTCCCACAAGTTCACCACCTAGTGGTCAGTGTTCTCACGGTGTACAACTTAGGTCAGTTTATACATGGATTACAATGGCAGTTGAATACGTGACACTCACCACATTTAAAAGATAATTGGATGTGCACTTAAAGTGCCGTAATCTACAGGGCTACGGACCAAGAGCTGGAAAGTGGGATTAGGTTGGATAACACTTGGTCAGTCGGCACGGACACGATGGGCCGAAATGGCCTCCTTCCGTGCTGTAAATTTCTATGATTCTATGAATCTCAGTTCTGAAATTTTCAATTGACCCCCATCCCCCCAGAGCCTCAACCGCTTTTTGTGGGGGGAGAGTTCGAGATTTCCACTACCCTTTGTGTGAGGAAAAATGTACTTACCGGACCGTGTATTGAACCCGGGCCATAGAAGTAAGAACACCAAATCTTAACCACTGGACCACCAAACAAGGAGGGAGCAGAATGTGAGGGGTCATTCCCCTTGCTGCCCAAATCCAGATATAAAAACAGAAAATGCTGGAAATACTCAGTGGGTCGGGCAGCATCTGTGGAGTGAGAAACAGAGTTAACGTTTCAGGTCGATAACCCTTCGTTAGAACTGGGAAAAATTAGAGATAGAACAGGTTTTAAAGCAAGTGCAGGGGCAGGGAAAGGGGGGAGGGGAGGAAAGATAAAGGGGAATGTCTGTGACAGAGTGGAAGGCAGGAGCGATTAAGAGACAAAAAGGATGATGGAGCAAGGCGAAAGGAGATGGTAATGGGACAAGTTAAGAAACAGAAGGTGTGTCTGGAAGAGGAGTAAATGGGAATGGCAGAATTATCAACAGCTGCCATGTGAAAAAATAGGGGCAGAGGTTATGGTCTGAAATTGTTGAACTCAATGTTGAGTCCAGAAGGCTGTAAAGTGCCGAATCGCAAGATGAGGGGCTGTTCCTCGAGTTTACGTTGAGCTTCGTTGGAACAGTGTAGGAGGCCGAGGACGGAGAGGTCAGAGTGGGAGTGGAGCGGGGAATTAAAGTGACAGGTGACCGGATCTCGGGGTCATGTTACGGACTGAACGGAGGTGCTCCACAAAGCAGTCACCCAATCTGCGTTTGGTCTCCCCAGTGTAGAGGAGACCACGTTGTGAGCAGCGAATACAGTATACTCAATTGCAAGAAGTACAAGTAAATCACTGTTTCACCTGGAGTGTTTGGGGCCCTGGATAGTGGGCGGGGAGGAGGTAAAAGGGCAGGTGTTGCATCTCTTGTGCTTGCACGGGAAGGTGCTGAGGGTAGGGGAGGGCGTGTTGGGGCTGATTGAGGAATGAACCAGGGTGTCGTGGGGATGGAGCGGTCCCTTTGGAATGCTGAAAAGGAAGGGCAAGATGTGGGATCACGCTGGAGGTGGCAGAGGATGATCTGTTGAATGTGAAGGCTGGTGGGGTGGAAGGTGAGGACGAGGGTGTTATGTATTTGACCCCTTGCAACCTGTATTACACTACCACCAGAGGGCCTACCTGTTGGAGTCCCAAGGGATCCCAGCATCCCTTGGGAGCATGGTATATAAGCAGGCCACCCACGAGGTACCTGCACTCTGGAGCCTCATAAAAGGAGCTAAAGTCACACTTGCTCATTGTACACAGTATTCAGTTTCACCCTTTATTGTGAGCTTATCAATTGGCGACGATGTAACAAACAACCGTGTGAAAATGCAAAGAACAGTTGGTATCCTGGAGAAATTCTCAGAAGGGGATGATTGGGAGGCCTTCGTGGAGAGACTCAACCAATACTTTGTGGCCAACGAGTTGGAAGAGGACGAGAACACTGCCAAACGAAGGGCGATCCTCCCAACTGTCTGTGGGGCAACAACCTATGGCCTCATGAAGAATCGCCTAGCTCCGGCAAAACCAACAGCTAAATCCTATGAAGAATGGTCCGGGAGCACCTAAATCCTAAGGAAAGCGTTTTGATCAGTTCTACACGTGTCAACGGTCGGAGGGCCAGGAAGTGGCGAGCTATGTCGCCGAACTAAGACATTGTGAATTTGAGAGATTCCTAGAACAAATGCTTAGAGACTTTTTTGTATTGGGCATTGGCCATGAGACAATCCTTCGCAAACTGTTAACCATTGAAACTCCGAATCTAAGTAAAGCCATAACAATAGCCCAGGCATTTATGTCCACCAGCGACAACACCAAACAAATTTCGCAGCCAACTAGGGGGGAGGCCATCTTAGACTGGGTGTTGTGTAATGAGAGAGGATTAATTAGCAATCTCATTGTGCGAGTCCCCTTGGGGAAGAGTGACCATAATATGGTGGAATTCTGCATTAAGATGGAGAATGAAACAGTTAATTCAGAGACCATGGTCCAGAACTTAAAGAAGGGTAACTTTGAAGGTATGAGGCATGAATTGGCCAAGATAGATTGGCTAATGATACTTAAGGGGTTGACTGTGGATGGGCAATGGCAGACATTTAGAGACCGCATGGATGAATTACAACAATTGTACATTCCTGTCTGGCGTAAAAATAAAAAAGGGAAGGTGGCTCAACCGTGGCTATCAAGGGAAGTCAGGGATAGTATTAAAGCCAAGGAAATGGCATACAAATTGGCCAGAAATAGCAGCGAACCTGGGGACTGGGAGAAATTTAGAACTCAGCAGAGGAGGACAAAGGGTTTGATTAGGGCAGGGAAAATGGAGTACGAGAAGAAGCTTGCAGGGAACATTAAAGCGGATTGCAAAAGTTTCTATAGGTATGTAAAGAGAAAAAGGTTAGTAAAGACAAACGTAGGTCCCCTGCAGTCAGAATCAGGGGAAGTCATAACGGGGAACAAAGAAATGGCAGACCAATTGAACAAGTACTTTGGTTCAGTATTCACTAAGGAGGACACAAACAACCTTCTGGATATAAAAGTGATCAGAGGGTCTAGTAAGGAGGAGGAACTGAGGGAAATCTTTATTAGTCGGGAAATTGTGTTGGGGAAATTGATGGGATTGAAGGCCAATAAATCCCCAGGGCCTGATGGACTGCATCCCAGAGTACTTAAGGAGGTGGCCTTGGAAATAGCGGATGCATTGACAGTCATTTTCCAACATTCCATTGACTCTGGATCAGTTCCTATTGAGTGGAGGGTAGCCAATGTAACCCCACTTTTTAAAAAAGGAGGGAGAGAGAAAGCAGGGAATTATAGACCGGTCAGCCTGACCTCAGTAGTGGGTAAAATGATGGAATCAATTATTAAGGATGTCATAGCAGCGCATTTGGAAAATGGTGACATGATAGGTCCAAGTCAGCATGGATTTGTAAAAGGGAGATCATGCTTGACAAATCTTCTGGAATTTTTTGAGGATGTTTCCAATAAAGTGGACAAAGGAGTACCAGTTGATGTGGTATATTTGGACTTTCAGAAGGCTTTCGACAAGGTCCCACACAGGAGATTAATGTGCAAAGTTAAAGCACATGGGATTGGGGGTAGTGTGCTGACGTGGATTGAGAACTGGTTGTCAGACAGGAAGCAAAGAGTAGGAGTAAATGGGTACTTTTCGGAATGGCAGGCAGTGACTAGTGGGGTACCGCAGGGTTCTGTGCTGGGGCCCCAGTTGTTTACATTGTACATTAATGATTTAGACGAGGGGATTAAATGTAGTATCTCCAAATTTGCGGATGACACTAAGTTGGGTGGCAGTGTGAGCTGCGAGGAGGATGCTATGAGGCTGCAGAGTGACTTGGATAGGTTAGGTGAGTGGGCAAATGCGTGGCAGATGAAGTATAATGTGGATAAATGTGAGGTTATCCACTTTGGTGGTAAAAACAGAGAGACAGACTATTATCTGAATGGTGACAGATTAGGAAAAGGGAAGGTGCAACGAGACCTGGGTGTCATGGTACATCAGTCATTGAAGGTTGGCATGCAGGTACAGCAGGCGGTTAAGAAAGCAAATGGCATGTTGGCCTTCATAGCGAGGGGATTTGAGTACAGGGGCAGGGAGGTGTTGCTACAGTTGTACAGGGCCTTGGTGAGGCCACACCTGGAGTATTGTGTACAGTTTTGGTCTCCTAACTTGAGGAAGGACATTCTTGCTATTGAGGGAGTGCAGCGAAGATTCACCAGACTGATTCCCGGGATGGTGGGATTGACCTATCAAGAAAGACTGGATCAACTGGGCTTGTATTCACTGGAGTTCAGAAGAGTGAGAGGGGACCTCATAGAAACGTTTAAAATTCTGACGGGTTTGGACAGGTTGGATGCAGGAAGAATGTTCCCAATGTTGGGGAAGTCCAGAACCAGAGGTCACAGTCTAAGGATAAGGGGTAAGCCATTTAGGACCGAGATAAGGAGAAACTTCTTCACCCAGAGAGTGGTGAACCTGTGGAATTCTCTACCACAGAAAGTAGTTGAGGCCAATTCACTAAATATATTCAAAAGGGAGTTAGATGAAGTCCTTACAACTCGGGGGATCAAGGGGTATGCCGTGAAAGCAGGAAGGGGGTACTGAAGTTGCATGTTCAGCCATGAACTCATTGAATGGCGGTGCAGGCTAGAAGGGCTGAATGGCCTGCTCCTGCACCTATTTTCTATGTTTCTATGTTTCTATGAGTAACGAAGTTTCGGCCAGTACAGTGAACAAAGTAATGTCGTTTGAGAGCAGAAATATACATGGCGGAACGTACACGCCGACTGCTGCTGCACGACCTCAGATGACCCAGAGTCCGCCATCAATCATTAATGCGAGGCAGTTAACACCTTGTTCGCGCTGTGGAGGTGATCATCGGCCCCATCAATGCCGCTTCAAGCACTATGCGTGCAACGGTTGCAGAACAATGGGACACCTCCAGCGAATGTGCAGGCGAGCTGCAAACCCTGCAAACCACCACGTTGCAGAGGAAGATAGATCCACTGTGGATCAGACTGAATCGGAGACTCGAACCGAGGAGGCAGAAGTGTACAGGGTACACACATTCATCACGAACTGTCCACCAATAATGTTGAAAGTTGAACTGAACAGAATTCCAGTATCGATGGAACTGGACATGGGTGCGATTCAGTCCATAATGAGTAAAAAGGCCTTCGACAGGCTGTGGTGCAACAAGGCTCACAGGCCCAAGCTCAGCCCCATTCACACCAAACTAAGGACTTACACCAAGGAACTAACCCCTGTAATTGGCAGTGCAGAAGTCAAAGTCTCCTATGATGGAACAGTACACGAACTCCCGCTGTGGATTGTACCAGGGGATGGCCCCACATTGTTTGGCAGAAGCTGGCTGGGAAAAATCCGCTGGAACTGGGACGACATCCGAGCGATCTCGTCCGTCGACGACGGCTCATGTGCCCAGGTTCTGAACAAGATTCCATCATTGTTCGAGCCAGGCATTGGAAGCTTCTCGGGGGCGAAAGTGCAGATCTATTTAGCTCCCGGTACGCGACCCATCCACCACAAGGCTCGGGCGGTACCGTATATGATGTGTGAAAAAGTGGAAATTGAGCTGGACAGGCTGCAGCGAGAAGGCATCATCGTGCCGGTGGAATTCAACGAGTGGGCCAGTCCGATTGTCCCGGTACTTAAAGAGGGCGGCATGGTCAGAATTTGTGGGGACTATAAAGTAACGATTAACCGTTTTTCGCTCCAGGACCAGTACCTGCTACCGAAGGCAGATGACCTATTTGCGACCCTGGCTGGAGGGAAGACATTCACCAAGCTGGACCTGACCTCAGCCTACATGACGCAGGAGCTGGAAGAGTCTTCGAAAGGCCTCACCTGCATCAACATGCACAAAGGTCTGTTCATCTATAACAGATGCCTGTTCGGGATTCCGGCTGCCACAGCAATATTCCAACGGAACATGGAGAGCCTGCTAAAGTTGGTTCCTCGCACCGTGGTTTTTCAGGACGACATACTGGTTACAGGTCGGGACACCATCGAACACTTGCAGAACCTGGAAGAGGTTCTTAGTCGGTTGGATCGCGTGGGGCTCAGGTTGAAACGTTCGAAGTGTGGTCGAGTTCTTGGGAAGAAGAATCGCAGCAGACGACATCAGACCCACCGACGCCAAGACGGAGGCCATCAACAACGCGTCGAGACCACAGAATGTGACGGAGCTGCGGTCGTTCCTCGGACTCCTTAACTATTTCGGTAATTTCCTACCTGGGTTAAGCACCTTGCTAGAACCCCTACATGCACTACTGCGCACGGGAGACGACTGGGTAAGAAAGCCAGAAATCTGTTGTGTTCAAACAAACTGCTTGTCCTGTATAACCCTTGTAAAAGATTAGTGCTAGCTTGCGATGCGTCGTCGTACGGGGTCGGGTGTGTGTTACAACAGGCTAAGAATCGGGGATTTTGCAACCGGTCACTTATGCGTCCAGGAGTTTGTCCAAGGTCGAAAAGGCTTACAGCATGATTGAAAAAGAGGCTCTGGCATGCGTTTACGTGTAAAAAAAATGCACCAGTACTTATTTGGCCTCAAGTTTGAGCTTGAAACTGACCACAAGCCGCTCATATCGTTGTTCTCTGAGAGCAAAGGGATTAACACCAATGCCTCGGCCCACATCCGAAGATGGGCGCTCACGCTGTCGGCATACAACTATGTAATCCGCCACAGACCTGGCACAGAGAACTGCGCAGACGCTCTCAGTCGGCTGCCATTGCCCACCACCGGGGTGGAAATGGCACAGCCAGCGGACTTGCTCATGGTGATGGATGCATTCGAGAACGACTGCAGGCGGACTGCCTGTTGTGGGGCAATCGCGTGGTCTTGTCCAAGAAAGGCAGAGATACGTTCATTTGTGAACTGCACAGCACCCACCCAGGCATTGTAATGATGAAAGCCATAGCCAGATCCCACGTGTGGTGGCCCGGCATTGACTCAGATTTAGAGTCATGCGTGCGCCAGTGCAACACTTGCTCTCAGCTGAGCAATGCACCCAGAGAGGCACCGTTAAGTTTGTGGTCGTGGCCCTCCAAACCTTGGTTGAGGATCCGCGTGGACTATGCGGGCCCATTTCTAGACAAAATGTTTTTGGTTGTCATGGATACTTCCTCAAAATGGATTGAATGTGCGATAATGTCTGTAAGCATGTACACAGCCACTATTGAAAGCCTACAAGCCATGTTTGCCATGCACGGCCTGCCTGATGTCCTGGTCAGCGACAATGGGCCGTGTTTCACCAGTGCTGAATTCAAGGAATTCATGACCCGCAATGGGATCAAGCACGTCACATTTGCCCCATTCAAGCCTGCATCCAACGGCCAGGCAGAACGGGCAGTCCAAACCAACTTGAAACATGTGTCGGAAGGCTTCCTGCAAACCTGCCAATCCCGAGTGCTGCTCACCTACCGCACCAGACCCCACTCACTCACCGGAGTTCCCCCAGCCTAGCTGCTCATGAAAAGGGCGTTCAAAACAAGGCTCTCTGTTGTCCACCCTGATCTCCATGGTCATGTGGAGGGCAGGCGGCATCAACAAAGTTTGTACTGTGACCGCGCAAATTTGTCACACGATATTGAGATCAATGATCCTGTGTTTGTACTCAATTATGGAAATGGTCCCAAATGGCTCGCTGGCACGGTCACAGCCAAAGAGGGGAGTAGGGTGTTTCAGGTCAAATTGGCCATGATCTTGCTATGATCTTGCCATGATCAGCCATGATCTTGTTAAATGGCGGAGCAGGCTCGAGGGGCTAGATGGCCTACTCCTGTTCTTAATTATTATGTTCTTATGCGGCCATTCGGCCCATCGTGCCTATGCCAGCTCTTTGGTAGAGCTGTCCAATTAGTCCCACTCCCCACCCACTCCCCACAGCCCCGCTAATTTTTTTCCCTTCAAGTATTTATCCAATTCTCTTTGAAAGTTACTATTGAATCTGCTTCTATCATCCTATCAGGCAGTGCATTCCAATCACAACAACTCACTGCATAAAACTATATCTCCTCACCTCCCGTCTGGTTCTTTTGCCAATCACCTTAAATCTGTGGCCTCTGGTTACCGATCCTCCTGCCAGTGGGAACAGTTGTTCCTTATTTACTTGATCAAAACCCTTTTTAATTTTGAACACCTCTATCAAATCTCCTTTTAACCTTCTCTGCTCTAAGGGAGACGAATAGATAAAGGGATTGCAATGTAGTGGTTATGTTTCTGGACCAGATACTACAGCAGCCTGAACTAATAATTCAGACAATGCAAATTCAAAGCCCACCAGGGCAGTTTCAGAATTTGAATTTGGTTTTAAAAAGCAATCTGCCAGATTGTCGTAAAATAATTGGTGGGACGTTTAGAGGGGATATGTCTTCACCCAGAGGGTGGTGGGGGTCTGGAACTCACTGCCTGAAAGGGTGGTAGAGGCAGAAACCCTCACCACATTTAAAAAGTACTTGGCGGTTCACTTGAAGTGCCGTAACCTAGAGGGCTATGGACCAAGAGCTGGAAAGTGGGATTAGGCTGGGTAGCTCTTTGTCGGCCAGTGCGGACATGATGGGCCAAATGGCCTCCTTCTGTGCTGTAAATTTCTATGATTCTACGAAAACCCAACAGGTTCACGAATGTCCTTTTTTAGTGAAGGAAATCTGCTGTCCTTACCCGGTCTGGGCCTATATGTGACTCCAGTCCCACACCAACATGATTGTCCCTTAAATGCCCCATGAAGTTGCCCAGCGAGCCACTCAGTTGTAAGTAGGGATGGGCTGTAATTTATTTGTTTGCTGGCACTCCAATCTTCCACCGAGGGACGAAGGGATTAGATCAATTCAATACTAGAGCACCCCTTGGGGGCCAGAGGAGGGAAGGAAGGAGTGTCCAACAGTGGATCATTCCCTCTCATGAGAGAAGGGGGTGGGGGGGGGGGGGAGGGGGGAAGTGTTTGAAAACAGTAGAACTACGAAGAAAAGTTCTTATGAAAAGTTTTATGAAAGGGAAATCATGTTTGACAAATTTGCTGGAGTTCATTGAGGATATAATGAGCAGCGTAGATAAGGGGGAACCAGTGGATTTCCAGAAGGCATTCGATAAGGTGTCACATAAAAGGTTACTGCACAAGATAAATGTTTACGGGGTTGGGGTCAATATATTAACATGGATAGAGGATTGGTTAACTAACAGAAAACAGAGAGTCAGAATAAATGAATCTTTTTCCGGTTGGCAAACAGTGACTTGTGGGATACAGCAGGGATCAGTGCTGGAGCCTCAACTATTTACAATCTATATTAATGACTTGGATGAAGGGACCAAGTGTACTGTAACCATGTTTGCTGATGATACAAAGATGGGTGGGAAAGCAAATTGTGAGGGGGACACAACAAATCTGCAAAAGGATATAGACAGGCTAAGTGAGTGGGCAAAAATTTGGCAGATGATATAATGTGGGAAAATATGAGGTTATCCACTTTGGCAGAAAAACTAGAAAAGCAAATTATAATTTAAATGGAGAAATATTGCACAAAGTGCTGCAGTACAGAGGGACTTGGGGGTACTTGTGCATGAAACACAAAAGGTTAGTATGCAAGTAATCAGGAAGGCAAATGGAATGTTGGCCTTTATTGTAAGGGGGATAGAGTATAAAAGCAGAGAAGTCCTGCTGCAACTGTACAGGGTATTGGTGAGGCCACACCTAGAGTACTGCGTTCAGTTTTGGTGGAAGGATATACTTGCATTGGAGGCTGTTCAGAAAAGGTTCACTAGATTGATTCCAGAGATGAGGGTGTTGACTTATGAGGAAAGGTTGAGTAGGTTGGGCCTGTACTCATTGGAGTTCAGAAGAATGAGAGGTGATCTTATCGAAACATATAAGATAATGAGGGGTCTCGACAAGGTGGATGCAGAGAAGATATTTCCACTCATAGGGGAAACTAGAACTAGGGGGTATAGTCTCAGAATAAGGGCCCGCCCATTTAAAATTGAGATGAGGTGAAACTTCTTCTCTCAGGGGGTTGTAAATCTTTGGAATTCTCTGCCCCAGAGAGCTGTGGAGGCTGGGTCATTGAATATATTTAAGGCGGAGATAGACAGATTTTTGAGCGATAAGGGAATAAAGAGTTATGGGGAGCGTGCAGGGAAGCGGAGCTGAGTCCATGATCAGATCAGCCATGATCTTATTGAATGGCACAGCAGGCTCGAGAGGCCAAATGGCCTACTCCTGTTCCTATTTCTTATGTTCTTAAAAGAGATGAAGCAATATGGCAGCAACATGAGAGAACACATTAGTGCTGAGTGATTTACCAGCAATAGAGATAATGGAACCATTAGTTCTTGCATGGACAATAATTCCTTTTTCACTTTGCCTAGAGGAGACAATTGTATCTCTGAGATGGAGGCCTATCGTTTATCAAATAATGGCCTGGAGTTCACCTGTGAACGTAAGTACCAAACTTAAGTATTAAACACAAAAAAAAATTGATCTATGCGAGTGCAACTATCTCACTGAGGCAGCAATAGGCTTTCCCACTAATGGTAGGGGGAAGGGAGTGGGGGGGGGGGGGGCAGGAGGAGGAAGAAGGGAGGCAGGAAGCCAGAGTGGGAGAACTGACAGGTGCAAGAGGAGGCCTAAAACTGGAGGAGCCAGTGGAGGTTGGTGAGGGGGTTTAAATATGGAAACGAGCACTTAAATTGAATAGGGAGGCGCTGCAGCTGGCCAGGGGCGGGTGGGATGCGCTTCGAGCAGGAAAGGAGAACAGGTTATGGCAGGTGGAAGACGGTGAGGTCAGTTGAGGTGAGTTGGGTTGAGGTGAGTTGGGTTGAAGTGAGTTGAGGTGAGTTGGGTTGAGGTGAGTTGGGTTGAGTTGAGTTGAGGTGAGTTGGGTTGAGGTGAGTTGTGGTGAGTTGGGTTGAGTTGAGGTGAGTTGGGTTGAGGTGAGTTGAGGTGAGGTGAGTTGAGGTGAGTTGGGTTGAGATAAGTTGAGGTGAGTTGGATTGAGTTGGGGTGAGTTGGGTTGAGGTGAGTTGTGGTGAGTTGGGTTGAGTTGAGGTGAGTTGAGGTTGAGGTGAGTTGTGTTGAGTTGAGGTGAGTTGAGTTGAGGTGAGTTGGGTTGAGATGAGTTGAGGTGAACCACACCTTATGAAGACATTATGAAGGATTCGACACCCTGACAACAATCAAATGCAAGAAACCAAAGGCAAGAAACAAAAAGGACCACTGAATATAAAAGGGCTGCAGGAGGGGTAAAAACTAAAAATCATGGTTTAAAAACTAGGATGAAAACACTCTACCTAAATGCACGCAGCATTAGAAATAAAGTAAATGAGTTGACGGCACAAATCATTACAAATGGGTATGATTTGGTGGCCATTACAGAGACATGGTTGCAAGCTGGCCAGGACTGGGAATTAAACGTACAGGGGTATCTGACGATTCGGAAAGATAGGCAGGAAGGGAAGGGAGGTGGGGTAGCTCTGTTAATAAGGGATGATATCAGGGCAGTTGTGAGGGATGATATTGGCTACAATGAACAAAATGTTGAATCATTATGGGTGGAGATTAGAGATAGTAAGGGGGAAAAAGTCACTGGTCGGCGTAGTTTATAGGCCCCCAAATAATAACTTCATGGTGGGGCAGGCAATAATCAAGGGAATAATGGAGGCATGTGAAAAAGGAACGGCAGTAGTTATGGGGGATTTTAACCTACAAATCGCAGGGGGTAGCCTGGAGGAGGAATTCATAGAATGCATACGGGATTGTTTCTTAGAACAGTATGTAACAGAGCCTACAAGGGAGCAAGCCATTTTGGATCTGGTCCTGTGTAACGAGACAGGAAAAATAAACGATCTCCTCGTAAAAGATCCTCTCGGAATGAGTGGTCACAATATGGTTGAATTTGTAATACAGATTGAGGATCAGGAAGTTGTGTTAGAAACGAAAGTACTATGCTTAAACAAAGGGGACTACAGTGGGATGAGGGCAGAGTTGGCTAAAGTAGACTGGATACAAGGACTAAACGGTGGCACAATTGAGGAACAGTGGAGGATTTTTAAGGAGCTCTTTCATAATGCGCAACAAAAATATATTCCAGTGAAAAAGAAGGGCGGCAAGAGAAGAGATAACCAGCCGTGGATAACCAAGGAAATAAAGGAAAGTATCAAATCAAAGACCAATGCGTATAAGGTGGCCAAGGTTAGTGGGAAACTAGAGGATTGGGAAGATTTTAAGCAACAGCAAAGAATGACTAAAAAAGCAATAAAGAAAGGGAAGATAGATTACGAAGGTAAACTTGCGCAAAACATAAAAACAGATAGTAAAAGCTTTTACAGATATATAAAACGGAAAAGAGTGACTAAAGTAAATGTTGGTCCCTTAGAAGATGAAAAGGGGGATTTAATAATGGGAAATGTGGAAATGGCTGAGGCCTTAAACAATTATTTTGCTTCCGTCTTCACAGTGGAAGACATAAAAACCATGCCAAAAATTGCTGGTCATAGGAATGTGGGAAGGGAGGACCTTGAGATGATCATTATCACTAGGGAGGTAGTGCTGGACAGACTAATGGGATTGAAGGTAGACAAGTCCCCTGGTCCTGATGAAATGCATCCCAGGGTATTAAAAGAGATGGCGGAAGTTATAGCAGATGCATTTGTTATAATCTACCAAAATTCTCTGGACTCTGGGGAGGTACCAGCGGATTGGAGAGCAGCTAATGTAATGCCTCTGTTTAAAAAAGGGGGCAGGCAAAAGGCAGGTAACTATAGGCCGGTTAGTTTAACATCTGTAGTGGGGAAAATGCTTGAAACTATCATTAAGGAAGAAATAGCGGGACATCTGGATAGGAATAGTGCAATCAAGCAGACGCAGCATGGATTCATGAAAGGGAAATCATGTTTAACTAACTTACTGGAATTCTTTGAGGATATAACGAGCATGGTGGATAGAAGTGTACCGATGGATGTGGTGTATTTAGATTTCCAAAAGGCATTCGATAAGGTGCCACACAAAAGGTTACTGCAGAAGATAAAGGTACGTGGAGTCAGAGGAAATGTATTAGCATGGATAGAGAATTGGCTGGCTAACAGAAAGCAGAGAGTCGGGATAAATGGGTCCTTTTCCGGTTGGAAATCAGTGGTTAGTGGTGTGCCACAGGGATCAGTGCTGGGACCACAACTGTTTACAATATACATAGATGACCTAGAGGAGGGGACAGAGTGTAGTGCAACAAAATTTGCAGATGACACTAAGATTAGTGGGAAAGCGGGTTGTGTAGAGGACTCAGAGAGGCTACAAGGAGGTTTGGATAGGTTAAGCGAATGGGCTAAGATTTGGCAGATGGAATACAATGTCGGAAAGTGTGAGGTCATCCACCTTGGGAAAAAAAACAGTAAAAGGGAATATTATTTGAATGGAGAGAAATTACAACATGCTGTGGTGCAGAGGGACCTGGGGGTCCTTGTGCATGAATCCCAAAAGGTTAGTTTGCAGGTGCAGCAGGTAATCAGGAAGGCAAATGGAATGTTGGCCTTCATTGCGAGAGGGATGGAGTACAAAAGCAGGGAGGTCCTGCTGCAAATGTACAGGGTATTGGTGAGGCCGCACCTGGAGTACTGCGTGCAGTTTTGGTCACCTTACTTAAGGAAGGATATACTAGCTTTGGAAGGGGTACAGAGACGATTCACTAGGCTGATTCGAGAAATGAGGGGGTTAACTTATGATGATAGATTGAGTAGACTGGGTCTTTACTCCTTGGAGTTCAGAAGGATGAGGGGTGATCTTATAGAAACATTTAAAATCATGAACGGGATAGACAAGATAGAGGCAGAGAGGTTGTTTCCATTGGTGGGGGAGACTAGAACTAGGGGGCACAGCCTCAAAATACGGAGGAGCCAATTTAAAACCGAGTTGAGAAATAATTTCTTCTCCCAGAGGGTTGTGAATCTGTGGAATTCTCTGCCCAAGGAAGCAGTTGAGGCTAGCTTATTGAATGTTTTCAAGTCACAGATAGATAGATTTTTATGCAATAAGGGAATTAAGGGTTATGGGGAGCGGGCGGGTAAGTGGAGCTGAGTCCACGACCAGACCAGCCATGATCTTGTTGAATGGCGAAGCAGGCTCGAGGGGCTAGATGGCCTACTCCTGTTCCTAATTCTTATGTTCTTATGTTCTTAAATAGAAACTTTCCAACGTTCTTCCTGAGCTTTGTTTGTTATTCCTGGATGCAGTAATTGTCCATTTTTACTTGCAGCAAAGCCCTACATGGTGATCAAAATTCTCAATGCCAGAATCCCCAGCTGCATGCTCTTTCACATTCAGGAGAAGCGCGATGGCAAAATGTTTAACACGATGTCCCTCTACAGTGAGTGTTGAGTGCCGATCCTTCGCAAACTGCTCAATGAACCAAGCTTTCTGAGCCAAGCTATCGGGTAGATTTAGCGGGCCCAGGCTTTCTGTCCCCTCCCTCCCCACTATCTGACCCTCCCCGCTTTCTCCCTTCCCTCCACCCCCCTCCTCCACTCTCCTCGCTAAACCACTCTGTCCCCCTCACCCTTCCCCATCCCCTCCTCCTCCCTCTTTTCCGTCCTTCCCTGCTACCCTTCCCCGCCTCCTCCTCTCTACTCCCTACACCACCCTGTCCCCCTCACCCTCCCACCCCCTCCACTCACTCTCCCTCCCTCTCTCCCTTCCTCATCTAGCCCCACATCCCCCTCCACCCATCTCTCATCCTCCCCCTCCTTCCTCCCCTTCTCTCCTCCCTCTCTCTCTTTCCACATTCTTCCTTGCCTCCCCCTCTCCCTCTTTCTTTATCCCCTTTCCCCTTCCTCTTCCCCATCCTCCTCTCTGCTCCTGACACCACTCTCTCCCTCTCACTCCCTCTCTTCCCCATCTTTCCCCGCGTCCCTCTCCACCCCTCTCTTCCCCCACACCCTCCCTCCTGCCCCTCTCCCTCCCCCCTCCCCTCACTCTCCCTTCACCCTCCTCCCTCTCTCTCTTTAATATCCTTCCCCAGCTCCCCCTCCCTCCATCCTCAGCTCTTCCAAATTCTCTCCTCCCTCTCTCTCCTTCTTTCCCCTCTTCATCCAACCTCCCCGTCCCTCTCCTCCAACACCTCCCTCCCCGCCCGCTCCATCTCTACCTTTCCTCCCCTTCCCTCCCCTCACCTTCATCTCTACCCCGCCACCCCACCCCCCCCACCCCCTCACCCCCACAACCTTCTGACTCAGAGGCAAAAGTGCTTCCGACTGAATGACAGCTGACAGAAGGTTGTGGGATCGAGTCCCAGAGACTTGAGCCCATAGCCGAGGCTGACGTTCACAGTACAGTACTGAGGGAGCGCCGCACTGTCGGAGGGGCAGTACTGAGGGAGCGCCGCACTGTCGGAGGGGCAGTACTGAGGGAGCGCCGCACTGTCGGAGGGGCAGTACTGAGGGAGCGCCGCACTGTCGGAGTGACAGTACTGAGGGAGCGCCGCACTGTCGGAGGGGCAGTACTGAGGGAGTGCCGCACTGTCGGAGGGGCAGTACTGAGGGAGCGCCGCACTGTCGGAGGGGCAGTACTGAGGGAGTGCCGCACTGTCAGAGGGGCGGTACTGAGGGAGTGCCGCACTGTCGGAGAAGCAGCACTGAGGGAGCGCCGCACTGTCGGTGGGGCAGTACTTAGGGAGCGCCGCACTGTCGGAGGGGCAGTACTGAGGGAGTGCCGCACTGTCGGAGGGGCAGTACTGAGGGAGTGCTGCACTGTCGGAGGGGCAGTACTGAGGGAGCGCCGCACTGTTGGAGAGGCAGTACTGAGGGAGTGCTGCACTGTCGGAGGGGCAGTACTGAGGGAGTGCCACACTGTCGGAGGGGCAGTACTGAGGGAGTGCTGCACTGTCGGAGGGGCAGTACTGAGGGAGTGCCGCACTGTCGGAGTAGCCGTCTTTCGGATGAGACGCACCACTGAGCCATGGCTGACACCTGTCAATGTTTTTTTTTAGATGAGTGAAACAAACAGGAAATAGAAAGTTACACGATAATGACCAGGCATTTTATTTTTGACCGGAAACAGGTCGAAATGCTGTGGCGATGGAGAATGAGCTGAAGATCTTTGAAGACCAGGTGGTATGTGTGGGAATGAGGAAAGATAAAATCATAATCCCGCCTCGAAGCAAGGTTAGCTTTATGTTTCAGTTTCTTGAAATGTGGTTTTGACTGTAGAAATCCAAAAGTAAAGACTTAAAGTCTCCTCATCCATGCCTTTGTTGTCTCTGGACTTCACTATTCCAGCACTCTCCTGGCCGGCCTCCCATTGTCTGCCCTCTGTGAACTTGAGCTCATCCAAAACTCAGTTGCCCGTGTCCTAACTTTCACCAAGTCCCACTCACCCATCACCCCTGTGCTTGCTGACCTACATTGGTTTCTGGTCTGGCAACGCCTCGATTTTAATATTCTCATCCTTGTTGTCATATTCCTCAATGGCATCGCCAGACCCTATCTCTGTGACCTCCTCCAGCCCCACAACCCCCCGAGATGTCTGCGCTCCTCCAATTCTGGCCTCTTGCGCCTCCTCGATTTTCATCGCTCGCCCATTGGCAGCCGTGCCTTCAGCTGCTGAGGACGTAAGCTCTGGAATTACCCTCTCAACGTACCATTTTAACGTGGCAAAACGTCCCAAGGTGCTTCACAGAAGCGATTATCAAACAAAATTTGACACGTAGTCACATAAGGAGGTATTAGGTTAGGTGACCCAAAGCTTGGTCAAAGAGGTAGGTTTTAAGGAGGAGAGAGAGGTGGAGAGTTGGAGAGGTTTAGGGAGGGAATTCCACAGCTTAGGGTCCAGGCAGCTGAAGGCAAGGCCACCAATGGTGGAGATGATGAAAATCAAGAAGCTGAATTTGGAGGAGAGCAGAGATCTCGGAGGGTTGTAGGGCTGGAGGAGAGCAGAGATCTCGGAGGGTTGTAGGGCTGGAGGAGAGCAGAGATCTCGGAGGGTTGTAGGGCTGGAGGAGAGCAGAGATCTCGGAGGGTTGTAGGGCTGGAGGAGAGCAGAGATCTCGGAGGGTTGTAGGGCTGGAGGAGAGCAGAGATCTCGGAGGGTTGTGGGGCTGGAGGAGAGCAGAGATCTCGGAGGGTTGTAGGGCTGGAGGAGAGCAAAGATCTCGGAGGGTTGTAAGGCTGGAAGGGGGTACGGAGAAAACAAGGACGAGAATTTTAAAACTGAGGTGACTTCTCGAGTAATAAAAAAATAGTCACGGTTGCTGAGTTAAATGATGCTTTGGTTATTCCAAGTGATCTGTTTGTCACCATTTAATTAAGCTATTTGGCCCGACTATCACTCTCTGAAGACCTCAGGCAGACTCTCTCAATTGAACCAGCCATGCTGAGAAATACTTTACAGAAAGCAACCAGGACTAATTTAAATAACTACTAAAAGCCACCAATTAAAGACATATTCAGACACGAATGCCAGGAATATCATCGGCAACTTGCCCTGACCAGCCACCGTGAGTTTGGCAGAGTTTCTGCCAAAGTTACAGCCATCAATCAGAGGAACCCCTGAGGAAATTCCGATGAAGCTGTTTGTATTTGAATTGAATAGCTTGGTTCCTATTCGAGAAAGGAGGGAGAGAGAAAACCAGGAACTACAGGCAAGTTAGCCTGACATTAGTTATTGGGAAAACACTGGAATCCATTATTAAGGAAGTGGTATATTCAAAAGGGAGTTAGATGTGGCCCTTACGGCTAAAGGGATCAAGGGGTATGGAGAGAAAGCAGGAATGTGGTACTGAAGTTGCATGATCAGCCATGATCATATTGAATGATGGTGCAAGCTTGAAGGGCCGAATGGCCTACTCCTGCACCAATTTTCTATGTTTCTATGTAACAGGGTACTTAGAAAATCATAATATGATTAGGCAGAGTCAACAAATTTATTAGAGTTTTTTGAGGATGTAACTAGCAGGGTAGCTAAAGGGGACCAGTGGATGTAGTATACCTTGATTTCCAAAAGGCATTCAATAAGGTGCCACATAAAAGGTTGTTAAGCAAGATAAGGGCACTTGGGATTGGGGGTAATGTATTCGGATGGATAAAGGATTAGTTAACAGACAGAAAACAGAGAGTAAGGATAAACGGGCCACTTTCAGATTGGCAGGCTGTAACCAGTGAGGTGCCACAAGGATCAGTGCTGGGGCCTCAGCTATTTACAATCTATATCAATGACTTAGATGAAGGGACCCAATGCAATGTATCCAAGTTTGCTGACAATACAAAGCTAGGTGGAAAAGTAAGATATGAGGAGGATGCAGAGAGCCTGCAAAGGGATATAGATAGCTTAAGTGAGTGGGCAATATGGTGGCAGATGGAGTATAACGGAGGGGAAATGTGAGGTTATTCACTTCGGTAGGAAGAATAGAAAAGCAGAATATTTTTTAAATGGTGAGAAACTATTACATGTTGGTGTTGAGAGGGATTTAGGTGTCCTAGTATAAGAAACACATAGAGTTAGCGTGCAGGTAACAGCAAGCAATTAGGAAGGCATGTTGGCCTTTATTGCTAGAAGATTGGAGTACCAGAGTAAGGAAGTCTAGCTACAATTATACAGGGCTCTGGTGACTCCACACCTGGAGTACTGTGCGCAGTTTTGGTCTCCTTATTTAAGGCAGGATATCCTTGCCCTAGAGGCGGTACAATGGAGATTCACAAGATTGATTCCTGGGATGAGAGGGTTGTCCTATGAGGAGAGATTGAATATATTGGGCCTATACTCCCTGGAGTTGAGAAGAATGAGAGGTGATCTCATTGAAACATGTAAGATCCTGAGGGGGATTGACAGGGTAGGTGCTGAGAGGTTGTTTCCCTTGGCTGAAGTGTCCTGAACTAAGGGACATTATCTCAGGTTAAAGGGACGGCCATTTAAAACTGACATGAGGAGTAACTTCTTCACTCAGAGGGAGGTGAATCCTTGGAATTCTCTGCCCCATAGGGCTGTGCATGCTGAGTCGTTGAGTATATTCAAGGCTGAGATCGATAGATTTTTGGACTCTAGGTGAATCAAGGGATATGGGGATCGGGCGGGAAAGTGGAGTTGAGGTCGAAGGTCAGCCGTGATCTTATTGAACGGCGCAGCAGGCTCGGGGGGGGCCGAATGGCCGACTCCTGCTCCTAACTCTTATGGCCCTTCCTCAGACACCTGGCTGAGATATAAATAGACTAAAATCTGTATCAAACCAAACCAGGACATGTTCTAGTGCAAGTGAAGTCCCCTTTGACTCCTTTTATAACGGACAGAACTAAAGCAGGCCGTACCTCTTTAGACATGCTTGTCGTCACCGATTGTTTTTTCCCTTTCCTTTAGGAAGAGTGTAACCCACAAGACACCGTGGAAGCCATCAGACGGAAATGAAAGGGCTGACTCCCCAATGAGCAGGAGTTTTACAAAATATTGTCTGTCCGGCGACGCATTTCCAAAGTCAAATTTCTCAACTGAAACCACGTTCGCAGAGTGCCACTTGTCCTCTTTTAAGCATTAGTCACAACATAAACTGCTGTTTCCCCGTCAAGCGCGGGACGTTCCACTGGGGATCAGGCTGGAGAACTGCCATCAGCTTTCCAAGCTGCACTGATCCAAAGGCAGCCTGATCTAAAATCAATGCGGCGTCAAATCGTAGAATCATAGAAATTTACAGCACGGAAGGAGGCCATTCGGCCAACGTGTCCGTGCCAGCCGACAAAGAGCTATCCAGCCTAATCCCACTTTCAAGCTCTTGGTCCCTAGCCCTGTAGGTTACAGCACTTCAAGTGCACATCCAAGTACTTTTTAAATGCGGTGAAGGGTTTCTGCCTCTACCACCTTTTCAGGCAGTGAGTTCCAGACCCCCACCACCCTCTGGGTGAAAAACGTTCTCCTCAACTCCCCTCTAAACCTCATACCAATTACTTTAAATCTATGCCCCCTGGTTGTTGACCCCTCTGCTAAGGGAAATAGGTCCTTCCTATCTACTTTATCCAGGCCCCTCATAATTTTATACACCTCAATAAGGTCTCCCCTCAGCCTCCTCTGTTCCAAAGAAAACAAACCCAGTCTATCCAATCTTTCCTTACAGCTAAAATTCTCCAGTCCAGACAACATCCTCGTAAATCTCCTCTGTTTATGTCAGGTTTTATCTATTTTAAGTTAAAGGTTTACCAAACTGTGGACCGACAGTCCTGTGTGGGCAGGAGGGTGGGGGGGGGGGGGTTTGTAGGGTGGGGAGGGGTGCGGGGTGCGGGAGGGTGTATGGTGACGACTAACTGCAGGAAGCAGGATCAGCCCGGCGGTAAACAGAGCCACGCTGGTCCTTCCCCACGGCTCCTCCCAATCGTGGACCAGTACCTGGGGACAACCCCAGAGCCAACACCATGATAGCGGCGGCAAAGTGCAACGGTGGATCCAGTTTGGTTTGCGAGTGCACGATTAACATGAACAGCGTGTCACCAATCTTGGCGTTCTGTTTGGGTTACACTGCACATGATTTTTTAAGACACACAGAGGGGTCAATTCTAACCTCACCTGCCCATCGGGAAACTGACAGTGTTGGGCGACACACTCCACCCGATTTTACTCCCCAGTGTCAACGGATAATGGGTGGGTTGTAAAACCAGCATTCGACCTGATCCCGTGGGATTCCCAGCATGGGAGTTAGGTTAAAATTACACCCCCACCGCCCAACCCCAACCCCATATATTTTTTTCATTTAATTAACAGTCATTGTTTGATGTATGTTGAATAGAGGACACGCCACTATTGCCAGTGGGATATCTCTGAATATCAGATCACAGCAGCAACTGTCTGTGATTCTACTTAAAACAGCGTGGCATTTTAAAGGGAGGGATTGTTTCAGTGTGTTGGGGAGATGTTCGGGCAAAAGAGCCAGAGCGGAGGAGATTAGGAGAAATTTTCTTTACGCAGCGAGTTGTTATGATCTAGAACCTGAAAGGATGGTGGAAGCAGATTCAATAGTAATATTCAAAAGGTGAATTGGATCAATACTTGACTGAGATGAGGAAAAATGTCTTCACTCTGAGGGTGGTGGATCTTTGGAATTCTCTGCCCCAGAGGGCTGTGGAGGCTCAGTCTTTGAGTATATTCAAGACAGAGATCGATAGATTTTTGGACATTAAGGGAATCAAGGGATATGGGGACAGTACAGGAAAGTGGAGTTACATAAGAAATAGGAGCAGGAGTAGGTCATTTGGCCCCTCGAACCTGCTCCGCCATTCATATGGCTGATCTGATCATGGACTCAGCTCCACTTCCCTGCCCGCTCCCCATAACCCTTTACTCCCTTATTGCTCAAAAATCTGTCTATCTCCGCCTTAAATATATTCAATGACCCAGCCTCCACAGCTCTCTGGGGCAGAGAATTCCACAGATTTACAACCCTCTGAGTGAACAAATTTCACCTCATCTCAGTTTTAAATGGGCGACCCCTTATTATGAGACTATGTCCCTTAGTTTTAGTTTTCCCTATGTGGAAATATCCTCTCTGCATCCACCTTGTCAAGCCACCTCATTATCTTAAAACTTCAATAAGATCACCTCTCATTCTTCTGAGTTGAGGTAGAAGATCAGCCATCATCTTATTGAATGGCAGAGCAGGCTCGAGGGGCCGAATGGCCTACTCCCGCTCCTAATTCTTATGTTCTTATGAAACAGTTGCAAGGCTATGGGGAAAGAGCAGGCGGGGAGCGGGACTAATCAGATCACTCTTTCAACAGAGCCAGTACAGGCACGTTGGGCCGAACGGTCTCCTCCTGTGCTGCGTGATGGTTCTATGATGCGGCACTGAGTTTCAGCGGCTGTGTGCTGCGATTCTATCCAGCAAGAAAAGGAGCGGAAAGATAATCGACAGAGAAAGGAGAGCTGAGCAGAAAGGGAAATGGTTAATAGGTTCAGAGAGTAACTGAGAAATATGGGAGAGAGCAGGAAACAGAGGGACTCAGAGAAGGAGTTTGATTCATCGTAACTTAAAAAAAAATATTGGCGCTGTTTTGAGTTACAGCAGCAGTTTATTGTTAGGTTTTTTTTTGTTTGTGTTTTTTTGCATGAGATTTGAATAGAAAATGACAGTGACAGTGTAACACCTGCCCATGTGATCATTGTCCATACTAATCCTCCAACTAATAGACCAGACAGCAGGATGTGAGATCAGAAAAGTGATCATTTGATGCAAATAGGCTCATCTTAAATCCAAATCGTACTGTGATGCCTGACTATCCGGGCACCACTTGTTGTCATTTCTTGATTTAATCTTCATAGAACGTAGGAAATATGTGGAGATGTCATTCTGTGCACTAAGCAATGACTTATTCTATCTCGGATAATGTACCCCAATGTGGCACAATTATATTCGTCACCACATTCAGTATCTGTCAATCTCTCTCCTGTGGTAATAAAGCTTTTTGCTGCGATAGCGCTGTACTGCCAGTTATTTGTGCATATATTTATTTATTGAGTGTATTTATAAAGATATATAAATATGATTGTGATAGACTTCAAGAAGACACAGACAGGCTGGTGGAATGAAATTTGACGCGGAAAAGTGATACATTTGGTATGAAGAACGAGGAAAGGCAATATAAACTAAAGGGCACAATTCTAAAGGGTGTGCACAAACAGAGAGACCTGGGTGTTTCTGTCAACAAATCGTTGAAGGTGGGAGGGCAGGTTGAGAAAGCAGTTGAAAAAGCATATGTAATCCTGGGCTTCATAAATAGAGTACAAAAGCAAGGAAGTTATGATGAACCTGTTATGTATACAACCCTAGGCAATCTGTATCATACCACCACCAGAGGGCGTACATGTTGGCGTCCCAAGGGATCCTAGCATCCCTTGGGAGCACAGTATATAAGCACGCTTCCCATGCTGTACCAGCACTCTGGAGTTTGAATAAAGGAGCTAAGGTCACACTTACTCATTGTCTACAGTAGTCAGTTGCATGATTTTATTATGAGCTTAACAACTGGCGACGAGATAATGAACAACCACGCGAAAAAGCAAAGAACTGTTGGTATCCTGGAGAAATTCTCAGAAGGGGACGATTGGGAGGCCTTCGTGGAGCAACTCGACCAATAGTTCGTGGCCAACGAGCTGGAAGGGGACAAGAACGCTGCCAAATGATGGGCGACCCTCCTTACCGTCTGTGGGGCAACAACCTATGGCCTCATGAAGAATCTTCATGAAGAATTGTGTACACAGGTCCGGGAGCACCTAAATCCGAAGGAAAGCGTTCTGATGGCGAGATATCGGTTCTACACGTGTCAACGGTCTGAAGGCCAGGAAGTGGCGAGCTACGTCGCCAAACTAAGGCGCCTTGCAGGACATTGCGAATTCGATGGTGTTATGTATTTAACCCCTTGTAACCTTGTAACCTGCCTCACACCTGTCCACCAGAGGGCCTACCTGTTGGAGTCCCAAGGGATCGCAGCATCCCTTGGGAGCACGGTATATAAGCAGGCCACCCACGAGGTACCTGCACTCTGGAACTACAATAAAGGAGCTAAGGTCACACTGGCTCATTACACACAGTACTTGGTCTGACGATTTATTATGAGCATAACAATTGACGACGAGGTAACGAATCGCGCGAAAATGCAAAGAACAGTCGGCATCCTGGAGAAGTTCTCGGAGGAGGATGATTGGGAGGCCTTCATGGGGAGATTCGACCAATACTTCATAGCCAATGAGCTGGAAGGGGACAAGAACACGACCAAACGAAGGGCGATCCTCCTAAATGTCTGTGGGGCCACTACTTATGGCCTCATGAAGAATCTCCTGGCCCCGGCTAAACAAACAGAGAAACCCTATAGAGAACTGTGTACACTGGTCCGGGAGCACCTAAATCCTAAGGAAAGTGTTTTGATGGCGAGATATCGGTTCTACACGTGTCAACGATCGGAGGGCCAGGAAGTGGCAAGCTACGTCGCCAAACTAAGGCGCCTTGCAGGACATTGTGAGTTTGAGGGATTCCTAGAACAAATGCTCAGAGACTTTTTTGTACTGGGCATCGGACATAAGACAATCCTTCACAAACTGTTGACGGTAGAAACTCCGAATCTGAGTAAAGCCATAACGATTGCCCAGGCATTTATGTCCACCAGTGACAACACCAAGCAGATTTTGCAGAACAAAGAAGTTTTGGCCAGTACTGTGCGTAAAGTAACGTCGGTTTTGAGCAGAAATGTACAGGGCAGAATGTACACACCCGGCTGCTGTGGCCTGACTTCAATTGACCCAGAGTCCGCCATCATCTGTTAATGTGAGGCAGTTAACACCCTGTTGGCGCTGCGGGGGTGATCATCGGCCCCATCAATACCGCTTTAAGCACTATGCCTGCAATGGCTGCAGAACAATGGGACTCCTCCAACGAATGTGCAGGCGAGCTGCAAACCCTGCAAACCACCACGTTGCAGAGGAAGATCGGTCCACAGAGGATCAGATGGAATTGGAAACTCGTACGGAGGAGGCAGAGGTTTACGGGGTACACACGTTTACGAGGAAATGCCCACCAATAATGTTGAAAGTTGAACTGAATGATATTCCAGTGTCTATGGGGCGGGACACGGGGGCAAGTCAGTCCATAATGAATAAAACGGCCTTCAACAGGCTGTGGGGAAAGAAGGCACATAGGCCCAAGCTCAGCCCCATTCACACGAAGCTAATGACTTATACAAAGGAACTAATCCCGGTAATTGGCAGTGCTGAAGTCAAAGTCTCCTATGATGGAGCAGTACACAAACTCCCGCTGTGGATTGTGCCAGGGGATGGACCCACGTTATTTGGCAGAAGCTGGCTGGGGAAAATCCGCTGGAACTGGGACGACATCCGAGCGCTTTCATCAGTTGACGACACCACATGTACCCAGGTTCTAAGCAAGTTCCCATTGTTATTCAAGCCAGGCATTAGAAGTTTCTCGGGGGGGAAAGTGCAGATCCATTTAGTTCCCGGTAAGCGACCCATCCACCACAAGGCTCGGGCGGTACCGTACATGATGCGTGAAAAAGTGGAAATCAAGCTAGACAGGCTGCAACGTAAAGGCATCATCGCGCCGGTGGAGTTCAACGACTGGGCCAATGCGATTGTTCCGGTACTCGGTGCGGAACTGGAGCTGCGGGTGGATTCACTCTGGAGCATGCACGATGCTGAGAATGATGTGAATAGCACATTTAGTGAGTTCGTCTTACCGCAGGTTAAGGGTCCACAGCCAGATAGGGAATGGAAGACCAACAGGATGAGCAGTGCAAGGAAGGTAGTGCAGGGGTCACTTGCGGTGATCCCCCTGCAAAACAGATACACCACTTTCAGTACTGTTGAGGGGGATGACTCATCAGGGGAGAGCAGCAGCAACCAGGTTCATGGCACTGTGGGTGGCTCTGCTGCACAGGAGGGCAGAAAAAAGAGTGGGAGAGCGATAGTGATAGGGGAATTGTAAGGGGAATAGATAGACGTTTCTGTGGCCGCAACTGCACAGGATGGTATGTTGCCTCTCTGGTGCAAGGGTCAAGGATGTCTCGGAGCGGGTGCAGGACATTCTGAAAAGGGAGGGTGAACAGCCAGTTGTCGTGGTGCACATTGGTACCAACGATATAGGTAAAAAACGGGATGAGGTCCTACGAGCTGAATTTAGGATGCTAGGAGTTAAATTAAAAAGTAGGACCTCAAAAGTAGTAATCTCGGGATTGCTACCAGTGCCACGTGCTAGTCAGAGTAGGAATTGCAGGATAGCTCAGATGAATACGTGGCTTGAGCAATGGTGCACAAGGGAGGGATTCAAATTCCTGGGGCATTGGAACTGATTCTGGGGGAGGTGGGACTAGTACAAACTGGACAGTCTGCACCTGGGCAGGACCGGAACCAATGTCCTAGGGTGAGTGTTTGCTAGTGCTGTTTGGGAGGAGTTAAACTAATATGGCAGGGGGATGGGAACCTATGCAGGAAGACAGAGGGGAATAAAATGGAGACAGAAGCAAAAGATAGAAAGGAGAATAATAAAAGTGGAGGGCAGAGAAACCCAAGGCAAAAAACAAAAAGGGCCACTTTACAGCAGAATTCTAAAGGGTCAAAGTGTGTTAAAAAGACAAGCCTGAAGGCTCTGTGCCTCAATGTGAGGAGTATTCGGACCGAATTAACTGCGCAGATAGCAGTTAATGGGTCTGATGTGATTGGCATCACAGAGACATGGCTCCAGGGTGACCAAGACTGGGAACTCAACATCCAGGGGTATTCAGCATTTAGGAAGGATAGACAGAAAGGAAAAGGAGGCGGGGTGGCTGGTTAAAGAGAAAATTAATGCAATTGTAAGGAAGGACATTAGCTTAGATGATGTGGAATCGGTATGGGTGGAGCTACGGAATACCAAAGGGCAGAAAACGCTAGTGGGAGTTGTGTACAGACCTCCAAACAGTAGTAATGAGGTTGGGGACAGCATCAAACAAAAAATAAAGGTACAGCAGTAATCATGGGCGACTTTAATCTACATATTGATTGGGCTAACCTAACTGGTAGCAATGCAGTGGAGAAGGATTTCCTGGAGTGTATTAGGGATGGTTTTCTAGATCAATATGTTGAGGAATCAACCAGAGAGCTGGCCATCCTAGACTGGGTGATGTGTAATGAGAAGGGACTAATTAGCAATCTTGTTGTGCGAGGCCCCTTGGGGAAGAGTGACCATAATATGGTAGAATTCTTTATTAAGATGGAGAGTGACAAAGTTAATTCAGAAACTAGGGTCCTGAATTTAAGGAAAGGTAACTTTGAAGGTATGAGGTACGAAATGGCTAGCATAGACTGGCGAATGATACTTAGAGGGTTGACGGTGGATAGGCAATGGCAAACCTTTAAAGATCACATGGATGAACTTCAATATTTGTACATCCCTGTCTGGAGTAAAAATAAAACGGGGAAGGTGGCTCAACCATGGCTAACAAGGGAAATTAAGGATAGTGTTAAATCCAAGGAAGAGGCATACAAATTAGCCAGAAAAAGTAGCAAGCCTGAGGACTGGGAAAAATTTAGAATACAGCAGAGGAGGACAAAGGGTTTAATTAAGAGGGGGAATATAGAGTACGAGAGGAAGTTTGCCGGAAACATAAAAAGTGACTGCAAAAGCTTCTATAGATATGTGAAGAGAAAAAGATTAGTGAAACATATGTTGGTCCCTTGCAGTCGGATTTGGGTGAATTTATAATGGGGAACAAAGAAATGGCAGATCAATTGAACAAGTACTTTGGTTCTGTCTTCAAAAAGGAAGACACAAATAACCTTCCCGATGTACTAAGGGTCCGAAGGTCTAGTGAGAAGGAGGAACTGAAGGATATCCTTATTAGGCGGGAAATTGTGTTAGGAAAATTGACGGAATTGAAGGCTGATAAATCCCCAGGGCCTGATAGTCTACATCCCAGAGTACTTAAGGAAGTGGCCCTAGAAATAGTGGATGCATTGGTGATAATTTTCAAACAGTCTATCGACTCTGGATCAGTTCCTATGGACTGGAGGGTTGCTAATGTAACACCACTTTTTTAAAAAGGAGGGAGAGAGAAAACGGGTAATTATAGACCGGTTAGCCTGACAGCAGTAGTGGGGAAAATGTTGGAATCAATCATTAAGGATGAAATAGCAGCGCATTTGGAAAGCAGTGATAGGATTGGTCCAAGTCAGCATGGATTTATGAAGGGGAAATCATGCTTGACAAATCTTCTGGAATTTTTTGAGGATGTAACCAGTAGAGTGGACAGGGGAGAACCAGTGGATGTGGTGTATTTGGACTTTCAAAAGGCGTTTGACAAGGTCCCACACAAGAGATTGGTGTGCAAAATAAAAGCACATGGTATTGGGGGTAATGTACTAACATGGATAGAGAACAGGTTCGCAGACCGGAAGCAGAGAGTTGGGATTAACGGGTCCTTTTCAGAATGGCAGGTAATGACTAGTGGAGTGTCGCGGGGCTCAGTGCTGCGACCCCAGCTCTTTACAATATATATTAATGATTTAGATGATGGAATTGAGTGTAATATTTCCAAGTTTGCAGATGACACTAAATTGGGTGGCAGTGTGAGCTGTGAGGAGGACGCTAAGAGGCTGCAGGGTGATTTGGACAGGTTAGGCGAGTGGGCAAATACATGGCAGATGCAGTATAATGTGGATAAATGTGAGCTTATCCACATTGGGGGCAAAAACATGAAGGCAGAATATTATCTGAATGGCGGCAGATTAGGAAAAGGGGAGGTGCAGCGAGACCTGGGTGTCATGATTCATCAGTCATTGAAGGTTGGCATGCAGGTACAGCAGGCGGTGAAGAAGGCAAATGGTATGTTGGCCTTCATAGCAAGGGGATTTAAATATAGAAGCAGGGAAGTCTTATTGCAGTTGTACAGGGCCTTGGTGAGGTCCCACCTGGAATATTGTGTTCAGTTTTGGTCTCCTAATCTGAGGAAGGACATTCTTGCTATTGAGAGAGTGCAGCGAAGGTTCACCAGACTGATTCCTGGGATGGCAGGATATGAGGAGAGACTGGATCGACTGGGCCTGTATTCACTGGAGTTTAGGAGGATGAGAGGGGATCTCATAGAAACATATAAAATTCTGACGGGACTGGATAGGTTAGATACAGGAAGAATGCTCTGGATGTTGGGGAAGTCCAGAACCAGGGGACATAGTCTAAGGATAAGGGGTAAGCCATTTAGGACTGAGATGAGGAGGAACTTCTTCACTCAGAGAGTTGTTAACCTGTGGAATTCTCTACCGCAGAGAGTTGTTGATGCCAGTTCGTTAGATATATTCAAGAGGGAGTTAGATGTGGCCCTTGCGGCTAAAGGGATCAAGGGATATGGAGAGAAAGCAGGCACGGGGTACTGAAGGAATGGTGGTACAGGCTCGAAGGGCCAGATGGCCTGCTCCTGCACCTATTTTCTATGTTTCTATGTTACCCAAGGAGGAGGGTACAGTTAGAATTTGCGGTGACTATAAAGTAACAATTAACCGTTTTTCGCCGAAGGACCAATACCCGCTACCCAAGGCAGACGACCTATTTGGAACCCTGGCTGGAGGGAAGACATTCACCAAGCTGGGCCTGACCTCGGCCTACATGATGCAGGAGCTGGAGGAGTCTTCGAAAGGCCTCACCTGCATCAACACGAAGGTCTATTTATTTACAACCGGTGCCCGTTCGGGATTCGGTCGGCTGCAGTCATCTTCCAGTGAAACGTGGAAAGCCTGCTAAAGTCGGTTCCTTGTACAGTGGTCTTCCAGAACGACATATTGGTTACAGGTCGGGACACCATGGAGCACTTGAAGAACCTGGAGGAGGTTTTTAGTTGGTTGGATCACATGGGGCTCAGGTTGAAATGCTCGAAGTGTGTGTTCCTGGCACAGGACGTCGAATTGTTAGGAAGGAGAATCGCAGCAGATGGCATCAGACACACCGACGCCAAGGCGGAGGCCATCAAGAACACGCCGCAACCACGGAACGTGACGGAGCTGCAGTCGTTTCTGGGACTCCTTAACTACTTCGGTAATTTCCTACCTGGGTTAAGCACCCTGCTAGAACCCCTACATGCGCTAATGTGCAAGGGAGACGACTGGGTATGGGGGAATTCACAAGAGGCAACCTTTAAGAAAGCCAGAAATTTACTGTGTTCTAACAAACTGCTTGTTCTGTATAACCCATGTAAACGACTAGTGTTAGCTTGCGATGCGTCGTCATACGGGGTCGGGTGTGTGTTACAACAGGCTAATGAATCGGGAATATTGCAACCAGTTGCGTATGCATCCAGGAGTTTGTCCAAGACCGAAAGGGCCTACAGCATGGTTGAAAAAGAGGCTCTGGTGTGCGTTTACAGGGTAAAAAAAATGCACCAGTACTTGTTTGGACTCAAGTTCGAGCTTGAAACTGACCACAGGCCGCTCATATCGCTATTCTCGGAAAGCAAAGGGATCAATACCAATGCCTCTGCCCGCATCCAAAGATGGGCGCTCACGCTGTCGGCATACAACTATGTAATCCGCCACAGACCGGGCAGGGAACTGCGCAGATACTCTCAGTCGGCTGCCATTGCCCACCACTGAGGTGGAAATGGCACAGCCAGCGGATTTGCTTATGGTCCTGGAGGCATTTGAGAATGAGAAATCCCCCATTACGGCCTGCCAGATCAGTACCTGGACCAGCCAGGATCCTTTACTGTCCTTGGTAAAAAACTGTGTCCTCCATGGGAGCTGGTCCAGTGTCCCAGTGGAGATGCAGGAAGCGATTAAGCCATTCCACAAGCGCAAAGATGAGCTGTCCCTGCAGGCTGACTGTCTCTTGTGGGGCAATCGTGTGGTTTTGCCCAAGAAAGACACATTTATTTGTGAACTGCACAGCACCCATCCAGGCATCGTGATGATGAAAGCCATAGCCAGATCCCACGTGTGGTGGCCAGGCATCGACTCAGATTTAGAATCATGTGTACACCAATGCAACTCAGTTGAACAATGCACCCAGAGAGGCACCTCTAAGTTTATGGTCCTGGTCATCCAAACCATGGTCAAGGATCCATGTAGACTATGCAGGCCCATTCCTCGGCAAAATGTTTTTGGTTGTCTTGGATGCTTACTCAAAGTGGATTGAATGTGCAATAATGTCTGTAAGCACGTCCACGGCTACTATTGAAAATCTACGAGCTATGTTTGCCTCGCTCGGCCTGCCCGATGTCCTAGTCAGTGACAATGGGCCGTGCTTAACCAGTGTCGAATTCAAAGAGTTCATAGAAACATAGAAACATAGAAAATAGGTGCAGGAGTAGGCCATTCAGCCCTTCTAGCCTGCACCGCCATTCAATGAGTTCATGGCTGAACATGAAACTTCAGTACCCCCTTCCTGCTTTCTCGCCATAACCCTTGATCCCCCGAGTAGTAAGGACTTCATCTAACTCCCTTTTGAATATATTTAGTGAATTGGCCTCAACTACTTTCTGTGGTAGAGAATTCCACAGGTTCACCACTCTCTGGGTGAAGAAGTTTCTCCTCATCTCGGTCCTAAATGGCTTACCCCTTATCCTCAGACTGTGACCCCTGGTTCTGGACTTCCCCAACATTGGGAACATTCTTTCTGCATCTAACCTGTCTAAACCCGTCAGAATTTTAAACGTTTCTATGAGATCCCCTCTCATTCTTCTGAACTCCAGTGAATACAAGCCCAGTTGATCCAATCTTTCTTGATAGGTCAGTCCCGCCATCCCGGGAATCAGTCTGGTGAACCTTCGCTGCACTCCCTCAATAGCAAGAATGTCCTTCCTCAAGTTAGGAGACCAAAACTGTACACAATACTCCAGGTGTGGCCTCACCAAGGCCCTGTACAACTGTAGCAACACCTCCCTGCCCCTGTATTCAAATCCCCTCGCTATGAAGGCCAACATGCCATTTGCTTTCTTAACCGCCTGCTGTACCTGCATGCCAACCTTCAATGACTGATGTACCATGACACCCAGGTCTCGTTGCACCTTCCCTTTTCCTAATCTGTCACCATTCAGATAATAGTCTGTCTCTCTGTTTTTACCACCAAAGTGGATAACCTCACATTTATCCACATTATACTTCATCTGCCATGCATTTGCCCACTCACCTAACCTATCCAAGTCACTCTGCAGCCTAATAGCATCCTCCTCGCAGCTCACACTGCCACCCAACTTAGTATCATCTGCAAATTTGGAGATACTGCATTTAATCCCCTCGTCTAAATTCATGACCCGCAACGGGATCAAACATGTCACATCTGCGCTGTTCAAGCCCGCATCCAATGGCCAGGCAGAACGGGCAGTTCAGACCATCAAGCAAAGCTTGAAGCGCATGTCGGAAGGCTCCCTGCAGACCCGGTTGTCCCGAGTACTGCTCAGCTACCGCACCAGACCCCACTCACTCACAGGGATTCCTCCAGCCGAGCTGCTCATGAAAAGGGCACTTAAAACAAGGCTCTCTCTGGTCCACCATGATCTACATGATCACATGGAGGACAAGCTGCATCAACAGAGTGTGCACCATGACCGTGCAAACTTGTCACGCGATATTGAGATCAATGATCCTGTGTTTGTGCTCAATTATGGACATGGTCCCAAGTGGCTCGCTGGCACGGTCACAGCCAAAGAGGGGAGTAGGGTGTTTCAGGTCAAACTGACCAATGGACAAACGCACAGAAAACACTTGGACCAAATTAAACTGCGGTTCACCAATAGCTACGTACAACCTGAAGAGGACACCACCAACTTTGAGCTTCCAACACACACACACACAAGTGGCAACTAACATCACAGTTGACCATGAAACAGAACTCATCATACCCAGCAGCCCGGCAAGGCCGTCTGCCCAACAGCCCAATGAAGAACTGACCAACCCAACCACACCAACATTTGTACCGAGACGATCGACAAGGGGGCGCAAAGCCCCAGATCGTCTCACCTTGTAAATAAGTACATTGTTGACTTCACGGAGGAGTGATGTTATGTATTTAACACCTTGTAACCTTGTAACTTGCCTCACACCTATCCACCAGAGGGCCTACTTGTTGGAGTCCCAAAGGATCCCAGCATCCCTTAGGAGCACGGTATATAAGCAGGCCACCCACGAAGTACCTGCACTCTGGAACTACAATAAAGGAGCTAAGGTCACACTTGCTCATTACACACAGTACTCGGTCTGACCATTTATTATGAGCATAACAGATGGATTCCTTGAGCAAATGCTAAGAGATTTTTTTGTGCTAGGCATTGGCCATGAGGTTATCCTTCGCAAACTATTGATTGTTGAATCTGAGCAAAGCCATAATGATAGCCCAGGCATTTATGTCCACCAGCGATAACACCAAACAAATTTCGCAGCATAAAGAGATTTCGGCTAATACTGTACACAAAGTAACGTCGTTTTCAGACAGAAATGCATGTGGCTGAACGTACACGTCGGCAACTGTACGACCTCAGAAGACCCAGAGTCTGCCATCAATCGTTAATGCGAGGCAGTTAACACCTTGTTGCGGAGGTGATCATCGAGCCCATCAATGCCGCTTCAAACACAATGGGCCCAAGTTTCGGGGCCGCGCCTAGAATGGCGCAGCCCCAACCTGGACGCCAGTTTTTCGCGCCCGAAAGTGCGTCAAAAAAATACCTTCAGATTCTCCAGCTCCCTGCAGGTCCTTTGAAGCTTGGTGCAGCACAGCACGAGTTGTGGGGGGCGGAGCCAAGTCCCTGCACTGAAATCTCTGCAGGGACCTCTGCACAGGTGCGCTACAGTGGGCACGCATGTGCAGCAGCTCCAAGCGCCCGAAACTGTGTGGGAGGGGCCCGAAGCACGCAGCCACTAGCCCTGGCCGAATGGCCTCACTGGGGCTGCGAGGATCAGGCTGCACCTCCCTCGTCCAGCTTTCTCCCCTGTTCAGCTGGCTCTCTCAACCCCCCACTCACACCCCTCCAAGCTCCCGCTCCGCAGCCCGCTTCCCGCCCCCCCAGCTCCCGCTCCGCTGCCCGCTCCCCCCCAGCTCCCGCTCCGTTGCCCGCTCCCACCCCCCCCAGCTCCCGCTCCAACCCCCCCCCCCAGCACCCGCTCCGACCCCACTCCAGCTCCCGCTCCGACACCCCCCCCCACCAGCTCCCGCTCCGCTCCCCCCTCAGCTCCCTTTCTGACCCCCCCCAGCTCCCTTTCTGACCCCCCCCCAGCTCCCGCTCCGAGCCCCACCCCAGCTCCCGCTCCAACGCCCCCGGCCCCCAGCTCCCGCTCTGACCACCCCCCCCAGCTCCCGCTCCGACTGCCCTCCCCCAACTCCCGCTCCGAACCCCCCCCCCAGCTCCCGCTCCGACCCCCCCGACCCCCAGCTCCCGCTCTGACCTCCCCCACCAGCTCCGGCCTCCCCCGGCCACCTAACTTTAACTCCGGTCCGCTCCCTCTTCCTTCGGCAGGGCCCGCCCGCCCGGCATCTTGCGAATGGGCTAAGGTTTGGCAGATGGAATACAATGTCAAAATGTGAGGTCATCCACCTTGGAAAAAAAAACAGTAAAAGGGAATATTATTTGAATGGGGAGAAATTACAACATGCTGAGGTGCAGAGGGACCTGGGGGTCCTTGTGCATGAATCCCAAAAAGTTAGTTTGCAGGTGCAGCAGGTAATCAGGAAGGCGAATGGAATGTTGGCCTTCATTGCGAGAGGGATGGATTACAAAAGCAGGGAGGTCCTGCTGCAACTGTATAGGGTATTGGTGAGGCCGCACCTGGAGTACTGCGTGCAGTTTTGGTCACCTTACTTAAGGAAGGATATACTAGCCTTGGAGGGGGTACAGAGACGATTCACTAGGCTGATTCCGGAGATGAGGGGGTTACCTTATGATGATAGATTGAGTAGACTGGGTCTTTACTCGTTGGCGTTCAGAAGGATGAGGGGTGATCTTATAGAAACATTTAAAATAATGAAAGGGATAGACAAGATAGAGGCAGAGAGGTTGTTTCCACTGGTCGGGGAGACTAGAACTAGGGGGCACAGCCTCAAAATACGGGGGAGCCAATTTAAAACCGAGTTGAGAAGGAATTTCTTCTCCAAGAGGGTTGTGAATCTGTGGAATTCTCTGCCCAAGGAAGCAGTTGAGGCTAGCTCATTGAATGTATTCAAATCACAGATAGATAGATTTTTAACCAATAAGGGAATTAAGGGTTACGGGGAGCAGGCGGATAAGTGGAGCTGAGTCCACGGCCAGATCAGCCATGATCTTGTTGAATGGCGGAGCAGGCTCGAGGGGCTAGATGGCCTACTCCTGTTCCTAATTCTTATGTTCTTATGTTCTTATGTACCCATAAAAATGTGTCCAAGCAATAACCGAACTGACCTCCTCCGGGAAAGGAAGGAGAAAAATTGCCTTAAAAGAAAACAACAGTATTAAAGCGCGACCCCATCGAAATATTCCCCGAGAAACAAGGAAAACACAGCGTGATCTTTTACCTTAATCTCCTCCTGCAGACAACTGTCAACATCTCCCAGACAAATATCTCCATTGTCCAAATAATCAGTATTTATCTAACTAGGCAGGGAGTAACGACCTTGTAATTGTGGACAATATTTTCATCTCCGAGTTGTTATTCAGCAGCCCGAATGTTAACATGTCTCACAGGCGCCATCGGGCTTTTCTCACAGACTACACATTCTCTCCGCGCTGCATCCACAGAAACCGGAAAAAAACAAGGCTTCAACTGTGAAAGTAAAATGATACTGTCATAAACGATAGAGAAATACAAGAGTTGAACTCCGCGGTATCGCATTGCCTCATTAATTGCCAAGAGACACTTCTGCAATGAATGCCATGTCTGGAAAGGTTCTGATTTGATATTGCTTGCAGTCAGCCGTGGCTCAGTGGATAGCACTCTTGCCTTTTGTCATGTATCTTACATTATTATATATAACTGTATCCTAACATGCTCTACATGACCTGTAACCACCAGCATACCTTACCACCAGCGGTGCACTTGCAAGAGACAGGTATATAAGGACAGGTCTCAGGCAAGTGCAGCATTCCAGAGCTGTGAAATAAAGGTGCAGGTCCAGAGTGACCTTGACTTCACTACATGCCTCGTGTGAATCTGTTCTGAGGGGACAGGACTTTACATCTTTGAATCAGAAGGTAGTGGGGTTCAAGTCCCACTCCAAAGACTTAGTGCTGAGGGAGTGCTGCACTGTTGGAGGGGCTGTCTTTCGGATGATACATTAAACCAAGGCCCTGTCTCTCAGGTGAACATAAAAGATCACATAGCATCAGTCAAAGAAAAGCAGGGAAGTTATCCCAGGTGTCCTGGCCAATATTTATAAGAACATAAGAAGCAGGAGTCGGCCATTCGGCCCCTCGAGCCTGCTCTGTCATTCAATAAGGTCATCGCTGATCTAATCATGGACTCAGCTCCACTTCCCTGCCCGCTCCATAACCTTTTACTCCCATATCGTTCAAAAATCTGTCGATCTCCGCCTTAAATATATTCAATGACCCAGTCTCCACAGCTCTCTGGGGCAGAGAATTCCACAGATTTACAACCCGCTGAGAGAAGAAATTACTCTTCATCTCAGTTTTAAATGGGCGACCCCTTATTCTGAGACTATGTCCCCTAGTTTTAGTTTCCCCTATGAGTTGAAATATCCTCTCTGCATCCACCTTGTTGAGCCCCCTCATTATCTTATATGTTTCAATAAGATCACCTCTCATTCTTCTGAATTCCAATGTGTATAGGCCCAACCTATCTTCATAAGTCAACCCCCTCATCTCCGGAATCAACCCAGTGAACCTTCTCTGAACAGCCTCCAATGCAAGTATATCCTTCCTTAAATACAGAGACCAAAACTGTACGCAGTACTCCAGGTGTGGCCTCACCAATACCCTGTACAGTTGTAGCAGGACTTCTCTGCTTTTATACTCTATCCCTCTTGCAATAAAGGCCAACATTCCATTTGCCTTCCTCAATCAACATAACAAAAACAGATTATCTGGTCATTATCATATTGCTATTTTTGGGAGGTTGCTATGCGCAAATTGGCTGCTGCGTTTCCTACATTACAACAATGACTACACTTTAAAATGTATTCGCGCCAGCAGTGCCTCTCCACCATACTTCAGTGCCTCAGCAGGGATTCCGTAGCCTTGTTGTTCTTAAGCTGTCTGATGGCTTTTTCTACCTCGTGCAGTGTTGGGGTCTTACTGAGGCGGTGGTGGGTAGCATGCTGCGGGATGGAGTCGAGAACACTCGAGTCAAAGGCAGATTCTCTAGTGAGGAGATCTTCGAAGTGCTCCTTCCAGTGGGCCCTGACTGCCTCGGTGTCCTTGATGAGTTTCCCTGTTCTTGGCTAGCAGTGGGGTGGGGCCTTGAGTGTTTGGCACCGTAGGTGGCCTTGACTGTGATGAAGAATCCTCACACATCATGCTGTCGGCCAGCTGCTGTAACTCCTGTGCTTTCTCCATCCACCACCTGTTCTTTAGGTCCCGGGTTTTTTGTTGGACCTCAGCCTTGAGCCGTCTGTAATGCTGCTTTGCTGCTCCCGCGTTGGATTGTTGTTTAAGGCTTAGAAACGCCCTGCGCTTATGATCTATTAGCTCTTGGATCTCCTGTTCATTCTCATCAAACCATTCCTGGTGTTTCCTGGTTGAGTGACCGAGCATCTCTTTGCAGGCACTGGATATGGAGGCCTGGAGGGCAGATCAAGCGCTGTGGGCATTCTGTGTCTCGAGGTCATCAAGGCACGCCAGGTTAGCTGTGAGGCGCTGGCTGTATAGGGCTCTCTTAGCTGGGTCCTTAAGTACTCCGGCATTTACTTTTTTTGTGGCACTGCTTCTGCTGCCCCCTCCGCTTTAGGGCTATGTTGATGTCGATGATGGATCGGATTAGACGGTGGTCCGTCCAGCAGTCGTCGGTTCCTGTCATGGTGTAGGTGATGTGTACATCCTTGCGATCCCTGGCTTTTACGATGACCACTGCTGGAGAATCACTGCTGGCGCGAATACACAACCTCATCTCTCTCATCTGGAGGGAGGAGACCATGCCGGGAGATCTCAGAGATGCAGTAATCGTGACCATCTTTAAAAATGGGGACAAGTCCGACTGCAGCAACTACATAGGAATCTCCCTGCTATCAGCCACTGGGAAAGTCATCGCTAGAATCCTCCTCAACTGTCTTCTTCCCGTGGCCAAGGAACTCCTCCCGGAGTCGGTGTGGAGTTCGTCCTCTACGGGGCACAATGGATATGATTTTTGCAGCGCGACAGCTACAGGAAAAATGCAGGAACAGCGCCAGCCCTTATACATGGCCTTCTTCGACCTTACAAAGGCCTTTGACACTGTCAACCGTGAGGGTCTATGGAGCGTCCTCCTCCATTTCAGATACCCCCAAAAGTTCGTCACCATCCTCCGCCTGCTCCATGACAACATGCAGGCCGTGATCCTTACCAACGGAACCATCAGACCCAATCCACATCCAAACCGGGGTTAAACAGGGCTGCGTCATCGCCCCAACCCTATTCTCAATCGTTCTCGCCGCCATGATCCACCTCCTCGCTGGAGTCGAAATAAACTACAGAACCAGTGGGAACCTGTTCAACCTTTGCCGTCTCCAGGCCAGGTCCAAGACCATCCCAACCTCTGTCATCAAGCTACAGTACATGGATGATGCCTGTGTCTGCGCACATACAGAGGTTGAACTCCAGGACATAGTCAACATATTTACTGAGGCATACGAAAGCATGGGCCTTATGCTAAACATCCGTAAGACAAAGATCCTCCACCAGCCTGTCCTCGCTGCACAGCACTGCCCCCCAGTCATCAAGATCCACGGCGCGGCCCTGGACACCGTGGACCACTTCCCATATCTCGGGAGCCTCCTATGAACAAGAGCAGGCATCGACAACGAGATCCAACACCGCCTCCAGTGCGCCAGTGCAGCCTTGGGCCACCTGAGAAAGAGTGTTTGAAGACCAGACCCTCAAAACTGCCACCAAGCTCATGGTCTACAGGGCTGTAGTAATACCCATCGTCCTGTATGGCTCAGAGACATGGACCATGTACAGTAGACACCTTAAGTCGCTGGAGAAATATCACCAATGATGTTGCCGCAAGATCCTACAAATCCCCTGGGAGGACAGGCGCACCAACATCAGCGTCCTCGTCCAGGCTAAGCAGGCCACATAGTTCACATGCCAGCCACGAGACTCCCAAAGCAAGTGCTCTACGTGGAGCTCCTTCACGGCAAACGAGCCAAAAGTGGGCAGCGGAAACGTTACAAGGACACCCTCAAAGCCTCCCTGATAAAGTGCGACATCCCCACTGACACCTGGGAGTCCCTGGCCAAAGACTGCCCTAAGTGGAGAAAGTGCATCCGGGAGGGCGCTGAGCTCCTCGAGTCTCAACGCCGAGAGCATGCAGAAACCAAGCGCAGGTAGCAGAAAGAGCGTGCGGCAAACCAGTCCCACCTACCCCTTCCCTCTACGACTATCTGTCCCACCTCGTGGCGCTCGTATTGGACTGTTCAGCCACCAAAGAACTCACTTCAGGAGTAGAAGCAAGTCTTCCTCGATTCCGAGGGACTGCCTATGATGATGACACTTTAAAAGTAATTCATTGGCTGTGAAGCACTTTGAAATGTCCTGAAAGGTGCTACAGAATTGCAAGTCTTTCTTTTTAAAAACTGTTTGCAATACCACCATGTTCTACTAGGGGGGGGCTTATTGACCGGTAATGCAACTTTACAACCATCGAGGATCAGAACAGAAACAGGCCATTCGGCCCAACTGGTTCATGGTGTTTATACTGCACACAAATCTCTTCCCACTCTAATTGCCTCTTCCCGCCCTGCCCCATATCCCTCTATTCTTTTCTTATCTCATGTCTGCATCAAGCCTCCTCTTAAATGCATCAATGCTATTATCCGCTAAAACCACTTCATGAGTTCCACATTCTCATCATTCACTGTGCAAAGAAATTCCTCCTAAATTCTTTATTTGATCTGGTAATGGCCATCTTATATTTGTATCCCCTTGTTCTTGTCTAACCCGCAGGTGAAAATGGTTTCTCCACATCCATCTCATCAAACTCCTTTATCATTTTAAAGACCTATCAGGTCTCCTTTTAGTCTTATTATAATCAGGGATGCTCAGGAGGGCAGAATTAAAGGAGTGCAGATATCTCGGCGGGTTATGGGGCTGGAGGAGATTACAGAGATAGGGAGGGGCGAGGCCATGGAGGGATTTGTAAACAAGGATGAGAATTTTGATATCGACGCGTTGCTTAACCAGGAGCCAATGTAGGTCAGCAAGCACAGGGGGTGATGATGATCATGATGGATGAGCGGGACTTGGTGCGAGTTAGGACACGGGCTGCCGAGTTTTGGATCGCCTCAAGTTTACGTAGGGTAGAATGTAGGAGACCAGCCTGGAGTGCATTGGAATAATCAAGTCTGGAGGTAACAAAGGCATCGATGAGGGCTTCAGCAGTGGATGAGCTGAGGCAAGGGCGGAGACGGGCGATGTTACGGAGATGGAAATAGGCGGTCTTAGTTATGCTGCGGATATGTGGTCGAGAGCCCATTTCAACAAATTCATAAATTCAGCATTAACTCCCTGCTTTTGTATTATAGTTCTCTAAAAATGAATCCCAGTACACCGCTTGCACTCTCTGTGGCCTTACCAGCTTGTCATCATGCACCATTTAAAATAATGTATCATGTCAGGGTTTTTTTTTTAAACAATCTGTGTTCAGGGTTTCAACAGGACTCTTGCAGAATTTAGCCGAGCATCATACAAATTTACTGCACTTTTTCTTTTTTATCATGAAAAAGACCCATCCAGCCTAATCCCACCTTCCAGCTCTTGGTCCGTAGTCCTGTAGGTTACGGCACTTCAAGTGCACATCCAAGTACTTTTTAAATGTGGTGAGGGTTTCTGCCTCTACCACACTTTCAGGCAGTGAGTTCCAGACCCCCACCACTCCCTGGGTGAAAAAGATTCACCTCAACTCCCCTCAAATCAAATACAGGGGTATCTGACGATTCGAAAGATAGGCAGGAAGGGAAGGGAGGTGGGGTAGCTCTGTTAATAAGGGATGATATCAGGGCAGTTGTGAGGGATGATATTGGCTCCAATGAACAAAATGTTGAATCATTGTAGGTGGAGATTAGAGATAGTAAGGGGAAAAAGTCACTGGTCGGCATAGTTTATAGGCCCCCAAATAATAACTTCATGGTGGGGCAGGCAATAATCAAGGGAATAATGGAGGCATGTGAAAAAGGAACGGCAGTAGTTATGGGGGATTTTAACCTACATATCGATTGGTCAAATCAAATCGCAGGGGGTAGCCTGGAGGAGGAATTCATAGAATGCATACGGGATTGTTTCTTAGAACAGTATGTAACAGAGCCTACAAGGAAGCAAGCCATTTTGGATCTGGTCCTGTGTAACGAGACAGGAAAAAATAAACAATCTCCTCGTAAAAGATCCTCTCGGAATGAGTGATCACAATATGGTTGAATTTGTAATACAGATTGAGGATGAGAAAGTTGTGTCAGAAACGAGCGTACTATGCTTAAACAAAGGGGACTACAGTGGGATGAGGGCAGAGTTAGCTAAAGTAGACTGGAAACACAGACGAAACGGTGGCACAATTGAGGAACAGTGGAGGACTTTTAAGGAGTTCTTTCATAATGCGCAACAAAAATATATTCCAGTGAAAAAGAAGGGCGGCAAGAGAAGAGATAACCAGCCGTGGATAACCAAGGAAATGAAGGAAAGTATCAAATCAAAGACCAATGCGTATAAGGTGGCCAAGGTTAGTGGGAAACTAGAGGATTGGGAAGATTTTAAGCAACAGCAAAGAATGACTAAAAAAGCAATAAAAGGAAGATAGATTACGACGGTAAACTTGCTCAAAACATAAAAACAGATAGTAAAAGCTTTTACAGATATATAAAACGGAAAAGAGTGACTAAAGTAAATGTTGGTCCCTTAGAAGATGAAAAGGGGGATTTAATAATGGGAAATGTGGAAATGGCTGAGACCTTAAACAATTATTTTGCTTCCGTCTTCACAGTGGAAGACACAAAAACCATGCCAAAAATTGCTGGTCATAGGAATATGGGAAGGGGGGACCTTGAGACAATCACTATCACTAGGGGGTAGTGCTGGACAGGCTAATGGGATTGAAGGTAGACAAGTCCCCTGGTCCTGATGAAATGCATCCCAGGGTATTAAAAGAGATGGCGGAAGTTATAGCAGATGCATTTGTTATAATCTACCAAAATTCTCTGGACTCTGGGGAGGTACTAGCGGATTGGAGAGCAGCTAATGTAACGCCTCTGTTTAAAAAAGGGAGCAGGCAAAAGGCAGGTAACTATAGGCCGGTTAGTTTAACATCTGTAGTGGGGATAATGCTTGAAACTATCATTAAGGAAGAAATAGCAGGACATCTGGATAGGAATAGTGCAATCAAGCAGACGCAGCATGGATTCATGAAAGGGAAATCATGTTTAACTAATTTACTGGAATTCTTTGAGGATATAACGAGCATGGTGGATAGAGGTGTACCGATGGATGTGGTGTATTTAGATTTCCAAAAGGCATTCGATAAGGTGTCACACAAAAGGTTACTGCAGAAGATAAAGGTACGCGGAGTCAGAGGAAATGTATTAGCATGGATAGAGAATTGGCTGGCGAACAGAAAGCAGAGAGTCGGGATAAATGGGTCCTTTTCCGGTTGGAAATCAGTGGTTAGTGGTGTGCCACAGGGATCAGTGCTGGGACCACAACTGTTTACAATACACATAGATGACCTAGAGGAGGGGACAGAGTGTAGTGCAACAAAATTTGCAGATGACACTAAGATTAGTGGGAAAGCGGGTTGTGTAGAGGACTCAGAGAGGCTACAAGGAGATTTGGATAGGTTAAGCGAATGGGCTAAGGTTTGGCAGATGGAATACAATGTCGGAAAGTGTGAGGTCATCCACCTTGGGAAAAAAAACAGTAAAAGGGAATATTATTTGAATGGGGAGAAATTACAACATGCTGTGGTGCAGAGGGACCTGGGGGTCATTGTGCATGAAACTCTTTTAGAGGTCCTTGTGCATGAATTTGCAGGTGCAGCAGGTAATCAGGAAGGCAAATGGAATGTTGGCCTTCATTGCGAAAGGGATGGAGTACAAAAGCAGGGAGGTGTTGCTGCAACTGTATAAGGTATTGGTAAGGCCGCACCTGGAGTACTGCGTGCAGTTTTGGTCACCTTACTTAAGGAAGGATATACTAGCTTTGGAAGGGGTACAGAGACGATTCACTAGGCTGATTCGAGAAATGAGGGGGTTAACTTATGATGATAGATTGAGTAGACTGGGTCTTTACTCCTTGGAGTTCAGAAGGATGAGGGGTGATCTTATAGAAACATTTAAAATCATGAAAGGGATAGACAAGATAGAGGCAGAGAGGTTGTTTCCATTGGTGGGGGAGACTAGAACTAGGGGGCACAGCCTCAAAATACGGAGGAGCCAATTTAAAACCGAGTTGAGAAAGAATTTCATCTCCCAGAGGGTTGTGAATCTGTGGAATTCTCTGCCCAAGGAAGCAGTTGAGGCTGGCTCATTGAATGTTTTCAAGTCAAAGATAGATTAAGCAATAAGGGAATTAAGAGTTACGGGGAGAGGGCGGGTAAGTGGAGCTGAGTCCACGACCAGATCAGCCATGATCTTATTGAATGGCGGAGCAGGCTCGAGGGGCTAGATGGCCTACTCCTGTTCCTAATTCTTATGTTCTTATGTTCTTAAATCCATCTACCAATTACTTTAAATCGATGCCCACTAGTTATTGACCCCTCTGTTAAGGTAAATAGGTCCTTCCTATACATTCTGTCTAGACCCCTCATAATTTTATACTGCTCAATTAAATCTCTCCTCAGCCACCCGATGTGACCTTCCCTGGAAATAATTACAGTTGCAAACGCATTGTTCTAATACTCAATGTATTTGGGACATCAATCCGATACTTCACTCAGCTAAATTTCACATCTAGTAGACATGATCAGTAAGAACACTGAGCAGTGTACCCTGGGTTACCCGTTCGATTCCATATCACCAATTACTATGCATGTTCTTTTAATAAAATAAAATCTTCAAAGATAAATGTGAGGTATAGGCATTACATTTTGATAGGAAGAATAAGGAGGTCACTTATTACTTGGAGGTAGCGAGTCTAGATGGGGCAGAGGAACAAAGGGGTCTCAGAGTACAAATACACAAATCACTAAAAGTTGCGACACCGGTTATCAAGGCAGTAAAAAATCAAACCAAGTACTAGGGTTTATTTCTAGAGGCATAGAATTGAAAAGTAGGGAAGTTATGCTAAACCTGTATCGAACCTTGGTTAGACCACACTTATACAGTTCTGGTTGCCGCATTATAAAAAGCCTCAAAGCCTCCTTGATAAAGTTTAACATCCCCACCGACTCCTAGGAATCCCTAGCCCACGACCACCAAAAATGGAGGAAGAGCAGCCGGGAGGGCACTGAGCCCCTCGAGTCTCATCGCCGAGAACAAGCAGAAACCAAGCGGAAGGAGCGTGCGTCAACCCAGACTCTCCACCCACCCTTCCCTTCAACCACTGTCTGTCCCACCTGTGACAGAGACTGTAGGTCCCGCATTGGACTGTTCAGTCACCTGAGAATTCACTTTGAGTGGAAGCAAGTCTTCCTCGACTCCGAGGGACTGCCTATGATGATGATGATTATAAAAAAGATATAAAGGCACTGGAGAGGGTGCAGAGAAGATTTACAAGGATGATACCAGAAATGCGGGGGTATACATATCAGGAAAGAATGAACAGGCTGGGTCTCTTTACTCTTGTAAAAATAAGGCTGAAGGGTGACCTAATAGAGGTCATTTAAAATTATGGAAGGTTTTGATGGAGTGGATACAGAGAGAATGTTTCCACTTGTGGGGAAGAGCATAACTAGAGGTCATCAATATAAGTCACCAAGAAATCCAATAGGGAATTCAGAAGCAACTCCTTCATCCAGAGATTGGTGAGAATGTGGAACTCACTAGCACAGGGAGTGGTTGAAGCGAATAGTATAGATGCATTTAAGGGGAGCTAGAGAAGCATATGAGGGGAACAGAGGGTTATAGAACTAGATGAGGAAAGACGGGAGGAGGCTCGTGTGGAGCATAAATGGACTGGTTGGGCCGACTGGCCTGTTTCTATGCCTTACATCCTGTGTAAATACAGGAAATCTATGTAAAGAATGCTTTGCAAGTAAGCAGAACTCAATAGCCCTTTAAAATATTTAAATATTGATTCAGTTCGGTGAGGGTTAAAGCGCTGGTCACACATTTTGGAACATTTATCCAACAGAGTGAGGGCGAAGGGGAAAGAGCAGGGGGAAATGGGACAAATTAGATCGCTCTTTAAAAGTGCCGGAAAAGGCACGATGGACCGAATGGCCTCCTTCTGTGCTGTATCAGTGTATGATTCCATAAAAGGATATTTTAAGCTCGTATTGTGATCCAAGCAAGTTACTCACAGTATCTCAACATGCAGGCGGGAACAAGTTTTTAAGATATGTGAGTGAAGTTTTGATAAGAGCTGGGTCCGTGGGGTGCATTGATATCACGGTGCAATGATGTACTGCTTTCGCTTTTTCATTCGTTCACGGCATGTGAGTGTCACTGGCAAGGCCGGCATTTATTGCCCACTCCTAATTGCCCCTTGAGAAGGTGGTTGTGAGCCGCCTTCTTGAACCGCTGCAGTCCTTGTGGTGAAGGTGCTCCCACAGTGCTGTTGGGGAAGAAGTTCCAGGATTTTGACCCAGCGACCATGAAGGTATGACCGATATATTCCCAAGTAAGGATGGTGTGTGACTTGGAGGGGAACTTGGGAGGTGGTGGTGTTCCCATGCGCTTGCTGCCCTTATCCTTCTAGATGGTGGAGGTCGTGGGTTTGGGAGAGGTTGTTGAAGAAGCTCGGTGAGTTTATATGCTGCCATTCGAGTGAGGATTTTAACAATAGTTTAAAACTAACACACTGTGCAAGCAAGTGAAATGAGATGCCACTTCAATCCCTCGAAGACATGTAGCAGATCTCTGCCACCGTGTTCCTTTTTTATAATTTATAATTTATTCACAGGATGTGAGCATCACGGGCAAGGCAGGCATTTATTGCCAATCCCTAGTCGCCATGAGAAGGCGGGGGAGTCTACATTGGCTCCCGGTTAAGCAACACCTCGATTTAAAAATTCTCATCCTTATTTTCAAATCCCTCCATAACCTTCCTATCTCTGTAATCTCCTCCAGCCTCACAATCCCCCAAGATATCCACGCTCCTCAATTCTGCCTCCCTGATTACCCCTGATTATAATCGCTCAACCATTGGTGGCCATGTCTTCTGTTGCCTGGGTCCCAAGCTCTGGAACTCTCTGCCTAAACCTCTCCGCCTCTCTTTTCTTCTTCAAGACGCTCCTTAAAACATAGAAATGGTGGATGCATTGGTGATCATTTTCCAATATTCTATAGACTCTGGATCAGTTCCTATCGATTGGAGGGTAGCTAATGTAACCCCACTTTTTAAAAAAGGAGAGAGAAAGCAGGGAATTATAGACCGGTTAGCCTGACATCGGTGGTGGGAAAAATGTTGGAATCAATTATTAAAGATGTAATAGCAGCGCATTTGGAAAGCAGTGACAGGATCGGTCCAAGTCAGCATGGATTTATGAAAGGGAAATCATGCTTGACAAACCTTCTAGAATTTTTTGAGGATGTAACTAGTAGAATGGACAAGGGGGAGCCAGTGGATGTGGTGTATTTAGACTTTCAAAGGCTTTTGACAAGGTCCCACACAAGAGATTAGTGTGCAGAATTAAAGCACATGGTATTGGGGGTAATGTACTGACGTGGATAGAAAACTGGTTGGCAGACAGGAAGCAGAGAGTAGGAATAATTGGGTCCTTTTCAGAATGGCAGGCAGTGACTAGTGGGGTACCACAAGGTTCAGTGCTAGGACCCCAGCTATTTACAATATACATTAATGATTTAGACGAAGGAATTGAATGTAATATCTCCAAGTTTGCAGATGACACTAAGCTAGGTGGCAGTGTGAGCTGTGAGGAGGATGCTAAGAGACTCCAGGGTGACTTGGACAGGTTAGGTGAGTGGGCAAATACATGGCAGATAAATGTGAGGTTATCCACTTTGGTGGTAAAAACAGGAGGGCTGATTATTATCTGAATGGTGACAGATTAGTAAAGGGGGAGGTGCAACGAGACTTGGGTGTCATGGTACATCAGTCATTGAAGGTTGGCATACAGGTGCAGCAGGCGGCGAAGAAGGCAAATGGCATGTTGGCCTTCATAGCGAGAGGATTTGAGTATAGGAGCAGGGAGGTCTTACTGCAGTTGTACAGAGCCTTGGTAAGGCCATAATTTGAATATTGTGTACAGTTTCGGTCTCCTAATCTGAGGAAGGACATTCTTGCTATTGAGGGAGTGCAGCGAAGGTTCATCAGACTGATTCCTGAGATGACAGGACTGGCATATGAAGACAGATTGGATCGTCTCGGCTTGTATTCAATGGAATTTAGAAGAATGAGAGGGGATCTCATAGAAACCTATAACATTTTGACGCGATTGGATAGGTTAGATGCAGGAAGAATGTTCCCGATGTTGGGGAAGTCCAGAACCAGGGGTCACAGTCTAAGGATAAGGTGTAAGCCATTTAGGACCAAGATGAGGAGAAGCTTCTTCAATCAGAGAGTTGTGGGCATGTGGAAGTCTCTACCACAGAAAGTTGTTGGAGCCAGTTCGTTAGATATATTCAAAAGGGAGTTAGATGTGGTCCTTATGGCTAAAGGGATCAAGGGGTATGGAGAGAAAACAGGAATGGGGTACTGAAATGCATGATCAGCCATGATCATATTGAATGGTGGTGCAGGCTTGAAGGGCCGAATGGCCGAATGGCCTACTTCTACAGCTATTTTCTAAGTTTCTATACCACTTTGACCAAGCTTTTGGTTACCTGCCTCAATTTCTACTTGTGCGGCTTGGTGTCAAATTTTTAGCGCATAACTCTCATGAAGCGCCTTGGGACATTTCACTATGTTAAAGATGCTGTATGAATACAAGTTGTTGTTCTGTTTGATACAACTGAGCGGCTCGCTGGGCCACTTCTGAGGGCAGTTAAGAGTCGACCGCATTGGCATGTGACTGGAGTCACATATAAGACCAGACCGGGTAAGGACGGCAGGTTTCCTTCCCTAAAGGGCCAGTAAGTAAACAAGTTAGATTTTAATGTCAATGCAACATCCTTCACTGATATCAGCTTATTTTCAGATTTTTAAAAAACTGAATGTAATAATCTCAGACTGCCACGGTGGGGATCGAACTCACGCTCTCTCTAAATTAGCTCTGATGAAAGAAATTGCAGTCTCATGTTAACATCCAACAGTGGCATTTCAGGGCCCTTGTTCAATAGAGATTGGTACAATTAACCAATGACCAGCAATTATCGTCAGCTGTGGCTCAGTGAGTAGCACACTCGCCTCGGAGTTAGAAGGCTGTGGGTTCAAGCCCCACTCCAGGAACTTGAGCACATAAATCTAGGCTGACAGTCACATTGCAGTGCTGAGGGAGTGCTGCACTGTCGGAGGTGCCGTCTTTCGGATGCTTTCTCTAACGTAAAAGATCCGATGGCACTATTTTGAAGAAGAGCAGGGAGATGTGTCCTGGGGCCAATATTTAGCCCTCAATCAACATAACAAAAAAAAGCAGATTGTCTGGTCATTATCACATTGCTGTTTGTGGCAGCTTGATGTGTGCAAATTAGCTTCTGCATTTCCCACATTACAACAGTGACTGCACTCCAAAAAGTACTTCATTGGCTGTAAAGCGCTTTGAGGCGTCAGGTGGTTGTGAAAGGTGCTATCTAAATGCGAGTCTTTCTTTTCGCATGTTGCAAAGCTGCTCCAGATTGTTTCCACACTCCTGCCGTTAAAACATCCGCGTGTAGGAATGGGGCAAAAAGGTTGCTTGACGGTAATTAAGACTCAGCAGGCATTAACAAAATTAACTTACACCTAAATGCACCAGTCTCAACCTTTTTTGGCGTGTTTAGTGGGTAAACTAGTGGGTAAATACCGCAAAATCACACCCTTACGATATGAGTCTAACTGCGAATTACTGTTGGAATGAAGTCTGTGGAGCAGCGGCGTAAATCAGACAGTGATTAGAATCATAGAACGGTTACAGCACAGGAGGCCGCCATTCGGCCCGTCAAGCCCGTGCCAGCTCTCTGCAAGAGCACTTCAGCTAGTCCCACTCCCCGCCTTATTCCCCGTAGCCCTGCAAAAATGTTTTCCATCAGGTGCTTCTGGATTTCCACGTTTAACTGCATGTGCGGGCGCCGGAAGCTGTTGTCCGATTTATCATCATAGGCAGTCCCTCGAAATCGAGGAAGACTTGCTTCCACTTTAAAAATGAGCTCTTAGGTGACTGAACAGTCCAATACGGGAATTACAGTCTCTGTCACAGGTGGAACAGTCGTTGAAGGAAAGAGTGGGTGGGACTGGTTTGCCACACGCTCCTTCCGCTGCCCGCGCTTGATTTCCGCATGCTCTCGGCGATGAGACTCGAGGTGCTCAGTGCCCTCCCGGATACACTTCCTCTACTTAGGGCAGTCTTTGGCCAGGGACTCCTAGGTGTCGGTGGGGATGTTGCATTTTATCAAGGAGGCTTTGAGGGTGTCCTTGAAACGTTTCCTCTGCCCACCTTGGGCTCGCTTAACGTGTAGGAGTTCCGAGTCGAGCGCTTGCTTTGGGAGTCTTGTGTCGGTCATGCGGACAATGTGGCCCGCCCAACGGAGCTGGTCGAGTGTGGTCAGTGCTTTGATGCTGGGGATGTTCGCCTGATCGAGGATGCTAACGTTGGTGCATCCGTCGTCCCAGGGGATTTGCAGGATCTTATGGAGACATTGTTGGTGATATTTCGCCAGTGATTTGAGGTGTCCACTATATATGGTCCACGTCTCTGAGCCATACAAGAGGGCGGGTAACACCGGTGAGCACTGACAGTCTCGCTGAAAATCCGAGCCGATCAACCTTTCACCTCCAAAAAATGCTGCTTCCGAATTTAATCTCTAGGCTAGACCCATTACCACTAAGCTGCGATTCGCATATCCCGCGGGCTCAGCATTTCTGGCACACCTTGCACCCTCTGCCCTTTCGTTTAGCTACAGTTCTCGTAAAATGCCACTCCATTGCAAGCATGATCCTCCCTTGCGCTGTGTTCCCTGTCATCATCACCTGGGCAGACGGCAGCCCAGCATTATATAAAAACAAACTAGGTCAGTCTATTTGTTTATATATATATATTCCTTGATTGCTAGATTTTTAAAAATCACCAAGTCAGTCAAGCTGCCCCATTAGATCTTAGGTGTTCAATAACAATTTGCATTTATATAGCGCCTTTAACGCAGTAAAACATCTAAAGGTGCTTCACAGGAACAATCGTCAAACAAAAGTTGGCACGAGATATTAGGACAGGTGACCAAAATTTTAGTCAACGAGGTAGGTTTTAAGGAGCGTCTTAAAGGAGGAGGTAGAGAGAGGTTTAGAGTGGGAATTCCAGAGCATAGCACCTAGGCATTTGAAGAAACAGCCGCCAATGGTGGAGCGATTAAAATCGTGGATGCGCAAGAGGCCAGAATTGGAGGGGCGCAGTTTGCAACGTACAATGGTGTCCATTGTTGAATATATAAAAATCCAAAGGCCTTGACCAGACTCCAGCCTTCCCAGGTCATTCATAATGTATTAAAATTAAAATCAATGACATGCACATATATAATTTCATGAAGCCATTGTACAATTGACCCGAGCCACATAAGGAAAAATTAGGGCAAATGACCAAAAGCTTGGTCAAAGAGGTAGGTTTTAAGTTGTGTCTTACAGGAGGAAAGAGAGGTAGAGAGGGAGTTCCAGAGCTTGGGGCCTAGGCAGCTGAAAGCATGGCCACTGACGGTTGAGTGATTATAATCAGGGATGCTCTAGAGGGCAGAATTAGCGGAGCACAGATATCTTGGAGGATTGTGTGGCTAAAGAAGATTACAGAGATAAGGAGGGGCGAGACCATGGAAGGATTTGTAAACAAGGATGAGAATTTTGAAATCGAGGCATTGCTTAACAGTGGTCAGCAGAAAAGCTGGCTGATTTATTCTTATCGTCGTGCAGTAGCGCCAAGGGCAATTTAGCAAACTCATCAAGAGATCGAGGATCAAATGTGGGACATTCTGGTCTATGTGACACAGTGCATTTTACATATTGCAGCACGCTTCATTAGACAGAAAACACAGCACAAACAAGGACACCAACAAGGTTCATTCACAATAAAGGGGTGATGGGTGAATGGGAATTAGGACGATGGTGGAGAGGGATGGAATTGTCAACCATGTCAAAGGCGAGTTAGGACGCGGGCAGCCGAGTTTTGGATGACCACAAGTTTACGTAGGGTAGAAAGTGGGAGGCCATCCAGGAGTGTGTTGGAATAGTAAAGTCTAGGAGTAACAAAGGCATGGATGAGGGTTTCAGCAGCGGATGAACTTAGGCAAGGGCGGAGACTGGCGATGTTATGATAATAGGTGGTCTTAATTATGCCCCGGATGTGTGGTCAGAACTTAATTTCAGGGTCAAATATGACACCAAGATTGTGAACAGCGTGATTCAGCCTCAAACCGAAGTTGGAGAGAGATGGAGTTAGTGGCAAGGAACAGAGCTTGTAGTGGGGACTTAAAATAATGGCTTTGGTCTTCCCAATATTTAATTGCAGAAAATTTCTGCTCATCCATAACTGGATGTCGGACAAGCAGTCTGACAATTTAGAGACTGTGGAGGAGTTGAGAGACGTGGTGGTGAGGTAGAACTGGATGTCGTCTGCGCACATGTGGAACCTGACGCTGTGTTTTCGGATGATGCCAAGGGGCAGCATGACGTAGATGAGAAATAGGATGGGGCCAAGGATAGATCCTTGGGAGACACCAGAGGTAATGATGGGGGAGTGGGAAGAGAAGCCATTGCAGGTGATTCTCTGGCTACGATTATAGAGAAGAATGGAACCAGGCGAGTACAGTCCCACACAGCTGGACGATGGTGGAGAGCCATTGGAGGGGGATGGAGTGGGCACCCGTGTCAAAGGCTGCAGACAAGTCAAGAAGGACGAGGAGAGATAGTTTGCCTTTGTCGGTCACAAAGGATGTAATTTGTGACTTTGATGAGAGCTGTTTCGATACTGTGGCAGGGGCGGAAACTTGATTAGAGGGACTCAAAACATGAAGTTGCGGGAAAGATGAGCACGGATTTTGGAGGCGACACGTTCAAGTACATTGGAGAGGAAAGAGAGGTTGGAGATGGGGCGATAGTTTGCAAGGATGGAGGGGTCGAGGGTTGCGTTTTTTTGAGATGGGCGATGACGGTAGTTTTGAGGGAGAGCAGGACAGTACCCGAGGAGAGAAAACCATTAACAATGTCAGCTAGCATGGGAGCCAGAAAAGGAGGGTGGTCAGCAGTTTGGTGGGAACAGGGGCAGGCTCTTTTTCTGAGCCTGTGGATTGTGAAAACACCAGCGGCAGGTCAGGGCCACAAAAGGTGCGGTGGCCCGGGAGCAGCATGGAGGCTTCGACCTGCGTGAGAACACTAGCGGCAGATTGGGGCCATAAAAGGTGCGGCGGCCTGGAAGCAGCATGGAGACCCTGTGGGTAGCGTGGAAATCACTTCAGGGAGCAGTGCGAGCTGGTGCAGGAGGGCGACAGCAGCAAAGAGTGATCATCATGGTCCAGGTCGATGATTGGAGCATGGGAAGATACAGTAGGAGCAGCTAGAGACTATGGAAGGATGTGATCGGGGCCCAGAAGAGGCGTGAGTTCGGGGCCAAGGGCAGCACGGGCTAGCCCATACTGCGATCTGTGCGCGCACTAGGTCCGTGCAGCAGAGCTGGTTTCCAGTCGTCTTGGATAACCCTTGCCACTGGACCAAGACCGAGCTCTGTCAAGCCCATGTGGTGGCTGGTGTGCAACGGCCACCCCACGTTAAAAAAATCCACACAAAGGCATCTTCTACCCTTCAGGATGTAGTTCAGGACCTGGAATATTAGGTCCTTCTTTGAAACACCTGTGAACTCATCCCTTTTTTTTGGCGTGGAAACAAGTCATCCTCATTTTGAGGGACTGCCTATGATGCTGCTGAGGGAATAGGGACACATGAAGTGTCTTTGGCTGTTTGGAAACAGTCTTTTTGAGGTTGTGCCAGGAGATGACAATAGAAAAATACAATTTGAGGCTTACCTTTGCGAAAGCAGCAGCAACTTAAAATATTTAGAACAAGCTCAAGATCATGAGCTCCATTGCTCCTCTTTGATCTGGTTTCATCTGGAAGATGAAATGAAAAGCTAGGAATCCAAAATAAAGTAGAAAATGTGTCTGGCAGCATTTCAAGAGCAAAGTGGGGGGGGGGGGGGGGAAATGGGTTAACATTTTGGGTGATAGTCATCAGAATTGTTCCCCCCTCAAAAAATAGGCTTTCAACCCAAACAATTATCCTATTTTTTCACATGCTGGTAGGTTGCTATGTATTTGCAACATGCTCTATCTTCGAAAGAAGATCTATGTCCCAATTTCTCAGACTACAAGGTCCAGATTAACTTTGAATATAAAAGTCACACCCCCACCCCTCCTTCCACCCACTGATTTGTAATCTCCGTATAAGGCAACCACATTTCTCTTGGTTATACAAATTACTATTCTGTTGAAGGTGGGGTGGGGGGGGGGGGGGGGGTGGGGGGAAGAAGAGGGGGGTTAAATTCAAAACTAATGAGAGGAATGATATTTCAGTGAGCGAGTGGTCAATCTATGGAACAGACTCCCTCGGGAGATGGTGGTAGCAGTTGGTGTTGAATCATTCAAATGCAAATGAAGTTGATATCATTCAGTGATAGAGAATTCAAACAGGCTGCACTCAGACAGGCAGTGAGAATTCACAGACTTCCCAGTCAGAGATGCAACGTGAGTGGGAGCATGTTGCATTAAATCATCAATCAACTTGACATTTTAGAACCTTTGGTAGCGAGCCAATTAAAGGTTAACAGTATATCAATTGAGCTAATAAGGTCAAAGAAGGCACATTCTTTTCTGTAAACTGAGCCAGGTATAAGTACAGCCATTTTGGCCATGCGTTCTCAGAAGGACAAAGGCCTAGCTTAAAGCCAGAAGCTTGTTGCCGCTGCCAGAATAAAATTACATTAAAACTACAACCGGAGTTGGCATTTCATTGAAAATTAAGAGATCTAACATTCAAAAATAACATTTTGGGATGCAGTGAATGAGTAATTTGAGACACAACATGCGGCAAGTGTAGTGTGCTCTGAACAGAAGACTTTGGACTAACGATCCCACTAAGCCATGCAGCGGGCGGGAGGTTCCGCGCAGGCCGCTCACCGTCTTTTCAACAGAAATAACCACACACGTGTGAAAATTGACTGGGCCACGGAGCCGGTTAAAGGGCCCGCACACCCAAATTTTAAAAAATTACAACTTTTATTTATATAGCGTCTTTAACGTAGTAAAACATCCCAAGGCGCTTCACAGCGGTGTTATATGACAAAACAAATAAGTTTGACACCAAGCCACACAAGAAGAAATTACGGCAAATTGGTCAAAGAGGTAGGTTTTAAAGAACATCTTGAAAGGGGAGAGAGGTTTAGGGAGTGAGTTCCAGAACTTAGGGTCTAGGTAGCTGAAGGCACACCAATAGTTGAGCAGTTCTAATCACGGATGCTCAAGATGGCAGAATTTAAGGAATGCAGACATCGCGGGGTTGGGAGGGTTGTGGGGCTGGAGGAGATTAGAGATAGGGGAGTGTAAAGCCATGGAGGGATTTGTAAACGAGAATGATAATTTTGAAATAGAGGCGTCGCTTAACCGGAAGCCAATGTAGGTCAGCGAGCACAGGGTTGATGGGCGAGCAGGACTTGGTGCGAGAGAAGACATGGGCAGCCGAGTTTTGGATGACCTCACGTTTACGTAGGGTAGAATGTGGGAGGCAAGCCAGGCGAGCGTTGGAATAGTCAAGTCTAGAGGTAACAAAGGCATGAATGAGGGTTTCAGCAGCAGATGAGCTGAGGCAGGTCGGACAATGTTACGGAGGTGGAAATAGGCGGTTTTAGTTATGCCGCGGATTATTACAGGGAATATTGCTTTGAACCTGTGGTTTACAAAGCCCTCCACCGCTGAGAGTTTTCCTCGCCTCATGTCTGGATCTGTTGGGAGACTCCCTGATAGAAATCAATTGCAGTGATTAGTCAGCAACTCCATTATTGTTAGATCGTGTGACTGCCGGGATGGTAGAAAGTGAACTAGATGGACTTTGGGCTTTTTTCAGCCAGCAGTTCCTATTAAAAAAAGTCACATTAAAAAAATCTCCCATTCCGACAACGGTTTCCAATTTACGAGTGACTTGGAATCAGAAACTCAATTCAAAAAAGGCCAAATTTGCAGACGACAACAAACTAGCAGTGGAACTGATGGCGGCAGCTCAGAGATTAGAGCGAGCTGAATGCAGACCAGTGTAAAGCACTGCACTTAGGGAGGAAAAATAGGCAGCAGACACAGCCCAAAGACAGACAGACTTGCATTTATATAGCACCTTTCACAACATCAGGATGTCTCAAAGCGCTTTACAGCCAATTTGTGCGCAAGCTTCCACACACAGCAATACGATAAATTATTGTTTTATTGATGTTGGTTAAGGGATAAATATTGGCCTTTACCAATGTTCCCTGTAAGCTGTGTGGGTGCGTGGCCGGGCAGCAATCTGTGAGGACTGCTTAGAAGCTGTCCCGTTGCAGATACTGAGCAAGCAGCTGTAAATCTAAAGGTACCGTGCATTGGATTAAGCAGGCTGCGCACCCACAGTAATATTTAGAGGGAGCATTGGCCTGGACTTCAGGGAAACCTCCCCTGCTAATCTCAAAATAGTGACATGGACTCTCTTACGTCCGCCCAAGAGGGCAGACGAGGCCTCAGTTTAACGTCTCATCTCCCTCGGCACTGCGCTAGTGCGTCAGCCTAGATTTGGAATAGGAGACTCGAACCCACAAGCTGGCTGACTCAGAGGTAAGAGTGCTGCCCAAAGAACCACAGCTGAGACTGTTATAGTTGGTCAGGTGCTGGCCACCCTCCAGTAACTCATCCCAACAGTCATTCTTCACGTCCGAGCCCGGCGTGAGTTTCTACAAGCTACTCAACGGAGGAGGTATTACAGCGGAGCCTGCTCATCCTCATCCGACCACCCACTTGCACTTAACGGTGGCGATCGGAAGCAGAAAGCCTGGCTGATTTATTCTTATCGTCGTGCAGTAGGGGCCGAGGGCAATTTTTAGCGAACTCGTCAAGAGATCGAGGATCAAATCTGGGACATTCTGGTCTATGTGACAGTGCATTTTACATATTGCAGCACACTTCATTAGACAAAAACACAGTACAAACAAGGACACCAACAAGGTTCATTCACAATAGAAAGAACTTTATTAGAAGACTGCTCCCTATTTTGAACATAAATACATGAAGGGCCAATGCTCAGTCTTGCTCGACAACAGGTACAGGAACACTAAACACAGAACATTGCTTGCATTGATTCTGCACAACTTGCATTCATAATTTAAGAAACCAACGGGCCGCCTTTGGCAAATCAGCAACTCAGGCTCTGCTGTGAAGTCCCAGAGCAAACAGTGACCTTAATTCAGTGATGAAGTGAAGGGTCAAGCTGATCTGCAGCATCGCAGGACATTTGGATCTGTTCGCTGGAGATGCTGCACCAACAGAAGGGGACCCAAACAGGGAAAACACACACACACATCAGGATCTGCAGAGGCACTTTAAGGCTTTGAAAACATACTAAGAGTCACAGTTTACAGGCCCTGGGGGCACAGGTCTAGTATTCTCAATCCACATCCATTGATCAATACATCTCGCTTTTATTAAACCAGTATTTTTTTATTTAATACAAAAAAACAACTGCATTCACATGATCAACTGATTTGCAACATGAAAATAAATCTTCCAGCATAAATCACCTTCTGGTCCCAACAAAATAACTATTAATTCTGACTACATGTTTGTGAAGGGAATCACCCCATGTAAAACAGAAAGCCACGTCATACCTTCACTCCCCCACCCACCCTCCCCACAAAAAAGTGAAAACAGTGCAGATTCCAGGTTTGTGTCAGATCGGGAAGATTGGCCGCAGGCTCCTGTGTACAATCCACAGCCCGCAGGTTCCTGCGTACAATCCACAGCCTGCAGGCTCCTGCGCACAATCCACAGCCCGCAGGCTCCTGCGTACAATCCACAGCCCGCAGGCTCCTGCGTACAATCCACAGCCCGCAGGCTCCTGCGTACAATTCACAGCCCGCAGGCTCCTGCGTACAATCCACAGCCCGCAGGCTCCTGCGTACAATCCACAGCCCGCAGGCTCCTGCGTACAATCCACAGCCCGCAGGATCCTGCGTACAATCCACAGCCCGCCTCCTGAGTGCAGGACTACACTGGCAATTAAGAGATTTTCACAAAAATAAATGGGACAAACGTCAGTGCTCCCTCAGATTTTCTCCCCCCTGCACGGGCTCTTTAATTTTGCTGCGCCTTATCTCTTCAAACGGAAGAGCCGGTGAGCGGCCTGCGCGGGGCTTCATCATCGGCCCGCGGCCCCTTCCAGGGGGGAGGAACACTAACGAACATCCTTCTCACCCCACAGTACAATGCAGAGCAGCAGTTTCACGCCCCTGTAAACTTCTGAGCGTAAACAGCTAGAACAGAAACAATCTGGACAAGGCAGAGACCAAGCCATGCTCTCGGTTCGACTTTAAGTTTAGTGATCGCACAACAGTTACAACTAAAGTTACGGCATAATTTACTTTTCACAAATCCGCAAAATAAATACATAAATTAGAGAGGGGGTATAAACACCTCAAAATTCAGCTTGCAACACAATAGCCAATATGAGTTTATAAAATGATAACCTGTAAGGCTGCTCAGTTAGCAAAGAGCAAGTTACAGTTCTTCGTTCGGGAAAGATAGCTGTCCCTTTTTAAAAACAGAACCAGCGCAAGGCTTTCAATTTGCTGCAATATACAACATGTTGCTGCTCAACCAGTCTTGAGCGATACGGAACGTTTGCTCAGCTGTAGCACAAATCCCACGCCCTACAGTTCGAACATGCACAAATGCAGAAGGACCAGTCTCTCCAAAGAAGCCCGAGACAACTGCTGAAATCTGTGTTTCACCAGGTGGGTGTGGTATCTGGTCCCAAAACCCTGCAGGTCCCACATCACCACGATACTTCACAAACCTCTCCGTACACCAGCAGCCACAGGCTCTGTGCCTACACTCCAGAGCTTCGCAACATCCTTCAAATCATCTTGCCTTCTTCCATCACTCCACACCAACCCCCCACCGCCCCCCACCCCAAGCAACCCCTTCCCACCCCGCACAAAAAGCTCTTCTAATCAAAGCAGACTGAAGCTGACTAGGCCTATACACATACAGTACGAGATTTCTCATGCTTTCTTTTAAAGATTCAAAAATCTGAAGATCTTACAAGCCGTGCAAGAGTACGTTTGCATCCCCAGTCCACTCGATCTCTCGGGCCTTTCTGCCACACACCAACAGTGAGAGACAATCGCTTTCTGTCGCTTGCACAAAAAAACAAGGTAACTGTCGTAAAGTGGTGAGGTTTGTTGGCTCAGAGCTGCTACTTTTTTTCTAAATGCTCAGAATATCAAATGCCTTCACTTCAAAACATTGCAACGATTCTAATAAAATGGCTCATCTTTGTGAAATATCTTTTGGACTGAAGTTAGTGCTTTGTGATACACACCCTTTATCTACCCCCAAAAGTCTCCTGCAGAAATTTGCTACCTTGCTCAGTGTTTTACCCCGCAGGAGAATGCTGGATTATGCAATACGTGTGGTTTTATCCTTTCCATTCCCCGCACTAACCATCCAAAAGAGAAAAAAAAGTGTCTGGAATTAACAAAAGACTGAAACTAAAGTTAAGCAGTGTCTGCGCACATTAAAAGGGGCTTTTGAAGAAGCTTAAAAGCCATACAAAATAACTAATTTACAGGACGTGCAAATGACAGCAACATACAATCTATCCTCATTTAGGTCACATTTATTAATAAATATCTGGTTAGCATCGCAAGGTGTATAAAAATAAATAATTTAACCCCTTTCTAAACGCAAGACAGCCAGTCATTTCAGGTTTCTATAAGACATTGTTGACCACCTGCACAGCAAAACGTGAAGGAGATTTCAAACAAGCTTCGAGGACCATCACTGGGTTTAACCTTCACTCACGGTGGTCGAACAGAATCTTATATGGACCTAATATTTGGTTCCTTCACCAGAAGATTAAGCCTCCGCTGTCACAGATTATAAGCCTTTTAAAAACTTGTAAACAATAAATAACATAAATATCCAGTTTACACAGGAACTACATGATAAAATCAGACACCGTCATAAAATTAACCAAACTGGTAATGAAACTCAGGAAATGTGCAAGTGTGACAAAGTAACGTGTTTGCTTTTGTCTCCAGAATTCACAAGCAAGCCGGAATCCTGTCCGGAGCTTTTCCAGGTGTGCACTTCGGGCTTCAGATCAGAAGGTGACCCAAGGCCGCAGTACACTTGATTATTTGGGGATCCCTATTCTCCACCGACCCAAACTCATCCGTTTAAAAAAAAAAAATTGATTTTGGTTTCTTAACTTTTCCCTTCCGCCGAGCTTATCAATGATGGTTGCCGATATTAGCGGATGAATACTTAAAAAGCATTCCTACAATATTCCTCCATCTGCCATTTTAACACTGGCATTAAGCCGCTTATTTTAAATCGGACGGAGCTGCTACTAAAGCAGCACATAGAATATTGTACAGGTGTGTGAGCATTCATCCTCTATTATCGCCAACCAGGTGGATATCTGCAACCATGCAATGCAACAGTTAAGAAGCTCCAAGCGGCCTTTGATCTATTGGTGGTGCGGCTGATGAGCTAAAGTGGTGGCGACACTGCACAAAATGGCTCCTTCGAGGACTCTGGCAGCATCTTAGAGCCACTGACAAAAAAAAAAATGAAATGCTAATCATAAAATAAATCTGCTGACGTGTGTTGGGGAATGGTCCCTTTAACCCTCTTCCCCAATGTGTCCTTATTTAAACTAGTGTTTTATGACATTCACAGAATGAGATGGTTAAACCCCAGGATGATCGCCCAAGATTAAAACAGCTTCAAGTCAGTTTCCCCAAGTCCCATCATCGCGATGTGACTCCAAGTGTCATTTTCAGGTTTTCGTACACCACATAGCTAATGCTCACGGCGGGGATAACCTTCATGAAATTTGGTGCTAAACCCCTGTACAGTCCAATCGCTCCTTCTGTCCTCAGAATGTGCCTGAATAGTCCAACCATTGTGTGCTGAGTCGCTCCTTCAGTGGTAGCTAAGAGAGGGGGGAAATAAATAAATATTTATACATTTGAGACAAATATCTATTTGCATTATAGATTCATTCAAGAAACATAAAGCCAAGATATCAGAATGCAACTACAGACCAAAAGATCAAAGATGGATTTCAAAACACTACCATAAAATGCATCCTCCCATTTGAATTAATGCAACGTTACTGGAAGTACAGCTCTGGTTAAAGCTTTGTCTAGGATCTCACCCGATTGCTCATTAGATAAACACACTGCATTGTGAGCTACTAAACAACAGAGCAGGTGGGTCCCAGGCAACATTCCCTGTAAGCTGCAGGGCCGGGCAGCATTTTTCAGCTCCCGAGCTGCCGGCTCATGTACAAGATTCTGAGGGGGCTTGACAGGGTAGACGCAGGGAGGATGTTTCTCCTCGTGGGGCAAGCTAGAACGTGGGGCAGTTTCAGAATAAGGGGTTGCCCATTTTAAACGGAAATGAGGAGGAATTTCTTCTCTGAGGGTGGTGAACCTGTGCAATTCTCTACTCCAGAGAGCTGTGGAGGCTGGGTCATTGAATATATTTAAGGTGGGGAGAGAGAGAGATTTTTGAATGATGAGAGTCTAGGGTTATGGGGAACAGGCAGGGAAGTGGAGTTGAGGCCAAAATCAGATCAGCCATGATCTTATTGAATGGCGGAGCAGGCTCGATGGGCGCCTCCTGCTCCTATTTCTTGTTATTACGTTTTAAATAGGAAAAACTGTGCATGTGCGGTGTTTTGAGTGACCCGTGCAGCCCCTTAAAAGTGCCGCGCTCCCCCCAAAATGAAAGGCAACATTGGTCCCAGGTGCAAACCGTGATCTGAGCGGAACTGCACTGGCTGATGCCAGCCGAGACAATAGTTTAGGGTGTTCCAATCAGCTTCGGGGATCACGGCACTAACAATCAGAGCTGTGACGCTGGCTGATTCTCTGCACCTCTGTGCACAAGGGCAGGATCAGGCTCGGCCACGAACCTCCCTGTGGTTAATTTTTAAAACCTTAACACTCGTTCTGTAGGCTCTCACATGAACAGCCGCTTGTATGAGTACAACAGGCTTACTATAATCTTCAAAAATATACTACATCACGAGTCGTTGTCTGCAGAATAGGAGAGAGAAGAGAAAAAAAAGTTTGGTGAAATTGTTTCATTCAAGTGTTGAGTTTGGTTAAGTTTATAGTGACTTATAATGCCATTCAGGGTAGATGCTGAGAGGCTGTTTTCCCTGGCTGGAGAGTACAGAGCTAGGGGGCATAGTCTCCGGATAAGGGGTTGGCCATTTAGGACTGAAATGAGGAGACATTTCTTCACTCAAAGGGTTGTGAATATTTGGAATTCGCCATCTAAAGGGCTGTGGATGCTGAATCATTGAGTATATTTAAGGCTGAGCTAGATAGATTTTTGGACTCTAGGGGAATCAAGAGATGTGGGGATCGGGTGGAAAATTGTAGGTGAGATCGAAGATCAGCCATGATCTTATTGAATGGCGGAGCAGGCTCGAGGGGCCATCTGACCTACTCCTGCTCCTAATTCTGGTTAGGTTCAGCAAATCTACATTTCTGATGCAATACACAGTAAAAGACTCTTTGAGAACAGATCGTACAAATGCTCTCCCGATCCTTGCTGTACACAGTAAACCAGATACAGGACACTATGGATGGAACTCCATTCAATGCATGTGGATACACAAGGCTCTCTCACCAACAGGGTATCCATTAATTGACTGGTATAAAAAGCAACTATCTTATTAACTGAAAACTAAATATATCCCCTTCCTTCCCGGAGAGGCAGTTACCTTGTGCCTGCATTCGTGTCCTGACAAGTGCCAAGGGGTAACTAGCTAACTGTCCACAGGTGCTCGAAACGGTGCCACAGGCCAAGAGAACAAAGACCCCAGGATCCACACTGTCAGTGGCATAGCGCTGCAACCATGAATTCTTCAAAGTCTAAAAGAAAAACAAAAAAGTTTCTGATCAACTTAACGTACATACAATTAGTAAAATGAGCCTTGCCTACAGAGTAAGGCAAGAGCTTCCTTGTAACTAACAAAATAGAAATGCAGTGACGAGACTAGGTTCTGCAATCAGCTGTTTTTCCTATATTAAAAAAAAATCCTACCAGTTGGAAAACTCACCTCGTAAATAGCCAAGTCTATTCCAGCATAAGGGATGATGCCCAGCATATTGGGAACGTAGCCCTTGTAGAATGCAGTCATTCCCTCCTTCTTAAATATGTGCTTCGCACAGTCGAGCATTCCTGAATACTGTCCAGTTTTCCGCAGTGCCAATCTTGTCTTTAACACCTGAAGTGAACAATAGCCCAGAATTATAACCAGAAGCAATAAGAAATGTATGGGTTTGTTTTAATATGGAAGATTATAACTCCAAATTAAGGCCTTTTACCTCCATTGGGTAGATTGTGCTCTGTGCAATGACTCCAGCTAGCGATCCAGCAATCAATCTCTCCTGAATTCCCAAAGTCTGCTGGTTACTTCCAATTAATCTCTTTATCTGCAAGAGGACATTTGCAATTAAGAGCACTGAACAGTATGATCATCAGACAAATAATGCTTTACACCCAACTTTCCTCACCCTCCTCAACTTAAAAAAAAATTCCATTATGGGTCTGATGGGATTAATCGCCGTACTTTTAGCATGATTACATTTAATAATACATCAGAATTAAGTCAAATGATGGAGTCAGTGAAACTATTGCTAACATCACTTGTGATCAAGTCTAGATGATGATTACGAGCACTCCCACCGATTCCGGCGTCCTCACCTGTTCGTATGCCATGAACTTGAGCGCTGACTCGGGTGCGATTTTGATTGCATTGATTCCATTTCCTCTCCACAGAGACCGAATTCCTCCCTCCTTAATCATGTGGCTGAACCCTCCCGCAATGCACATGTTGTTAGATTTGGAAGCATGAACCTGTGAAGTAAGAGACACATGAGCATTGTATTTCTCTATCAGTTAGCATGCCCTGTGTGCGCACGCAGTGTAGGCACCTTGGCTGCTGGAAACATGTACAAGATGTCCTTACCCCATGTTTTAATATTCAGGTGCCATGAGATAAATGAACAGTAGTAGTTTCCCAAAACATTTTCCATCTCTCTCTTTCTCTCCCACCCACCGCCATAGAAAAAGTAACATTAGCATGGTTAATCTTTTAGCATCTAAATTTCTTCATAATTGTAAACATCCTAATTCAGCACTGTTCCTCCACTCAGCGAGTTTATCTGGTGGTCACCTGAGCCACAGAAACCAGGAAGCTCAAAGCTGATCCCCAGTGTTTTTCACATGGGGCTGTAGTGAAGGTACGAGAATCAGCTTCGACACCCAGGTTGGGGGAGGTAGGGAAACAAAGAGATTGGTAGCCAGCATGTGCCCAGTTGGAAGTGTATGTAATGACCAAGATAGGGCCGCCTGTAATCAAATGGCCCGCTGGCGCTAACCGTCAAGGATGATAAATGGAGAATGGACAATTGAGCAATGTCGCGGAGCATGATCAGTCCCCCAGAAATGTAGCCCAAAGATTCACGGATGTATGATGAAAATTGATGTATAAAATATCAGCTATCTCCACCGCACGTGTATGTAGCTCCAGTTTTATTTTACTGTATCACTTCATACAATTAAAGCATTTGTGAAAATGGAAGAGCATTTTGCACTTGGTTATTTTTTACCTGACAGGAGAAATCAGGGCTTTTAACATCCAACAAAAAAAAAGTATAAATATGCTTGTGACACTTTATGCCAAAGTAAAAAGTATACAGAGCACAAAGACACGCCTGATGAGCTCCTGTCCTCAGGAGCATGCAAGTAAAGGGCAGAGTTCATTTTATATGCCAGCAATCAAATTCTATGAGCAAAACCACATTACTGATTAAGCTGTAGTTTTCCAAAGAACTGGCTACCAATTAACATATCAGTTGAGCAATTATTTCTTCCAACAACCCTCTTCAGATGGAGGCAAGCAAGTCAATCTATTTTAACATTGGTGGAAGAAATGCCAAGTCCATCACTGAACTTTAAAAGTAAAACAATGTTGCTCCTGTCTTCATTCCATAGTAACATTTAAAAACAAAACCATTGGCCTATTTTACAGATTCCTGCACTATCTTAAGGCTTTACATCGAGCAAAGTAGGAAAGTTATTGAGCCAAAACCAACGCAGTTCCACCCACTGATTTATACCGGACTGACCTGGCTTTAGTGGCTCTGCATTAGGGAAGAGGGAAGAGATGAAATTAGCACCGGTTCCTGGTCCTGATTAAAATCATCGAAATTTACAGCACGGAGGGGAAGCCATTTCGGCCCATCGTGTCCGCGCTGGCCGACAAAGAGCTACCCAGCCTAATCCCACTTTCCAGCTCTAGGTCCGTAGCCCTGTAGGTTACGGCACTTCTAGTTCACATCCAAGTACTTGTTAAATGTGAGGGTTTCTACCTCTACCACCCTTTCAAGCTATCAGGATTACTATCCAGGGACCCTTGTTGGAAGTGTATGGGTAGGATAAGGCTGAGCTATGATGCAGCGTGTGATCAAACCAGCCTGCCACCACTTCCTGTTGAAGCTCATAGGCCACCTGGTGATGGGTACCCCAAAAGATCAAATGCATACAGAAGAAGAGGGGAGGAGAAGAATCAGAGAGAGACTGAAACTCATTGTGGAAATCTAGTTCCTGGGCTGTCCTGATTGCTCAGTGGGTAAATGCATCAACCGATGTCGCACACTCACCGACTAATTCAAAAATGAAGGATGGCCACTCTGGCAAGGTATCGGTGGGCCAAGTGCTGACCCAAAGCCATGGGTTGCTGAATTAAATAGCTGTCATTTAAAACAAAAAGGAACAAAGTGGAGAAACTGACCTGCATGAGCACCTTGAGCCGGTCAAGTGGGGCAGTGCATGTCCTGGACACAGCACCCGCACCTCCTCCCGCTACCAACTGTCGCCACCACATCCCCGTCTGCTTCTCCTCCTCAGTGAACTCATCTGGAATTGTTAAACTCTCACCTACGTCAAAGATCTGAAACACAAATTGAGATGTTTTGTTATTTCCTACAGCTAGGCAATTTAATAAAAAAATTCCAACCAATGCAACAATCTTCTTCAGTTAATGTAATGGAGGATATCTGCACCCAAACTGTAAAATTTCATGATTTGGGGTGGTTATATTGGATGGATGCTGAAAACTCAAAAGATTTTCTGATACAGACTATGAATCCATCAGCAGATGTCCAAAGGTTATCTAAACTCTGATTTGTTCAATTCAACTGTTGAGCAATGGAAACAGTTGATGCACAACTAACCAATCTGATTCAGGGCAAGTTTATCAGTACTTCTTCAAAATAATTAATGTTTAAACTTAAGTACAATGGAACTTTACATTTCAAAAATCTCCTCGATTATAAACCAGGAACTAACAATTTGGAGTTGCTAAGTCCCATATAATATATAGATCACCTTCTGCAAGACCACCATCCATTCTGATCACAAATTGTAAAATACTAATAATTAATAACATTTTGATCTAGAAACAATTTCAAACATAATTTAGAAGCAACATTTATGCTGTTATTTTTGAACCAACATCACATGTAAGCAACATAACCAGTAACGACTTGTGATGGTTCAATGCAAATCACGTTATTATGCGGTTAGCAGTGATTGAAAGCTGGCGTGACAATTTTACGAAGTAACAATGACTGAGGCCACAATACACTGTTAAAGATTAGACCAACTTTCCCAGTATCTCCATTATTAGAATTGACTGAGAAAGACCACTTATGTCCTGAATTCTGTGCAAAAAACGCAGAGGGCTCAGCAACTCAAACTAGCCCATTTCATGCTAGTAAAGTTATTGACCTGTATATACCTCCCCTCAGCTGCTGGTGAAATGACACCCACAAACAGAAGTTGCAAATTGTGACTTTAAAACTGCATTGTTCTGATGTTGCGGTGCTTCAGAATCTATTCTACAAGTGGGTCAGATTGGATGAGATCAGGAAATGAGGTGCAGTGATACCCAGAATTCACAATACCAGATTTTCTGGATAGTATTTACCACACAACCCAAGTCGCCCTGCACTATAATTAAAGGTTTTTAATGACCAGATTTCATTCTTTGTCCCATCTTGAGAAGTAAAAATTTCTAAGAGCCAGCACTACCTCAACAAGTCTGAACTCACTGGATGAAAGACTTCCCTCTCTGCTGGAATGTAATTTAAGCATTTCCTTATCATCACAAATTAACATGACTACTCTGTGGGTTAGTGAAATGCTTTCTATTTGAAATTTCCAGACTGGTGCAACTCTCAAGACTGCAGCGGTTTCCCGCAAATATCTACTGCTTCAAAACAACAGTTATAAAAATTTTAATATCCAAAACAATCTGGAGAATAGATTGGCTGTATGAAGCTAGTTATTGAAAATTCAATGAACAGCAAGCATGGTTCAGATTTGGCAGGTAACCCTCCCCCACCCCCCGCCTCCCCAATCAAAAATAGCCTACAGCCTACGTGATTTTGTGCTTATGCACTGGTCGAACAATTCTTGTAACCTCATTTCCTTGTAGCACATTTGTGATGTGACTCACTCATTAAAAATAATGGCTCAAAGTCCTATTTTTATCACTTAACTTTTACTCCACTCAGACAACCCATCCCTTACTGAGTCAGTATGTTCACGCTACACCCTTCACCCGAACTAACTAAATCTGTCTATCGCAAGAGAATGACTGCATAGTGTACTCAATCACAAGCAAGTTTGCGAAAATCACCAGAGATGAAATTTTAATGATGTATTGGGTTCCAGGATCCAGTCACTTAAAAAAAAATCTTTCAATTAACAGATTTTTTCCAATGTTACCTTAAATGTGCTATATTATTGCTGAGGCACAGTGCCAATTTGTGTGTGCCAAGTTACCTTCTGATTTCTATCTGGCAGTAACAAAATCTTCTGTATTTGCACAACTATTGCTAGAAGATATAGAGGTCAAACTATGACATCTGACATTGACATAATGGCACCAAGTATCAGTTCATGGACCCAAGGATTACAACACTCAGTCATGCAACCGTGTAATATGCAAAGCCAAAACCTTCCACTGAGTCCACCAGTTCATTCCACTGGAAAACCAGAAGAACCTGCCTGTGCTGTTTAAGTAACCTGGTCTGAAAAAAAGCAACTCAGCTAGTGTAGATTAGGCAAGAGCATGAAACTAGAGAGGGAAAAGCAAGCCGAACCCATCTGGCATAGAACCTGAGAATTTTACAACACAGGAGGCCGCCATTTGGCCCACTGCACCTATGCTGGCTCTCCGTAAGGGCCATTCCCTTCATCTCATTCCCTTCCGTTTACCCCATACTCTGAAACCAAATATTTATCCACTTCTTTATTATAAGCTATTAGGGATTCTGCTTCCACCAACAATTTTGCAAGGGGTTCCATATCCTAACAATCCTCTGTATAAAAAAAAATCACCGTCAAGTTACCAACTTACTGATCATTCGAAATAATTTCCCCCCAATTTACCTAATCTAAAAACTCAATTTTGAACATCTCGATCAGATCTGCTCTTAACCTTCTTTATTTCAACGAAAAGAATCCTAGTTTCTTTAGTCCCTCTTCACATCTAAAGCCCCTCACCACGGAAACACCTCAGTAATTCTCTGCTGCATGTTTTCCACATCAACATTTTTCCTAAAGTAAAAGGTGAAATATTCCGACTTTAGCCTAACTAATGAATTATATAGGTTTAACATTATTCCACCTGCTTTCCAGAATGTTCTTACACAAAAGTTCAAATACAGCTTTTTTAAAATTCATTCACGGGATGTGGGCAGCGATGACAGAGCTATCATTAATTCCCTAATTGCCCTTGAATACCCGAGTGGCTTGCTGGGCCATTTCAGAGGGCAGTTAAGAGTCAATCACATTGCTGTGGGTCTGGAGTCACATATAGGCCAATGTAAAGGACATTAGTGAACCAGACGGGTTTTTACGACAATCTGGTAATTTCACGGTCAACATTGCTGATACTCGCATTTTTTTGTGTTAAATTCCAGAGTTATTTAATTAAATGAATTTAAATTCCCCAGCTACCGTGGTGGGATTTGAAGTCATGTCTTCGGATTATTAGTCCAGGCCTCTGGATTACCAGCCCAGTGACTGACCACTTTCTGTTCAATGCAATATAATAATGAGCTACAGGGGGACAACTGATAACTTAGAATGAGTTAGTTAGTCTTGAACATTAATAGACATATTTCTTATTAAATGTTTCTGTAATTTTCCCACTGATTTTTTACTATAGACATTTCTCATGCAGAAATCAAAAACAAGACACTGGATCAGGGATGTGATCAGCTGACAAAAAATTAAGCTCCAGTTAGCTATTCTTAGTCATTCTCAATACACTACGTGCTGAACTTACTGTGGAGTGCTTCCAGTACAGGATTATTTCAGGAATGTTGTCCGCTGGATGCAGAAGGTGATAATCTCGCCACTCATTCCAGTCAATTGTCATTGTTCCATTTTTATCCATGCTGTTAAAAAAAAGCAGAGCAAGACAAGAAAAGCATGAAGTTAATTTGCAGTTGCTGCATGTTCAACCTCTACCATTCAATGCAACAGTTTTGAGCTATGCACATGTGATTGAATCCAATGCTTTAAACACTAGATTGTCTTATACTATAAGCTATAATTGCTGAAGGTATAGGAGAGGAAGGTTTATCAGTGTGTAACTGACTAGCATTATAGGTTCATGAGTTTGTGCAGGGACATTTATTCAAATCCATTTTATAAATGAGGGAAGGATGAAGCTGCACAGAATGGAAACAAAATGTGTGTCTATCGGTTTCTATGAAGGAGTGCAGGTAGGGAAGCAGGCAGGCATACACAGGTACTTACTATGCAATAGGGCCCCAGAGGTGCCCTCTCCAAATTCTGAAGACAGAAAGCAAAGGATGTAGAAAACAGCACAGATAAAGCATTTCATACAGTTAACAGAGAGCACAGAACACACTTTGCTGCACCTCCTCATCCCCACCACTGCAAATTACACACACTTCCCTGGGTAAAACTACCACCCTGATTTTAAAAAAACATTCAATTTTAACTATTCTTTTGTCAGCTCTCCCAACATCACCTGGATGGTGGCGACTTGTATTTTACAGAATTACTAGATTATTTTCTCTCAAGCCATTGTGAGGATGTCATCCAACTACCAACTATAGGATCATAAGTACCCTGCAGTGGATACAGTTTCAGGAGCAGTTGACACATGAATCTAGGGTTTATTTGCTTTGGGGGAAAAAATGAGTGTGACATCAGACATTTTCATTACACCAAGTGACATTAGTGAGCAGCAAATGGAGCTCGGCATATTCACTCAAAGGAGTTGGTCAATCCTTTCAAAAGATTTTTTAAAAAGAGACATTAAAAAAAATTGTTCATGGGATGGGGGCGTCGCCAGCAAGACCAGCATTTATTGCCCATCCCTCATTGCCCTCGAGAAAGTGGTGGTGAGCTGCCATTTCAGAGGGTAGTTAATTGTCAACCACATTGCTGTGGGTCTGGAGTCGCATATAGGCCAGGCCAGGTAGTGGGGGGGCAGATTTCCTTCCCTAAAAGGACATTAGTGAATCCGATGGGTTTTTCCGATAATCCAGTAGCTTAATTAACTGAATCTAAATTCCCCAGCTGCCACAGTGGGATCTGAACCCGTGTTATCCGGATCATTAGTCTAGACCTCTGGATTAAGGTGGAGATAGACAGATTTTTGAACAATAAGAGAGTCGAGGGTTATGGGGAGCGGGCAGGGAAGTGGAGTTGAGGCGAAGATCAGATCAGCCATAATCTTATTGAACGGCAGAGCAGGCTCGAGGTCCAAATGGCCTACTCCTGCTCTTATTTCTTATGTTCTTTATAACCACTATGCTACTGTAACCCCGTCATGGACTTTTGTCATGGGATAAGAGCATATGAAAATGTGTTTGTTTGAAACTCCACTGTTACTTTCGTAGGAATATTAATTAGTTTAGAATAAATGCAGCAAAGGAGTTTCAGACAAATGCGTTAGGAATTATATGCACAATTGCAAGGCCAAAGATTTCAAAGAACAAGAGACGAGAGAAATCAGAACATAGAATCAAGTGGAGGCTGTGTGGTACCAGCTAATGAGTGGAGGGGATTGATCCCAATTTTCAAAGTTCTATGTCTAGTCTTACTGCATGGGGAGGCACTCAGTGAAGGCCATGAGCCAAAAGGATGAAAAAGGAGAGAATGCAGCATTCCATACTGCTCTCGTGTACCCCCCCCATGGCAAGATCTGATGTATAACCAGAGCATGGAAAGGAGAAAATAAACACTATATATAGGATTTCTGTGCAATTTAAGACTAGAAGAGACAGGAAAATTCAACTGAAAACTTCACAAATTGGTAATAATGGTGCCGGTTATTTACAATGAAGGACTAAAGAGTGAATGTTTTTCCAAGTAACATAACTCACCGTTTCAGGATCTTCTCTGCCTGCTGCTCTGAAATGTGCACTCCAAGGTCACGCAGTGACTGCATGATTTCTTGCGCGTCAATTTTACCTGAAAATTTGTTGAGAAAAATCCTTAATGCACAATCTGCTTAACACTATGAAATCTGCAATTATATTTGTTACTGAGCAGTACTAAAAGACATCTACGCCATGCTAGAGCCCAACTGGACAACATACATTGCATTGTTCACGATTTAAGCTAGAACGTTTACTTCACTAAACTGTGCGTTTAGAGATTGCTAAATTGCACACAGTTGCAGGGCTAACAATTTCATTCTTACCATCATTTTTCTTATCCAGGCTTTTGAAAACGAGTCGGAGTTTCTTCTCATGGTCTTTTAAATAATGAACAAATTCATCGAAATCCAGTTGGCCATCGCGGTCTTTGTCACCAGCTTTTACAATTTTCTGTAAAAAGACAAGAAACATTTTATTTTACAACCAATAAAAGAATGTGATGGTGGAATAACCCAATACATTCCTATGTCCTTTGGGTGGGCAGTTCAATATTGAAGGGAGAATCAGGGTCTGTACAACTTAGAGCCCGTTCTGACACTAAATAAAAACATAAGAATTAGGAGCAGGAGTTGGCCATTCGGCTCCTCGAGCCTGCTCCGCCATTCAATATCATGGCTGATCTTCTACCTCAACTCCACTTTCCTGCACTATCCCCATATCCCTTGATTCCCTTAATATTCAAAAGTCTATCTATCTGTCATGAATATACTCAACAACTGAGCCGCCACAGCTCTCTGGGGTAGAGAATTCCAAAGATTCACCACCCTCTGAGTGAAGAAGTTTCTCCTCATCTCAGTCCTAAATGGCTGACCCCTTATTCTGAGACAGTGATCCCTGGTTAAAAAGGTTGGTTACAAAGGGATTTGTGTGATTGCTTTCATTATTATAATTTAGTTCTCTTCTATTTTAGAGATTTGTTTCAGGGTTCTGTAATACTCAGCATTTTCTTTTCGCATGGTTTAGGTAAAAACGTAAAAAGACAGTACATTTGTAAAGTACAAATCCACAAACCCCAGATATGACAGGCTCTTGTATGATACATCTTGACAACAGCTTAGGCAAATTACAACTAGTGGTCGATCATATTGCCTATAAAATTAACATGAATCATGCTTAGAATGTAAAGATAGTCAATGTCTTCTTTACTAAATGCACATTCTTTCCATGCCTAGACTATTATTTGCATTGATGGAGCTACAAGGTTTGATGTTGGTGGTCTGTCTGAGCAATCTGATCTTTTTTTTTAAAAAAAGAAAAGAAATGCACCAAGCAGACCTTTCCCAAGATTGTTACGATCACCACTGTGGAATTTGGTGACCTCATACCCAAGCCATTCCTGCATATTTTTATTGATTTTTTTTTAATAAAAAGGAAGGCAGTGAAATGTTAAGGGCCAGCATTCCATTGAAACATTTAGTTCTGTCACAGTATACAACTGCCTAGTAATACATAAGAACACAAGAACATAAGAAATAGAATTAGGAGTAGGCCACTTGACCCCTCGAGCCTGCTTCGCCATTTAATATCATGGCTGATCAGCTCCACTTCCCTGCCCACTCCTCATAACCCATATCGCTCAAAAATCTGTCTATTTCCGCCTTAAAAAAAATTCAATGACCCAGCCTCCACTAGTCTCTGGGGCAGAGAATTCCACAGATTCACAACTCTCAGAAGAAACTCCTCCTCATCTCTGTTTTAAATGGGCAGCCCTTATTCTGGGACTATGCCCCTTAGTTTTAGTTTCCCCGAGTGGAAATATCCTCTCTGCATCCACCTTGTCAAGTCCTCTCATTATCTTGTATGTTTCGATAAGATCACATCTCATTCTTCTGAACTCCAATGAGTACAGGCCCAACCTATCTTCATAAGTCAACCCCCTCATCTCTGGAGTCAACCTAGTGAACCTTCTCTGAACAGCCTCCAATGCACATATATCGAACAAAAAGCACAGGATTAAGTTTATGGTTCTTTCACAGCCCACACAGGCACGATAAGCTAAATAGCCTCCTTCTGTGCTGTAAAATTCCACAAATCTCAGCAGGAATTTTATTTCCTTCCCCTCCCTCCAATACACATTTTATCAAGATGTACTTTGTAGCATGACTTTTAAATGGCGTTAGGGTTGTGAGTGACTACACAGCACCCAATACCAAAGGTCAAGCTCAAACAGAAAATCTTGAATAGAGATCAGGTTCCTCTCTGAACTGAATGCACTCTCAGCTGATGGCACGCAGAGCTGTCTCAGCACTCATCAATCCAGCCAGCTATCTACCTTCATGAGGCATGGTTGATGCTAGATATACTACAATTACGGTTTTGTAGTTTCCCTGATTTTTGGATATTAAGGGAAGCAAGGGATATGGGGCTAGTGCAGGAAAGTGGAGTTGAGTTAGAAGATCTTATTGAATGGGGAGCAGGCTCGAGGGGCCAAATGGCCTAATGCTGCTCCTATTTCTTATGTTTTGAAACAAATGTAAATGTACAAAGTTGGTTCCGATAAATAAAGACTTCTATAGTGGAGGTGATATAGTTCCCCAGGACTACAGGATTGTGTAGTATCAGATTCTATGTGCCTTGGGGTTAGTAGGAAAGAGTTCTCCATTTTAGGCTACACAGTGAACTCTCAATTTCAACCACTCAGGCAATGCATTGAGCACAAACCTCCAAGTATTTCATTGGTTGCTTGCCTGTCTTCTTGATCAGGAAACAGTATGGGACACCTAGGAACAGAAGACTGTTTCTCTAAAATGTCTCTCATTAAGTTACTGGCGAGATCACCAGAGATCTACATATTGTACTAGCAGTGCCAAGTAGAACCCTGCGACCTGTACTGTTGACATATTGCAAACAGGTTCATTTTCGATGGATCAATCACAAGCTATTTCATTGCAAGGCTTCGAAAGAAGCATGTGAAGCAGCAGCAGCCTGGACCAGTGCATACATTCAAAAGCATTTATGTACCTTTAGCAAAATATAACTTCAAAAAGATGAACTATTTATTTGAAAATTATAACGTAATATGAATCCCCATAATGCAAGAGCAATCCAAACTCTGATCTTTTGGATACTCAAAGCCTTTGCAGTGAATGTGAAGATTTGGAACTGGGTGGGAAGTTGCTTACAACATTTCTCAAGCATGTGCCCCAAGAATAATCCAAGGAATGATGATGAAAAAAGATTCCAGTTATTGAACTTCTCTGCCATAATCTGATTTATGATGCTACAGTCCTCCTCACATAAGCAGTTACTTAATCATGGAAATTCATCTGCAGTTTAATTTTATCATGTTTCAGAACAGAACTAAAAGATATTGTATGTTTAAGTGAATTTTGTTAACTGAATTCGGCTGCAAGTCAGACTCAACTGTTTTAAGCTGCGCTTTTGTAAAATTGGATTCTGGAAATCTGTGTCAGTTGCATTACTTTCAAGGAATTGTTTATGCCTATATGAATTACAACTACATGGATCACAATGCAGTCTCACAGGGGTCAATCCAGAGTCAAAATAGCCTCTTAGCTATAATGCAACCAGACACTGGGCAAGCTCGACAGAAGCCAACAGTTATCCAGTGCTGTGCCACTAGGGTCCGGATTCTGTGACTGTTCCAGTTCCCAATATACCCTGCAACCAGGTTACAAGTCCCATTAGTGGTGGTTAAATTTAAGTTTTAAAAAAAGGAATTCCTGAGATTTGCCAAACTGTAGGGTGCAGAAGCCTTGCTTGTTGGTTAAACAAGCAAAATTCACCCCCACCCTCCAAAAACAGATTACAGCTGCGAGCTCACTCGAAGGCACTTTTCTGCAAATTTATTAGCAGTCTTTAGTGTTATGGATTGCACAAAATCAGTTTAATAATTCTTTGGTCAAGTGCAATTTTCAATAAAACTGTAGTCACAATTATTAATCGTATCATAGAAATTTAAAAAGACTTGGATTTCTATAGCGTCTTTCACGACCACTGGATGTCTCAAAAGTACTTTACAGCCAATGAACTACTTTTGGAGTGTAGTCACTGTTGTAATGTGGGAAAGTACAGAAGGAGACCATTCGGCCCATCGTATCTGATCTTCATACGTCAAGAACCAGCAGTTAGCATAAAAACATAACCAAGATGTAGAACGATTAAGCTGCAATTTGAGAGTCACCTATGACTTTGTACACTTACCTCAGCTAAGTTTACTTATTTGGAATCAGACCCAGATATCTACCATTCTCCATGTAAAAGAGCAGCAGGGTGTTGGGCAGCATGCTCAATTTATTACATTACTGGGCAGTCAATTCTATGTGAAATGGCTGCTGCCAGGACAGCCCACGAACCAGTTCAATCACTTAAAAGCACAGGAATTAGGGAAGATTCACAAACAGATAGCCCCACTTGGCATCTCCTAAGAGGAAAAGTTCTTAGCAGTTAAAATTCACACTGGTAGTTAATATACCGTAGACTGTGGAGACACTATTACTACATCTAAAATTGCCATATTACACAAATCTCATTTCAAAAGATCACAAAGTAAAACAAAATGCTGGCAAAACACATCAGATCAGTCAGTGCCTGGCAATGAAACATGGGGTCACGGGTTTGTTCCACGATTTAGGATTCCAGCGCAGACTCTAAGCAGGCAGCCCAGTATTACTGAAGTGTTGAACATGTAGAAGTATAGGGAAGTATTTTCTGAGCAGTCATCCAATAGCACGGGACTCCTAAAACTTGAAACACCCTCCAAAATATAAAGTGCTGACAACACACCAGATAGTATTCTGATTTACCTGTCTCCACTGACGATAGGTTGACAGCTCCTGTGAAGGGATGAAAAGGCTGAGCCTGAACAAAGATTTTAGCTCAGCCGGCAGTCGTCCTGATTCAAAGTATTCAAATTCTCTTTCCAAGGTCTCCGGCACGGGTACGTACAAACATAGGCAAAGCATACTGACTGTATTTTTGTCAAAAAATAAGTATCTTTACAAATTCAGGTGTATAAAATAAATAACTTAAATTAAAATGATTGTACTTAGTCAGCCACTACAGAGGCAGTGCTGAAATGCCGGCTGACTGAGGAGCACATTACTGGAAGCCAGCTACGTCACTTTTGTAGCAGAAATCAGTTTCCTCTGCCCTTCCTGTCTACGCAGTATCAAGACGCCCACTCTGCTCACCAATCACAAGCGAGATCTGCACACTTAATATAGCCATGCAATAATTCTTGCTGAGGATTAGTCATTGAGGATTAGTCACTAAGGATCCTCAACCAGGTTTCAGAAAAATACTAAAAATTTACACTGAGGCAAACTATGGTTGCAAACTTTAATACTTTGCTTTATATTGTATTAAACATTCACGGTCCCGTGAGGCACACTGGCCAATAAAGTGTTGATTGTCAATAATTTCTCTGGCAAGTCTAGAGAGTTTTGCAAGGTAATGACGCACAAACCTACGCAAATGAGTAAAGTATATTTGCTCGTTGTTACAAGTTCAAGTAGCTCAAGGTATTAATCGTAGTTCAAGTAGTTGCAACAATACTGTGAACTTTCAAATAACAAGTGTGTACACACTATTTCAAAATGTTCATTGAACTCCATTGAAATTGGCAACGGTTTGGCCATGGAAGTGGTGTGATGGCCCAGTGCACTGGAACGTCAATGTATCAGCTGTGGTTCAGTGGGTAGCACACTCGCCTCAGAGTCAGAAGGTCGTGGGTTCAAGTCCCACTCCAGGAACTTGAGCACATAAATCTAGGCAATGCTCCAGTGCAGTGCTGAGGGAGTGCTGCACTGTCGGAGGTGCTGTCATTCGGATGAGACATTAAACCGAGGTCCCGTCTACTCTCTCAGGTGGACGTAAAAGATCCCTTGGCACTATTTCGAAGAGCAGGGGAGTTATCCCCAGTGTCGGGGGCCAATTATTTGTCCCTCAATCAACATAACAAAAAACAGATCATCTGGTCATTATCACATTGCTGTTTGTGGGAGCTTGCTGTGCACAAATTACAACAGTGACTATACTCCATTGCTGTAAAGCACTTTGAGATGTTCAGTGGACATGAAAGGCTCTATGAATCCAAGTCTGTCTTTTTTTTTTTTAAAATAGTACCACAGATAGACATTCGATAGCAGCAATGACTGTGTCTTGGGACCCAACATATCAACACTGCCCTCTTGGCTGCATACACACAAGTCTCATGACAAGATCAGAGGACAGAATGGAGGTGTATTCATTTCACCCATTCCCACAACAAGTGACCGTTATATGAGCCGTCTAAATCTACAGACAACGATCAAGTTGCACGTATTCTTTCACAGTACTGGAGTTCACAAGTAGCACAGCCTTAAAGATCATCAATGTTAGATGTGCAGAGTTTGTTTTCTATTTTATACCATAAAACTTCACAAAAACCAAGTAGCCCAATGGCTCAGTGGGTAAATCCACCACATCATTTGAAAGAGAGCCATACAGACCAGTATAGCACCTGGCTTAGATCCTTGCATCAGCTGTGGTTCAGTGGGTAGCACTCTCGCCTCTGAGTCAGAAGGTTGTGGGTTCAAGCCCCACTCCAGAAACTTGAACACAAAAATCTAGGCTGACACTTCAGTGCAGTGCTAAGGGAGTGCTACACTGTTGGCAGTTGCCATCTTTCGGATGAGACGTTAAACCGAGGCCCTATGTACTACCTCTGGTGGATGTAAAAGATCCCGTGGCACTATTTCAAAGAATAGCACTGGAATTATCCCTGGTGCCCTGGCCAATATTTATCCCTCTATCAATATCACTATAAAACAGAATATCCAGTCATTATCACATTGCTGTTTCTGGGAACTTGCTATGCACAAATTGGCTGCTGTGTTTCCTACATTGCAACATTGACTACACTTCAAAAAGTACTTCATTGGCTGTAAAGCGCTTGGGACGTCCGGTGATTGTGAAAGGTGCTATATAAATGCAAGTCCAGGAGAGGATGAACCGGCTGGGTCTCTTTTCTCTTGAAAAAAAGCTGAGGGGTGACCTGATTTAAAATTATGAAAAGTTTTGATAGAGTGGATACAGAGAGTGTTTCCACTTGTGGGGGAAGAGCATAACCACAGGCCATTAATATAAGATAAGTCACCAAGAAATCAAATAGGGAATTCAGAAAAAACTTCTTTACCCAGAGTAGGGAGAATGTAGAACTCGCTACCACAGGGCGTGGTTGTAGCAAATAGTATAGATGCATTTAAGGGGAGGCTAGATAACCATATGAGGGAGAAGGGAATAGAGGGTTATACTGATAGCGTTAGATGAGGAAAGACGGGAGGAGACTCGAGTGGAGCATAAATGCCAGTATGGACTAGTTGGGCCGAATGGTCCATTTCTGTGCCATATATCCTATATAATCCTGTGCATGTGTGAAGTTAACGGACTTCAGCTGAGGAGGGAGGATGGGCTCACACCATTTAGCAACTCCTGCTTCCTGGTGAGTAACAGGTTGAGCTTATTTTTATACTGGTGCGGTTTTAATTTGGATTCCATAAGCTGCCGCCTCGAGTTTAAACGACTAAATCCAGTTCCCTTATTCTGGTAACAAAATCAAAGCTAAAATACTGGGGGGGTCAAAATTCGGTGACACCGCAGATTTTAACGCCAGGCGACATTTTCCGCCTGGAACCGTGAAATTCAATCTTGCCACCTGAAAAGTGGATTGCAGCTTTAAATCATGGCGTTGCACGTTTATGCCCTTGAAAAACCAGAACCGAATTTCGCACCAGGTGTCAACGTCGCCTAATGTCAGCGCGAAGCCACTGTCGCATAGTCAAGACCTAACGTCAGCGTTATCAGCTGAATTTTGGCCCCTTGGTCTTCGATTCCACTGCTAGGATATAAAGTAACACAATTATTAGTGTGTACTCAAGGAGCCAGCTCATAGGCAGAGTCTCAGAATCCAATCTAAAAATAGCTTGGAGCTGACACTTTTCAAGTTCACACAAGAACAACAGCTGTCTCACTGAGATATGAGGAATAGCACTGCCCAACAAGACCAACCCCTGGATCAAGTCACTACCGTTTGGAAGTATGGAATACACTGAGAAAATTAATAAATTGAGTTTAAATACAAAGTAAACCATGAGATTCCATGGGGCTTCTACTGCTCTTCAGTCACAACTTTGGTAAGAGGCCATCAGAAACCCCCAAGAAACCGTGGAGACCCAGTTAAGTCGTGTCTCTGGCATTTCTAAGGGTTTCCCGGTGGCCTCGAGGGGAATGCCCCTTTACAAGACAAGTAATAGGCTGTGGGCACAGACGGTTGAATTTTCACTGGCACAGGACAGGCAGGCACCAACGATGCACCACAAGCAGCACTTGTGCCCGCCTGCACCATGCAAATCCTGCTCTCCCACTGACTAACTCCAGTGGGGATTAGTGTTGGAGAGCACCATCAGGCACAATCCTGGTGGAACGGTCAGGATCACGGCCCGTGGATTTTGGCTCTCTGGCCCCCACCCCATTGACTAGTAAAACAATGCCGTTAAATGTTGATATACGCTTCTGAACAGTGGTCTAACTCTATGACTAAACTGATTAAAAAGAAGGAACACAAGAACTTTAGGAAAAGAAAAAAGCCATTAGGCCCGACAATCCCATCTCTTTTTTCCGCGGTCAACTACACCTACCTGCTTTCTCACTATATCTCGCAATTTATTTCTCTTCAGAAATGCATCCGATCATCTCTTGAACTTTAAACAGCTTCAATGGCCTTCCGTAGTACCATATTCCAGAGTTTTGTAACCCTTTAGTTGAAAAAAAATCCATTTGACTACCTTTCTTAATCAGAGTTTCCCAATGTTTAACCTGTTTCCACTTGTATTTAAACACTTCACCATCGGAAACAACTTATTTGCATCAATTATCTTCAAAATCTTGAAAGCTTCAATTAGATCACCGTTGGGTTTCCTCTTTTTTCAGTAAATAAATCCAGCTTGCTTATCGTTTCCTTATCTGAGGAAGGATATAGTTGCCTTAGAGGTGGTGCAACGAAGGTTCACTAGATTGATTCCTGGGATGAGAGGGTTCTCATGTTCCTCAGTTTAAATTCAAGGGTGCCCAGAATCATCTATGTTTCTCAGCTCTGTATTCTTTTAAGGGCAATACCAGGCCATTACTACCCAAGATGTTAAAGTATACCAGAAGCAGCTTGGCCAATGCCATGCACAACAATACCTTATTTTAATTTGCACTCTGTCCCTCTGCTAATCCAATTCAGCCTCTTATTTGTTTTTTTTATTGCAACTAAGAACTGCTCTGAATTTCATACATTTATCAGTTATAACTAACTCCTAGGTTTGTTCTGTTCAACACATCGGGGCTGAATTTGGCGGTCAGAGACTTCCCACGGACGGATGCCTCCAACCAGCAAAAAATCTACGCACTTACCTTCTGCCTCAGGAGCCACAGAGACATGTGCTCCTGGGCCTGTAGGTGTAAGCCTGCGGAGAGAGCCCCACGTATCCCAGGGGCGCATATGGTTCGCAACCGACCAAAGAAGGGAATCCCCATTCATGCTTATGGGAATTTCATACGTACGGAATCCCCATAAGTATGAATGGGAAATACCTCTAGACATCAAATAAATAAAACAAACCCATCACACACTTAAAATGAATTAAAATGGCATTCAATTAAATATTTAAAACAAAAATGTAACTTTTTGAAAAATAAATTTACATGTTTTAAAAATAAACTTACCGTATTGTACAGGTTTTTTTTAATGCATTGATAAAATGTTATGTTTTTTTAAACTCTTACGCTGGCAAAAGCTTTTACCAGGTGTAAAGAACTTCACGGGCATTCACTGGCCAACTCTCCGTCTGCGGACACCATTTTCCCGGGGATGCGTGCGATTGGTCAGGAGAATTCTTGGCAGATCGCAAGTTCCAGGTTTTAGCGCATACGCAAGCACATGCCTAATCCCGGAACTTGCGCGGCCCCTATGAGCATAGCGCACTTCACCTCATAGGCACCTGTGGGGTCCGCAAATTACAGCCCATAGTCCATCTTGATCCCGATCCCTATACCATTTATACTTATGACCCAATAATTTAGCTATCACCTATTGATTAGCTACCTAAAAGATCCAGAGGGAAGACTTCCTGATTGTCAGCTGTTAACATTTTAAACATAGCAGGAAGCTTTCCAATACACCAAAGTGACAGCAGCAGCTGTTTTACTCACAAGCAGTCAGGCTGGCCAATATTATCAAGTGATTCCCAAGATGTGCCAGCCAGAATTCCAGGGTGTAACTGTACACTCAGCATTACTTTAAAACATATCAGAGACCTTCTCCAAGTGCAAACGGTTTAATTTCAACAATGAAGAACTCAAAATAATCGAGAATAAGTGTGTAATTCCCTTATCTAGTGTGAAACTCCCCTCACCTTGATCAAAAAAAAATATGCAAGTTATGAAAAGTTAAAAATTGGTCGTTAAATAGTTTATTTTCTAACTTGCCCAAAATGCAAACTTTGATATTTTAATTTATGTGAACCTGAATGATCTACCTGGTTGTCCCCTCACGAAGGGGATATTTTTTCAAAATTTGTTCAGGATGTGGATGGTCACTGGAAAGGCCGGCATTTATTACTCACCCCTAATTTCCCTCACGAAGGTATTCCCAAAATGCTGTTCGGGGGAGCGACTTGGAATGGAGTTGGGAGGTGGGACGTGGTGGTGTTCTCAAGGCACCTACTGCCCTTGTGCTTCTAGGTAGTGAAGGTCGCAGGTTTGGGAGGTGCTGCTGAAGAATCCTTGGCAAGTTGCTGCAGTGCATCCTATAAATAGTACACATTGCAGCCACAGTATGCTGCTGGTTGAGGGATGTTTAAGCCAGTGGAGAGTGCCGATCAAGCAGGCTGCTTTGTCCGGGATGGTATCGAGCTGGAGTGTTGTTGGAGCTGCACTCATCCAGGCAAATGGAGAGTATTCCATCACACTGCTGACTTGTGCCTTGCAGGTAGTTTAGAGGCTTTGGGGAATCAGGTGTTGATCCACTCACCAGAGTGTACCCAGCCCTCCGACTTGTTCTCGCAGCCGCGGCATTTAGGTAGCTGGTGCAGTTCAGTTTCTGGTCAATGGTGACCCTCAGGATGTTGATTTGGGGGGGGGGGGGGGGAGCGGGAGAACGGGACACGCACTCTGCAATGGTAATACCATTGAATGTCATGGGGAGGTGGTTATGCTCTCACTTGCTAGAGATGATCCTGATCAATTTGTGTTTCGAATGTTACTTGACATTTATCAGCGAACCTTCAGATGGAAGGAAGGTCATTGATGAAACAGCTGAAGATAGTTAGGACTAGGACGCCGCTCTGAGAAATGTCCTGGGACTGAGAAGATTGACTTCCAACAACCACAGCCATCTTCCTTTGTGACAGGTAGAACTCCAGCGACTGGAGAGATTTCCTCCTGGTCCCCATAGGCAGTGTGCTAGGCCCATTGACATACTGGGGCTCTTTGGTGACACACTGTAAAATGCTGCCTCGATGTCAAGGGCAGTCACAAGGGCAGAGTAGAACCAGTGAGACGAGACATCTCTGCCTTATCCACAAGTGTACTGTGGCTTATAAACAATTCTAGAAATTAATGTTGGCGATATCAACAACTGTGAATACAGCCCAAGACATTCCTCTCTCGATATTTCACTCTGGGTGTTAACCTGTTTATTTCAAATGGGTTATTTCTGAAAATAGCAATGAAATGTCATAAATGCATTAAGCAGTCATTCTGTTAATATCAAAAGTAATTTCTAAACTTCTGGCTTTTAACAGCATTTTAATAAAGCTGTTGAATCCACCCCCTGGGCTGAAATTCATCGATACAAAAGGTGGCACATGCAGAAGTTACGACTGGCATCAATTGCAACTAGATGGCTGAAAAGGCATCTTACAATGGACAGAAATTTGAATGACAAATCACTTATGTGGAGGGACAACAGAAGCTGCCCGAGACAAGGGATTAAGATGATTGGCCACTTGAGAAAAGAGAGGTCACATGGTACAAATTAAAATCGCATGGTGTTCAAATCAAATTCCCAGATGGACTGGCTGCCTTACCAATGGTACATAGGGGATAATTAAAATAATTTACTTCAATCAAATTGTACAGTTCATTAATGTAAACAATATAAATTTGCAGGTCAAGACACTTAATTTGTTTAAACCAATGCAGTTAGCAAAAACAGCAATAGTTCTCTCTCCTCCACTGTTAGACTTACTTATCCTTACATAGATTTTGATGTATTTTTTTTATATAAGCACCAGTATTCTTACCCCAAAATTATTCATATTAACAGTGATTTCTTATTAAATGGAAACCAAAACTGACTGCCAATTCTCTCAGCTGCAATGTAGAAATATAATGGAATCCTTCATTATATGCAGGGGGTACAAATGTCTGTATATAGCAGCAGCCAGTGTTCCAGATTAGCTGAATGTGTGTATTGAAGTACATCTCGGCAGTGAGTGCTTTACTGAGCAGAAGGCCTAGACACCTTACAGCAAACAGAGGGAAGAGAAAGGGGTGAAAACCTCAATAAAACCTGTTCCTGATCAACAACTGGATTGATCCCACTAAAGCTCTGCTCAAGAAAAGAGTTTATGGAAGGACTGGGAAGAGAAATAAAGAATGGGCAGCTCAGGAAAGCCTCTTGGGAAGCAGAGGTGGTTAATGACAAATGCTGCTGCAATTTGTCATGCGCTTTCCAACGAACAAATCACTCAGTTTGCTGATTAGGTCATTCTATTCCAGGAACAGAATTCTTTTTCACTCCAGGATAATCTGCAGGCGTTCCAATTTTGTACAAAGACCGTTTTCTACCTTGGTTTCAATGGAAGTCACAAATCAAGGCGAAAACAATGTGTTGGTCCAAAGGGTTTAAAATAACTCCATTGTGACCCAGATATTCTGCTCTACTACTTCCTTGGATTAAAGATGTAGAATTCATGACTTCACCTTTGTCAGTCTGTGCTGGTAGCTAGCTGAGAGACGCCCTCTTGACTGTTAATTAGCAACACTTCTTCCTACATTACAACAGTGACCACACGTCAAAAATACTTCATTGGTTGTGAAGCACTTTGGGATATCCTGAGGTCGTGAAAAGGTGCTACATAAATACAAGTTCTTCCTATACCGCTGAAAATCAATGACTCAACAATTTATAAAATTGAGAAAATTTGAATTATTTGTGTGGCATTCATCTGAAACTAGGAGAACACGAGCTAAACTACAAAAAAGGAGCTTATTGTTCAGCAAATGAAGGGGAAAATACTTTTAAACCATTCCAATTTCCAAATCATATCCTACACTCCCCACTCATCTTATTCTGTGATATTCTACTCAGTGTCACAATGCTCTAACTCTCCTCCCATTCAAACAATGTATACATGATGATAAAAAGAGCAACCCTATCTATACCCAAGTAGGATACATGAGGCAAGAAAAGACACTAAAGATTAATCTTTGTCAAGTTATTTTCCATTTCATTGATCTACTACACATGCATGTAATACAATAGTATTTTCAACATATGCACATTTACAACAGCAATGTTAGAGTTCAAGGAAACCAAGCACGATGCAATTGCATTTAGCTGAATATTTGAATACAAATCACCAATTACGTTTCATTTACTCACATCTCATACCCTTATGACCTTGTCCACAAGCTTCTCCCTCGACTTCTCATGATTCTGTCTAACTACGAAGAGAGACTTGAGCACAAAATCTAGGCTGACAATTCAGTGCAGTACTGAGGGAGTGCTGCACTGTCAGAGGTACTGTCTTTCAGATGAGATGTTAAACCAAGTTTGCTCTCTAAGGTGGACGTAAAGATCCCATGACACTAGTTGAAGAAGAGCAGGGAAGTTCTTCCTTGTGCCCTTGCCAATATTTATCCTTCGCCTGAAAACAGATTATCTGTCATTTATTTCATTGCTGTTTGTGGGAGTTTGCTGTGTGCAAACTGGCTGCCACATTTCCTACATTACAATAGTGACTGCAATTCAAAAAGTACTTAATTGGCTGTAGATCACTTTGGGGCATCCAGAGGTCATGAAAGGCGCTATATAAATGCAAGTCTTTCTTTTTTATGCCAATTGCGTCACTTGAGCTACTGGATTTCCACGCACTCAACTACAGAGTCGACCTTCTGCAGTCTCCCTTCTGCTGTAGATTTTTTGGGGGATGTGTACAAAACTGGCAAGGCATTATTTATTGCCCATCCTTATTGCCTTGAGAAGATGGTTGGAAGTTTTTCAGTAGCAATTGCTTTTGACCAGGAGTAGGCCATTTGGACCCTCGAATCTGCTCCGCCATTTAATAAGATCATGGTTGATCTGATCTTGACCTCAATTCCACTTCCCCGCCCGCTCCCCATAACCTTTGACTCCCTTATCATTCAAAAATCTCTATCTCCACCTTAAATATATTCAATGACCCAGCCTCCACAGCTCTCTGGGGCAGAGAATTCCAGAGATTCACGACCCTCAGAAGAAATTCCTCATCTCCATCTTAAATGGGCGACCCCTTATTCTGAAACTATGCCCTAGTTCTAGATTCCCCACAAGGGTAAACATCCTCGCTGCATCTACCCTGTCAAGCCCCCTCATAATCCTATACGTTTCAGTCAGATCACCTCATTCTTCTGAACTCCAATGAGTATAGGCCCAATCTACTCAACCTTTCTTCATAAAGGCAACCCCTTCATCTCGGGAATCAACCGAGTGAACCTTCTCTGAACTGCCTCCAATGCAAGTACATCCCTCCTTAAATAAGGAGGCCAAAACTGTCCGCAGTACTCCAGGTGTGGTCTCACCAATACAGTTGTAGCAGGACTTCTCTACTTTTATAATCCATCCCCTTTGCAATAAAGGCCAACATTCCATTTGCCTTCCTAATTACTTGCTCTACCTGAATGCTAACTTTTTGTGTTTCATGTACAAGGACCCCTAGACCCCTCTGTACCACAGCATTTTGTAAGCTCTCTCTATTTAAATAATAATTTGCTTTTTTATTTTTCTTACCAAAGTGGATAACCTCACATTTTACTCCATCTGCCAAATGTTTTGCCCACTTACTTAGCCTATCTATATCCCTTTGCAGATTCTTTGTGTCTTCCTTATAAACTTGCTTTCCCACCTTGAAGGATATTAATGAGGCAATTTTAGAAGAATCCAGCAGCTCTCATGGCCATCATTTGTTTCCCAGAAATTGTCAGATTTATCAAGCTCAATTTCACAACTTATCACGGCGAATTTGAACACATAACCTCTGGGCTGATGGTCCAGTGCCATAACTACACTACTGTACCCAATTCCAGAAGAAAGCCTGCCACATTCTGTACTTAGTGATTCTATAAATTTTTGCTGTTTCTCATCAAGTCACGTAATTCTGTACCATAATGAGAAAATGAAACTGCATTCCAAGTACAGACCCAGTACTGTATATACAAGATAAGCCTTATCTTGAACAGGAGCAATATACGACCTGTATCAATAGGACCCGCTCAAATCTTCAAAATGAGTGCATCGCTCAGGTCTACACACTATGCAACTTTAACAATTAACTTTTACCCAAAAGAATCTGCTTTCTAGGTAAATCGCTGCAACTCAATTTTAAATTCCCACAGTTGTCATCAAAAGGAAATAGCTAAAAAAATATACGGAGGTTAGCATCTTGTTCCTATTTTATTGTAAAATGTTGTTGCATACGGAAAATGGTAACAAAATTAATGCTTCCCCCTTACTGAGAATTGGCATCAGTGCATGTTACAAAATATCTACCTTCTGACACCTCACTAACATTCAACTACTTACTGAAATTAGTGAAACCTGGAAGTTCATTGCGTAGAAGATGGTGGATAACCTGCGGTCCGAGGGAAACATGCAGCTTACAAACTCTGGCCCTCCAGCCCTTGGAACCCAGGCAACTCACTCATCAATTACCACTACAATTTATATAGATTAATGCAGAAAACATCGCAAGAAAAAATTTAAATAGGTAAGAGCAGCAGATGCTAAGCGACAGCGTGGGGGGGGGGGGGGGGGGGGGGGGGAGGAGAAAGAGAGAGATGACATTGATAGCTAAAAGGTTGGTTCAAAAGGTGGATATTGAAAAGTTAATTAAAAAAATGGTGGAGTCAAGCAGAGAAGTGCAGGAGTTCCAAAAGGTGGAGATGTGACAGATGAAAGTAGGTCAAAGAAAAGGGTGGGTAAGAGTGCAAGGAAGCCAGAGTCAGAAGAGCAAAGGGTGCGGGGGAGTATATAATGCTGAAGAAGATTATAGTGATAGGGTGGACTGGGGCCATGGAAGGATTTGAAGACAAGGACCGTTAAACTGTCGGCCAGCGAGAAAGTAGCTGCCTGTATCCTGTTCCGCACTAAGTCTAGGACAAGTTGGGAGTTTCTAGACGGATGGATGACTATTGGAGAAATCAGGAGATTTTCATGCCCCCACCCCACAGCGCTGGACAGGAACAGCTCTATAAAAGGAAATTAGGCAGGAGGCTAGGAATACCTTCACTCTCATTAGCACAGCTTTGTTGGGCCTGGGCCTGCAGCATGAAGCTACGCATCTCAGGAAAGCCACAGAACTCCCAGGGCGACGCAAAAGCGACAGAGACTATTTTCACTCACCTTTGCACCCAGTAAACTGGGCATTCCCGAAACAAAGATCAGGAAAATCGGCCCCATTAGGTTTACAGGTGACAAATCGCAGCTGAGAATTTCAGCAGTTCAGGGGCTGATGCAAGGCAACTTTGAAACATGCAATTTTATGAGTAGTTCATTATGAAGAGGCCTTCCTTTGTGTTTCGCTTAATGGAATTTCACGCAAGGGTTTGTACTATTTCCACAGAAATTCATCATCTTTGGTTGTGTTTATCTTAATAGAATTTCATCCAAGGTTTCTCATAGAAACGTTTAAAATTCTGATGGGTTTAGACAGGTTAGATGTAGGAAGAATGTTCCCAATGTTGGGGAAGTCCAGAACCAGGGGTCACAGTCTAAGGATAAGGGGTAAGCCATTTAGGACCGAGATGAGGAGAAACTACTTCACCCAGAGAGTGGTGAACCTGTGGAATTCTCTACCACAGAAAGTTGTTGAGGTCAATTCACTAAATATATTCAAAAGAGTTAGATGTAGTCCTTACTACTAGGGGGATCAAGGGGTATGGCGAGAAAGCAGGAATGGGGTACTGAAGTTGCATGTTCAGCCATGAACTCATTGAATGGCGGTGCAGGCTCGAAGGGCCGAATGGCCTACTCCTGCACCTATTTTCTATGTTTCTATGTACTATTTTCAGAGATCACCAGCTTTGGTCTCCCCACCACTGCTGAGACAAAATGATTCATGAGCAAGAATTCTGTGCCAAGCTCACAAAAGTTACAAGAGTATAACGACAATAGAGATATGCGAACTTAGCACAGAATAGCTCCTCACTGCTACATTAAATGAAAGCTCCTTCAAAAATGGTGTGTAAAAAACCAAAAATCTCTCTTTGATTTTTGGTTCTTTCAGCTCAGTTCTCAAATTTAGTAAAATCCAACCCTATTAACCCACCATATAAAGGATATAAAACAAGCCATTTTGTCTCATTTTAAAATCAGGCTTAAATGTCAAAAGAAATAATTATAGTAATATGCTAGACAAACTCACAGTAACATACAGGTACTATCGAAAGCCAGAGTACATAGCTTTTTCGTTTTTCATTGAGGTAAGGTGTAGTTCTACCGATCAGGTTATACAGATTCAACATTTGAATGGATTGCTGTTCCCAGAACATGATTTCAACCCGGTTACTGGTTTTCCTATGAGATCTAAAGTAAGGGAAGTGTACCATTTCGCTATGCTCACTCACCATAAGCATTTTAGATGGAAATGCTTCCATTTTCAGCCTTATTAAAATATACACTTGTATGCAGCAGCTATAAGGTACGTCCTGGTGTTACCACCACTTACATATACTAAAAAAAAACTTGAGTCATTCCTGACAGTTACTAGCCACCTGCACGGAGAAATTAATTAACCATTCGCATGCATATTTAGATAAGAGTCGGGTCATAGCAAATTCTGGAGAAACACAATTTCAAACAAAAAACTTCAAGATTTCTGCAACCAGCCTCAAGGCAAACAGCACAATCAAACAAGTACCACTTGTTCTGTCTGGTTAGGTTGCTACAGACCATAATAACTACACTGCGCAACTGAATTCAAATTGACATTTTGGAGCTTTGATTATTTCCAAAGTGCAGTATTAATTACTAAGGTGTAAATTTAAGGGACTCCATACAATTTTTTCCAATCAGACCAGCAAGTAACAGCTGCAGCTACATTTGCAGAATATTTTGGATTTTCTTTGATGAAACCGGTTGATGCAATACTTCTGGAAATTCAGCTGTGTTCCAACCAGTTTTCAACACTGCATCACATTCCTCTTAAACATAAATAGAATAGACTAAACAGGACATAGACACGAGTTTTGAGAGATATTCCGCTGTGTTCCTTTAGGTCTGATGCCAGGTGATTGGTTGCAGCAATTTCCAGATCTTCTGAAAATCCACCAGAGAGCAACTGCAGTGGGAATAACTTGCCGTGAAAATACAACGCAGTAGTTTTTGATTTCTCAGAAGAGACTAAGCAAAATGTACACTGATAACCAAGCCTTTTCTGGTTGTGTGAAGAATTTTAGATAGTGTTTTAACTCTTCCACTTCCACCACCACCACCCCCATTCAACTTTGAAACCTGATCTCGAGCGATTACCCATTCTACAAAAGCTTCAACTTCTACATCCTGAATAATGAGTCACAGTTGATGTTATGAAAATCACAGCCTGTATCCAGATGATGTCCCAGGTCCTCCAAACTATGCAGGTTTCAAACTGCAAGTCATCTGCAGTGGAGACATGTTTGAGGGACAGGAATGAAAAGCACTGTAATGGGACAGGCTCACATTTCTTTGCTTAGATATATTATGGCCATTATTACAGGGAAAGTGTTCACCAGCAAGCATACATCATTGCCCAACCAAGAAAACAAATATTATTCTTTGTTTAGCTCTCCTGAAGGGCGGCAAAAAACCTCCTTCATTTAATTGACTGGACAATGCATTATAATTGAGAAAGGGATACAAGGCAAATCACATTCTAAATTATATAGACAACTGTTCCACATATGGATCATCTTTTTATACCTATTAAAATTAGCTCCATAAAACCTTCATACAAATTTGTGAAGTGGCATTTATTTTGAAAACTGCTGCTGAATGTAGCTAATAGAATGGATAACGGGGACACACTTATAGAACAAACTCAAAGTCATCATTCCAACTCCTGTATTAACAGGCTTTTTTGTGATTGGTTCACAATTAAAAGGCTGCTTTCTGAAAGACTTAAAATTGGATCTTGGCAAAACTACGTTTTTAAAAAAAAAGCAACATCTGATATGCTGTAAGTACCACAACATACCCTCAAAAGTTGGTGAAAGAAAACAGTATTGATCTCTGACCACAAGAATCTTCACACTACCTTTACTGGTTCCTGCACAGATTTCTGATCCTGCCCATGTCGCTTTCCGTCAGCATCAATCCCATCCTCTGTGTTACTGGGTTTCCCCTGCGTCTCAGCTGCACTGTCCAAATAATTGGTGTGTTCCCTCCCCATTCCTGCATCCTGACACACCGCTTTCAGGAATATTGTATGTAGGTATTCATATACAGCTTTTAACATCCTGTACTCTGAATAGTTCGAGATTAGAAATTTGCATTGACTCCTATTGTGGCGCTGCTGCAGCACGCTATACTATGTGGTATACACTGAACCACAGGCCAAAAAAGGTATGTGAAAGTAATGCAGAGGAGTCTCATTCTCCCTGCAGTGTCGCGAAGCCTGCAGATTCAATGCAGTATTTTCCCAGCCACTCACAGAATGAGATACTGGCGCAGGCTTTATTCAAGTAACTGCCTTCAGCCAATCAGATTACAGAGTCTGACGCTGAAGCATCTTCAGGGTCATTGTTGATGAAAATCTGCTGAGCAGCTCGTATTGATCCATCAATTTCTCATTTGTCATACCAGAGCATTGTGCTTTACGTATAGGCAGGCTGACCGGGCTACAGTGAACATTAGCTAGCACCATTTGATTCCGAGGGAACACAGACTGAGCTAATCTCATTATGATGCCGCTCAGCACACAACACAAGTACAAAAGTGGTGATTTTGCATCACCCTTGCCCTAGGTTTACCAAAAAGAAGTTTAATTCCTTCTGTGCGCAATACGCCATTAGCATAAAACAGAATGAATACCACCACACAAGTCTACTTCCAAATAATTCAACTCTTATTTTAATACTTTATAATTGGAACAGATTAAGGACGATTTAAAAACAATTAAAGATAAATCAACATATTATATACATGGCTAGAATTCATACCAGTGAGTAGGATTAAAATGCAACATATTTCTTGTACGGGTACTATATGAACTGAAATGAGGAATACAATACGAGTTAGGATTCTAGATCTAGATATTTCAGGATCTGTCTTGATGGCTGAACAAGATTCAACAATAGAAATAATAGGACAAAATGAAATGCTTCACCAATTAGAGGGAGATATTCACAGCAAAAGGCTGAGAAAATTAACTATAGCTGAAATTTTTAAAAATTATTCTTTGCAACATGGGCATTGCTGGCCTGGAGAAGGTGGTGGTGAGCCGCCTTCTTGAACAGCTGCAGTCCATGTTGGGAAGGCACTCCCTCCCACACTGTTGTTAAGTGGGGAGTTCCAGGATTTTGACCAGGTGTCGATGATGGAACGGCGATCAACGTTCCTGCGGGGCTGCCGAGTCATCAGCAAGGTCCCGCGCAGGATGCACACCAACGTATACATTGTAAATACCGTGCATGCGCAGAAAAGAAACAGGCTGCGTAGAACAAAGCGCAGCTTACAAGGAACATTGATGGCGATGTATGTCTAAGTGAGGAAAGTGTGTGATTTGGAGATGATGGTGTTCCCATGCACCCGCTGCCTTTGTCATTATTATATCATGTCGGATTAATTGAAATAAATTAGCATCTACGAAGGGCAGCTGTGGGAAAGCAATTTGTTACAGCACCAGATGCTCAGTAAGCAGCAAATTCTAACCTTCAGTAAGACCCATCCTTTACCAAAAAATCCAAAGTTTCTGTATGGAATGCATCACTTCATATTTTGACAATATATCTTAAGCACAATTATGGATGGAACAGAATCAGTTTCCCCAAACTTTATGAAAAATATCTACTTTTAATTAACAAAAATCTTGTTAAAAATGTTAAGATGGATGCCTTTCTAAACTTTGCACAAATCAAACTTCACCACTATTTTGCTTCTTTTCAGCTAAAGCAACAGGTAGCTGCTGTGTCTCAATGAAAGATGTCTTTAAATCAAATGTCCCTGCTGATAATTTTAGAGAGGACATAAGAACATAAGAATTAGGAACAGGAGTAGGCCATCTAGCCCCTCGAGCCTGCTCCGCCATTCAATAAGATCATGGTTGATCTGGCCGTGGTCTCAGCTCCACTTACCCGCCCTCTCCCCGTAACACTTAATTCCCTTATTGGTTAAAAATCTATCTATCTGTGACTTGAATACATTCAATGAGCTAGCCTCAACTGCTTCCTTGGGCAGAGAATTCCACAGATTCACAATCCTCTGGGAGAAGAAATTCCTTCTCAACTCGGTTTTAAATTGGCTCCCCCGTATTTTGAGGCTGTGCCCCCTAGTTCTAGCCTCCCCTACCAGTGGAAACAACCTCTCTGCCTCTATCTTGTCTATCCCTTTCATGATTTTAAATATTTCTATAAGATCACCCCGCATCCTTCTGAACTCCAACGAGTAAAGACCCAGTCTACTCAATCTATCATCATAAGGTAACACCCTCATCTCCGGAATCAGCCTAGTGAATCGTCTCTGTACCTCCTCCAAAGCTAGTATATCCTTCCTTAAGTAAGGTGACCAAAACTGCACGCAGTACTCCAGGTGCGGCCTTAACAATATCCTATACAGTTGCAGCAGGACCTCCATGCTTTTGTACTCCATCCCTCTCGCAATGAAGGCCAACATTCCATTCGCCTTCCTGATTACCTGCTGCACCTGCAAACTAACTTTTTGGGATTCATGCACAAGGATCCTTGGAGATGGAGCACGCGGTGTCCACCGGTACGCTCGCGGCCTTCCGCGAGAGGTGGGCACCGGAGGGACTGGAGTGCATCAACACGCCCGGCAACCAAATTTTAATTTGATTTTACGTTTTAAAGTTTAATTTGTTTTAATTGCCGGTGCTTTTAGTGTCCCCCTTCCCTTTTATACGGGGCACTGGGGAAAATTGTGATTTTAGTGCCCAAAAAAAAAAAAGAAAGAAAAACACAAAAAAAAACAAAAAAAAAGGGGGGGAAAAAAAAGGGCCTTGTAAATGTCTGGTGTGTCACCCAGGTCGGGTGGCACGGTTTAATGTTTTTTGTTTTTGCAGGTAGACTCAAAGAGTTTCATGCACAAGGATGTCATCCAGGTCGGGTGGCACCGATTAATGTTTTATGTTTTCCAGATAAACTCCAAAAAGAGTTTCATGCACAAGGACCCCAGGTCCCTCTGCATCTCAGCATGTTGTAATTTCTCCCCATTCAAATAATGTTCCCTTTTACTGTTTTTTTCCCCCCAAGGTGGACGACCTCACACTTTCCGACATTGTATTCCATCTGCCAAACCTTCGCCCATTCGCTTAACCTATCCAAATCTCTTTGCAGCCTCTCTCTGTCCTCTACACAACCCGCTTTCCCACTAATCTTCGTGTCATCTGCAAATTTTGTTGCAGTACACTCTGTCCCCTCTGCCAGGTCATCTATCTATATTGTAAACAGTTGTGGTCCCAGCACCGATCCCTGTGGCACACCACTAACCACCGATTTCCAACCCGAAAAAGGACCCATTTATCCCGACTCTCTGCTTTCTGTTCGCCAGCCTATTCTCTATCCATGCTAATACATTTCCTCTGACTCTGCGTACCTCTATCTTCTGCAGTAACCTTTTGTGTGGCACCTTATCGAATGCCTTTTGGAAATCTAAATACACCACATCCATTGGTACACCTCTATCCACCATGCTCGTTATATCCTCAAAGAATTCTAGTAAATTAGTTAAACATGATTTCCCCTTCATGAATCCATGCTGCGTCTGCTTGATTGCACTATTCCTATCTAGATGTCCCGCTATTTCTTCCTTAATGATAGTTTCAAGCATTTTCCCCACTACAGATGTTAAACTAACCGGCCTATAGTTACCTGCCTTTTGTCTGTCCCCTTTTTTTTTTTAAAACAGAGGCGTTACATTAGCTGCTTTCTAATACGCTGGTACCTCCCCAGAGTCCAGAGAATTTTGGTAGATTATTAGGAATGCATCAGCTATAACATCCGCCATCTCTTTTCATACCCTGGGATGCATTTCATCAGGACCAGGGGACTTGTCTACCTCGAGTCCCATTAGCCTGTCCAGCACTACCCCCCTAGTGATAGTGATTGTCTCAAGGTCCTCCCTTCCCACATTACCATGACCAGCAATTTTTGGCATGGTTTTTGTGTCTTCCACTGTGAAGACCGAAGCAAAATAATTGTTTAAGGTCTCAGCCATTTCCACATTTCCCATTATTAAATCCCCCTTTTCATCTTCTAAGGGACCAACATTTACTTTAGTCACTCTTTTCCGTTTTATATATCTGTAAAAGCTTTTACTATCTGTTTTTATGTTTTGAGCAAGTTTACCGTCGTAATCTATCTTCCTTTTATTGCTTTTTTAGTCATTCTTTGCTGTTGCTTAAAATCTTCCCAATCCTCTAGTTTCCCACTAACCTTGGCCACCTTATACGCATTGGTCTTTGATTTGATACTTTCCTTTATTTCCTTGGTTATCCACGGCTGGTTATCCCTTCTCTTACCGCCCTTCTTTTTCACTGGAATATATTTTTGTTGCGCACTATGAAAGAGCTCCTTAAAAGTCCTCCACTGTTCCTCAATTGTGCCACCGTTTAGTCTGTGTTTCCAGTCTACTTTAGCCAACTCTGCCCTCATCCCACTGTAGTCCCCTTTGTTTAAGCATAGTACGCTCGTTTCTGACACAACTTCCTCACCCTCAATCTGTATTACAAATTCAACCATACTGTGATCACTCATTCCGAGAGGATCTTTTACCAGGAGATCGTTTATTTTTCCTGTCTCATTACACAGGACCAGATCTAAGATAGCTTGCTCCCTTGTAGGTTCTGTTACATACTGTTCTAAGAAACAATTCCGTATGCATTCTATGAATTCCTCCTCCAGGCTACCCAGTGCGATTTGAGTTGACCAATTGATAGGTAGGTTAAAATCCCCCATGACTACTGCCGTTCCTTTTTCACATGCCTCCATTATTCCCTTGATTATTGCCCGCCCCACCGTGAAGTTATTATTTGTGGCCTATAAACTACACCCACCAGTGACTTTTTCCCCTTAACCTCTCTAATCTCCACCCTCAATGATTCAACATTTTGTTCATTGGAGCCAATATCATCTCACAACTGCCCTGATATCATCCTTTATTAACAGAGCTACCCCACCTCCTTTCCCTTCTTGTCTATCTTTCCGAATCGTCAGATACCCCTATATGTTTAATTCCCAGTCTTGGCCACCCTGCAACCATGTTTCTGTAATAGCCACCAAATCATACCCATTTGTAATGATTTGTGCCATCAACTCATTTACTTTATTTCGAATGCTGCGTGCATTTAGGTAGAGTGTTTTAATCCTAGTTTTTAAACTATGATTTTTAGTTTTGACCCCTCCTGCAGCCCCTTTATATTCAGTGGCCCTTTTTGTTTTTTTGCCTTGGGTTTCTCTGCCCTCCACTTTTACTCATCTCCTTTCTGTCTTTTGCTTTTGTCTCCCTGCATTGGTTCCCATCCCTTGCCATATTAGTTTAACTCCTCCCCAATAGCACTAGCAAACACTCCCACTAGGACATTGGTTCTGATCCTGCCCAGGTGCAGACCGGCCGGTTTGTACTAGTCCCACCTCCCCCAGAACCAGTTCCAATGCCCCAGGAATTTGAATCCCTCCCTGCTGCACCACTGCTCAAGCCACGTATTCATCTGCGCTATCCTGCGATTCCTACTCTGACTAGCACGTGGCACTGGTAGCAATCCTGAGATTACTACTTTTGAGGTCCTACTTTTTAAATTTAGCTCCTAAAATTCGTCTCTTAGGACCTCATCCCTTTTTTTACCTATGTCGTTGGTACCAATGTGCACCATGACAACTGGCTGTTCTCCCTCCCTTTTTAGAATGTCCTGCACCCGCTCCGAGACATCCTTGACCCTTGCACCAGGGAGGCAACATACCATCCTGGAGTCTCGGTTGCGGCCGCAGAAACGCCTATCTATTCCCCTTACAATTGAATCCCCTATCACTATCGCTCTCCCACTCTTTTTCCTGCCCTCCTGTGCAACAGAGCCAGCCACGGTGCCATGAACTTGGCTGTTGCTGCCCTCCCTGATGAGTCATCCCTCTCAACAGTACTCAAAGCAGTGTATCTGTTTTGCAGGGGGATGACCGCAGGGGACCCCTGCACTACCTTTCTTGCACTGCTCTTCCTGCTGGTCTTCCATTCCCTAGCTGGCTGTGGACCCTGCACCTGCGATAAGACCAACTCGCTACACGTGCTACTCACGTCATTCTCAGTATCGTGGATGCTCCAGAGTGAATCCACCCTCAGCTCCAATTCCGCAACGCGGTCCGTCAGGAGCTGGAGGCGGATACACTTCCCACACACGTAGTCGTCAGGGACACCGGAAGTGTCCCCGAGTTCCCACATGGTACAGGAGGAGCATATCACGTGACCGAGCTCTCCTGCCATGAGCATAATGGATCCTTGCTTTCAAATCATGTCTTCTATTTTTCATTGGGTCCAATGTGCTCCCTTTTTCAACAGAGGCATATCCAATAAGACCATGTTATGAAACAACTGCGGTGAAGAATCCTCGCACGTCATGGCTGTCGGCCAGCTGCTGAATCACCTGTGCTTTCTCCACCCCCATCTATTCTTTAGGTCGTGGGTTTTTAGGAGTGAGCAGCAAACTTCACCCACCCCTTCCTTCAACCACTGTTTGTCTCACCTGTGACAGAGACGGTAATTCCCATATTGGACTGTTCAATCACCGGTAGAGCTGCTTTGCTGCTCCCGAATTGGGTTGCTGCTTTAAGTTCAGAAATGCCTTGCGCTTGTGACTTATTAGCTCCTGGACCTCCTGGTCGTTCTCATCAAACCAGTCGGTGTTTCCTGGTTGAGTGTGCCAGTGCAGCCTTCGGTCACCTGAAGAAGAGAGTGTTTGAAGGCCAGGACCTCAAATCTGGCACCAAACTTATGGTCTACAGGGCAGTAGTGATACTCGCCCTCCTATATAGCTCAGAGACAAAAGATACCTCAAAGCGCTGGAGAAGTACCATCAACATCGGAGTTCTCGCTCAGGCCAACATCCCCAGCAGCGAAGCACTGACCATGCTGGACCAGCTCCGTTGGGCGGGCCACATCGTCCACATGCCCAACACGAGACTTCCAAAGCAAGCGCTCTACTTGGAACTCCTACACAGCAAGCGTGCCCCAGGTGGGCAGAGGAAACATTTCAAGGACACCCTCAAAGCCTCCTTGATAAAGTGCAACATCCCCACCGGCACCTGGGAATCCCTGGCACAAGACTGCCCTAAGTGGAGGAAGAGCATCTGGGAGGGCGTTGAGCACCTCGAGTCTCGTCGCCGAGAGCTTGCAGAAATCAAGCGCAGACAGCAGAAGGAGCGTGCAACAAACCAGACTCCTCACCCACCCCTTCCTTCAACCACTGTCTGTCCCAACTGTGACAGAGACTGTAATTCCCATATTGGACTGTACAGTCACCTGAGAGCTCACTTTTAGAGTGGAAACAAGTCTTTCTCGATTTCGAGGGACTGCCTATGATGATAATAGTGCATTCCTTGCCTGATGCAATCTCACCCGATTACACGAATTTGAATCTAGCAGGATATCTGCTATCATCCCTCTTGGTTCCACACTGAACCTCATTAGACAAAGATCTTAGATATCTAGTTCAGAATGGGATAGCTTGCATCAATGACTTCCTCCGACAAAGGCTTTGCCCTGGGCAGGGAAAATCCTCGTTACCCATTTACCCAAATTAAAAATAAACCCCTCCCCATCGCACAGCAGAGTATCCACATTTCTATCGGCCTCGGAGTCTTGTTTTCTCCTTCAGCTCAAAATGACTAAAGCTTTGCTAGCTTTTCACAGCATTGTTCTGCACATGGGCCTGTATGCTATGAGCACGTCTGTTGGGGGGTGGGGGGAGGGGGGGTTAATGGGGATTGGAAGGCAGTCGGAATTGGCACAGATGAGGAAGGAAACTGTTAGACCTGGTGCGAGATGGGGTAGTCTCAGTGCAGCAGGAATGCATATGAAATGCACAAACAATACTGACCAAATTTTTTTTTAATGTGACAATAATTCTGGATGTTAGTCTAAATGAGGACCAATCTTGCCGAACTACAAACAAGTGTTCACCTGTTCTCGCAGCACCAGCAATGCAATGGTAAAATAATATCTACAAGGTACATATGGCTACTCTATTGCTTTAGGAAACATACTACATACAACAATGTATGTAAGGACTCTATTCAATTCTCCCAGTTTCTCAGTCTCCCTTGCATCTGCTCTGACGATTCCACCTTCCATACTCGTGCTTCCGATAGGTCTTCCTTTCTCCCTCTACCGTGGTTGACATGGTCTTCGACTGTTCTGTTGTATTTCCCGCACTCCTGCTCTCACCCCTTCCCCTCCCTCCGCTTGTCTTGGCCTTTCACCCCACCAGCCACCACATCCAATGAATATCCTCCGCTATTTCCGCCACCTCCAGCATGATCCACCACCAAACACATCTTCCCCTCCTCTCTCAGCATTCCGAAGGGAACCACTCCCTCCGTGACACTCTGGTCCACTCCTCAATCAGCCCCAACACGCCCTCCCCTTCCCACGGCACCTTCCCGTGCAAGCACAAGAGATGCAACACCTGCCCTTTTACTTCCTCCCTGCCCACTATCCAGGGCCCCAAACACTCCAGGTGAAACAGTGATTTATCTCCTCTACACTGGGGAGACCAAACGCAGATTGGGTGACTGCTTTGTGGAGCACCTCCGTTCATTCCGTAAGCATGACCCCGAGATCCGGTCACCTGTCACTTTAATTCCCCGCTCCACTCCCACTCTGACCTCTCCGTCCTCGGCCTCCTACACTGTTCCAACGAAGCTCAACGTAAACTCGAGGAACAGCGCCTCATCTTGCGATTCGGCACTTTACAGCCTTCTGGACTCAACATTGAGTTGAACAATTTCAGACCATAACCTCTGCCCCTATTTTTTCACATGGCAGCTGTTGATAATTCTGCCATTCCCATTTACTCCTCTTCCAGACACACCTTTTGTTTCTTAACTTGTCTCATTACCATCTCCTTTCGCCTTGCTCCATCATCCTTTTTGTCTCTTAATCGCTCCTGCCTTCCACTCTGTCACAGACATTCCCCTTCATCTTTCCTCCCCTCCCCCCTTTCCCTGCCCCTGCACTTGCTTGAAAACCTGTTCTATCTCTAATTTTTCCCAGTTCTAACGAAGGGTTATCGACCTGAAACGTTAACTCTGTTTCTCACTCCACAGATGCTGCCCGACCCACTGAGTATTTCCAGCATTTTCTGTTTTTATATCTGGATTTGGGCAGCAAGGGGAATGACCCCTCACATTCTGCTCCCTCCTTGTTTGGTGGTCCAGTGGTTAAGATTTGGTGTTCTTACTTCTATGGCCCGGGTTCAATACCCGGTCCGGTAAGTACATTTTTCCTCACACAAAAGGTAGTGGAAATCTCGAACTCTCCCACCACAAAAAGCGGTTGAGGCTCTGGGGGGATGGGGTCAATTGAAAATTTCAGAACTGAGATTCATAGAATCATAGAAATTTACAGCACGGAAGGAGGCCATTTCGGCCCATCGTGTCCGTGCCGGCTGACCAAGTGTTATCCAACCTAATCCCACTTTCCAGCTCTTGGTCCGTAGCCCTGTAGATTACGGCACTTTAAGTGCACATCCAATTATCTTTTAAATGTGGTGAGTGCCACGTATTCAACTGCCATTGTAATCCATGTATAAACTGACCTAAGTTGTACACCGTGAGAACACTGACCACTAGGTGGTGAACTTGTGGGAGACACTCCTAACCTGGACTTTCAGGTATAAAAGGGGAAGCTCCATCCATCTTCTCCACTTCAGTGCTGGAATAAAGGTTACTGGTCACAGAGTGACCTTCTCTCTAGTATGGGCCTCGTGTACATTTGTACTGTATAGTAAGGACATATTAGTGAGGGTTCCTAATTGACAGATTTTTGTTAGGCAGAGGGGGATTAAGGATTACAGAACCAAGGCAGGTAAATGGAGTTAAGACGCAAATTAAGACGCAAATAAGACACAAATTGGAGAGAACACGAGGGTGACATACTGGTAGTAAGACTGCTAGCAGCAATATTGGGATGAATTATGAGTATCACACAATGTTAGCTAGAGCAATGTTATATGTTGTATGCAACTTTTAGCATAATGAAATAAACCAAGTGGCAACACCTTAGGTGTATGTGGTTTGCAAGACAAAATATCAGAATGCTGTTCATTATTCCAGAATGAAATCAGGATTCCTCTTTATACCAGCCTGAATGAGAATGATAACTGCATCTTGATATGCCATGAAATAGCAGAACAGCACGAAACTCGAGCCTTGTTCCCAGTCACTCTATACATAAGTATAAACCTGTGCTGGTCTCAAGAGAAATAGATAGCTGCAAGTAATTTCAAAGCTGTAATCTCATCCAAAATGCTCAGGTCAACAATTGAGCAAAACTGAAGCACTTTATAACCATCATTTGCACGACAGAATGAAATTACAGGCTTGAAATTATATCCAGCAATCACATTGCATATATTCTCTGAAATTCAGATGGTGGTTTTATTCAATCTTAGGAACTTTTTTTTGCCAAAACCAAGTGCCGCAGCTTAAAAACTCAATGTACAGCTTCAAGATCAGGAGACCAGCCTCAGAGAAAAAATCATTGCGATAAAATCATGAGATTTTCTGCTAAGAAACACTTGGGAGTGCAACAAATAAGACAATCTGTAGAAAACAAAAACATTACATTACCTTCAGCATCTCTGATGTTATGAAAGGAAACTTTTATGAAAAATAGGGCTACGCATTACAAGGTTTTAAGTTTACAATAATGTTAAGTCACTTTACAGTAATATGATACTGTTTATCTATCCCATGGTATTTAGGCTTTGCTCATCCTACTACCTAACTGAAACGTGCTTGTATGGAATTTTATTATAAAAGCTTGCAACATTTTTGATGTGCTTTGAAACTGCAGTACAAAGTACTACCGATGTCAACTCAGAGCAAAGAAAAGGCAAGAACAACAAGTTCTGCAATAAATTCACAACAACTAGCTTAATTTTTGTCTGGGCCCCACAGGGCAACACTGTGCGCAAGCAATTTCCTCTGGTGGGGGACAATCCAGAACAATGGGGCACAATCTTAAAATCAGAGCTGGGCCATTTACAAGTGAAACCATGAAGCATTTGTTTTCTCCCACAAAAAAATATTGGAAATCTGGAACTCGCTCCCCTGGTCTATTGAAATTTTCAAGATCTAAATCAATAGATTTGGTAAGTGAGGGTACCAAGGGATACAGTTCAAAGGCGAGTAAATGGAGTTGATGTACAGATCAGGCATGATATGACTGAATGGCAGAACAATCTCCAGGGGATGAATGGTCTACTCCTGTTGTTCTCACCACGAAAAATGTTCCCCACCCTTGCCGAAAGCAATTGGTCCAGTCATACTACGAATGTGTGAGAGTATTAAATGGCAATTTCATTCTCATGCTTGATAAGGCAGGCAAGTCCTGCAGTGTTCACCAGTAGGGAATCAATTGACAAATGTAGGGACAGTGACAAGCACAAGTGATCAGACCAGTAGGGACCACAGGGCACATTGGGGTGTGAGTTTTCACTTTAATTAGCAGGTTGAAAACAGGCGGGAGCTGATCTGCTGCCCATTTTACACCCCATCTAATTTTAGTTTCCACCAACTTCAATGGAAAGAAAATCGAGGGGAGTGTACTATCGGCTGCTTTCCACATGGCAATAAAAGTGAAAGTTCACCACTGTGCCTTTTATCGACTACCTGCACATCATCTAATTCGGAAGGACAGACAGAAAGGAAAAAGAGGTGGGGTAGCTCTTTTAATAAAGGATAGGACAGGACAGTGCATTGGTGAGAAACGATAATGACTCAGAAGATCAAGATGTTGAATCAGTTTGGTGGCGATAAGGAATAATTAAGGGGAAAAGGTCGCTGGTGGGCATAGTCTATAGGCCCCGAACAGTAGCTACACTGTTGGACGGAGTATAATCCAAGAAATAATGGAGGCTTGTAATAAAGGAACGGCAACAACGAGTGACCATAACATGGTCGAATTTCAATTCAGTTGGAGGGTGAGAAAGTTGGATCTCAAACCAGGGTCCTTAGCTTAAATAAAGACAACAAACATATGAGTGCAGAATTGGCTAAAGTGGACTGGGAAAATAGATTAAAGTATGGGACAGTTGATGATCAGTGACAGACATTTAAGGAGATATTTCATAACTCGCAACAAAAATATATCCCAATGAGAAGGAAAGACCAAGAGAAGGGATAACCAATCTGTGGCTAACTAAGGAAATAAGGGATGGTATCAAATTGAAAACAAGGGCATACAATGTGGTCAAGACTAGTAGGAGGCCAGAGGATTGGGAAACTTTTAAAAGCCAGCAAAGAACGACTAAAAAAATGATAGAGAGGGAAGATAGATTATGAGAGTAAACTAGCACAAAATATAAAAACAGATAGCAAGAGTTTCTACAGATATATAAAAAGGAAAAGAGTGGCCAAAAATAAATATTGGCCCTAGAGGATGAGACTGGGGAATTAATAATGGAGAACATGGAACTGGCAGAGACGTTGAACAAATATTTTGTATCAGTCTTCACGGTAGAAGACACTAAAAAGATCCCAATAGTGGATAATCAAGGGGCTATAGGGAGGAACTTCATACAATCATTATCACTAATGAAACATAGAAACATAGAAAATAGGTGCACGAGTAGGCCATTCGGTCCTTCAAGCTTGCACCACCATTCAATATGATCATGGCTGATCATGCAACTTCAGTACCTCATCCCTGCTTTCTCGCCATACCCTTTTATCCCTTTAGCCATAAGGGCCACATCTAACTCCCTTTTGAATATATCTAACGAACTGGCCTCAATAACTTTGTGGCAGAGAATTCCACAGGTTCACAATTTTCTGAGTAAAGAAGTTTCGCATCTCGGTCCTAAATGGCCCACCCCTTATCCTTACACTATGACCCCTGGTTCTGGACTTCCCCAACATTGGGAACATTCTTCCTGCATCTAACCTGTCTAAACCCGTCAGAATTTTAAACGTTTCTATGAGATCCCTTCTCATTCTTCTAAATTCCAGTGAATATAAGCCTAGTCGATCCAGTCTTTCTTCATATGTCAGTCCTGCCATCCCGGGAATCAGTCTGGTGAACCTTCGGTAGTACTCGGTAAAATAATGGGACTAAAGGCAGACAAGTCCCCTGGACCCGACGGCTTACATCCTAGAGTCTTAAAAGAGGTGGCTGCAGAGATAGTGGATGCATTGGTTGTAATCTACCAAAATTCCCCAGATTCTGAGGCGGTCCCAGCAGATTGGAAAACAGCAAATGTAATGCCCCATTTAAAAAAAGGAGGCAGACAAAAAGCAGGAAACTATAGACCAGTTAGCCTAACATCTGTCGTTGGAAAAAATGCTGGAGTCCATTATTAAGGAAGCAGTAGCAGGACATTTGGAAAAGCATAATTCCATCAAGCAGAATCAGCATGGTTTTATGAAAGGGAATTCATGTTTGACAAATTTGCTGGAGTTTTTTTGAGAATGTAACGAGCAGGGTGGATAAGGTGGATGGGGTGTATTTGGATTTCCAGAAGGCATTCGATAAGGTGCCACATAAAAGGTTACTGCATAAGATAAAAGTTCACGGGGTTGGGGGTAATATATTAACATGGATAGAGGATTGGCTGACTAACAGAAAACAGAGTCGGGATAAATGGGTCATTTTCCTGTTGGCAAACAGTGACTAGTGGGGTGCCGAAGTGATCAGTGCTGGGTCCTCAACTATATACAATCTACATTAATGACTTGGATGAAGGGACCTTGTGTAATGTAGCCAAGTTTGTTGATGATACAAAGATGGGTGGGAAAGAAAAGTGTGAGGAGGACACAAAACCTGCAAAGGGATATAGACAGGCTAAATGAGCGGGCAAAAATTTGGCAGATGGAGTATAATGCGGGAAAATGTGAGATTATCCACTTTGGCAGAAAAAACAGAAAAATAAATTACAATTTAAATGGAGAAAAATTGGAAAGTGTTGCAGTACAGAGGGACCTTGAGGTCCTTGTGCATGAAACACAAAAAGTTAATATGCAGGTACAGCAAGTAATCAGGAAGGCAAATGGAATGTTGGCCTTTATTGCAAGGGGGATAGAGTATAAAAGCAGAGACGTCCTGCTACAACTGTACAGGGTATTGGTGAGGCCACACCTTGAGTACTGGGTACAGTTTTGGTCTCTGTATTTAAGGAAGAATATACTTGCATTGGAGGTTGTTCAGAGAAGATTCACTAGGTTGATTCCCGAGATGAGGGGTTTGACTTATGAAGATAGGTTGAGTAGGCTGTGCCTATACACATTGGAATTCAGAAGAATGAGAGGTGATCTTATCGAAACATATAAGATAATGAGGGGGCTCGGCAAGGTGGATGCAGAGAGGCTATTTCCACTCATAGGGGAAACTAAAACTAGGAGGCATAGTCTAATAAGGGGCTGTCCATTTAAAACTGAGATGAGGAGGAATTTCTTCTCTCAAAGGGTTGTAAATCTATGGAATTCTCTGCCCCAGAGAGCTGTGGAGGCTGCGTCATTGAATATATTTAGGCGGAGATGGACAGATTTTTGAGCAATTATGGAATAAAGGGTTATGGGGAACGGACAGGGAAGTGGAGCTGAGTCCGTGATCAGATCAGCCATGTTATTAAATGTTGGATCATGCTCGATGGATCAAATGGCCTACTCCTATTTCTTATGTTTTAACTCAAATCAAGTTCTTTTAGCTTGGTTGTATTAGTACAGTTGTACCTCTCCAGTCTGGCATCTTTCGGACCTGACCGGTGTCGGACCAGAGAATTTTCCAGACCACAGGAGGTCACGCTGACCCGAGCGTTGTCAGCAGTACCCCAAGACTTACCAGGTATTGCTGACAATGATCCAGCCTATTGCTTAGCATTTCTCAGGCCCAGCTTCGGCACCTCAGTCAGCCGCCACACTACTCGCTTCCTCTCCACGCTGACCCAACCAAGGATGGAACACCGGAGGCAGCGGCGAGAAGAGTAACAGCCAGCCCTAGGACACAGAGCGGGTCGCGACCCCCCGGCAGGAATGATGCCAGACCAGAGATGTTTCCGGACCAAAGAGTCCTGGACTGGAGAAATACAACCTGTAGTGATTTGTGACGGGTAGGTCGTGTCAAACTAATCTAGCTGAATTTTCTGGGTAGTGGAAATCTGGAACTCGCTCTACCAAAAGTCTGCAGACGCTAAACCCCTTTAACAAAGCTTTAAGGTCACCTCTTCTAATATCTCATGATGTGGCTCGGTTTGACAACTCTCCTGAAGCGCCTTGGAAAGTTTTACTACTTTAAAAGGCACTATATAAATGCAAGTTATTGTTAGGGCCCAGGCAGCTGAAGGCACGGCTGCCAATGGTGGGGCGATGTAAATCTGGCATTCCCAGTGCCTGGCCAATATTTATCACTCACCAACCTGGCCATTGTCACCTTGCTATTTGTGGGATCTTGCTGTGTGCAAATTGGCTGCTATATTCCAGTGCTTGTGGGATCTTGCTGTCTGCTGCCGAATACCCATTATGTGCGACGTACAAAGTTAGCCACTGTATATGGGATCTTCCCGTGTGCTATCAAGTTATCTATTGGATGTGGGATTTTGCAGTGCAGTGCCAAGTCACCCGCTGTTTATGGGATAGTGCTGTGCGGACCTGAATTACCCATGGTTGTGGGGTCTTGTTGCATGCTGAGTTACCCCGTTGTGTGTATGGAATCTTGCTGTGCGCTGCCAAGTTACATTATGTGGGGGATCTTGCTGTGCGGAACAAATTACCCAGTGTCGTGGGCTCTTGCTGTGCGGGGCTGAATTACCAATTATGTGTGGGGGATCTTGCCGTGTGCTGCCAAGTTACACTACGTGTGGGATCTTGCTGTGCGGGCCAAATTACCCAGTGTGTGTGTGTGTGTGTGTGGGGGGGGGGGGATCTTGCTGTGTGCTGCCAAGTTACCCATTGTGTGTGTGTGTGTGTGTGTAGGGGGGAATTTTGCTGTATGGTGGTGACTCGCCCGCTGTGCGTGGGATCTTGCCGTGCACTCTCCCTACGATAATTGGGAACCCGACTTGACCTTGAAAAGATTTTCACTGGCTGTGATAGTGATGCGCTCTCGAGGAAGGCATTGCACGGGGGGGGGTACTGTTTAAAGGCGATTTGGTTGTGTGTGTGTGTGTGTGTGTGTGTGTGTGTCCGGACTCGGACAACACAAGTGGGTGGAGAGCGCGCGCCTCAGAAGCTGGCCGGCGGACAAGAGCGGCACGCCGCCCACATCCTCCCCTCCCGGCCGGCCCCCGACACACATCACATCACATCACATCACGCCGGCCGGCAGCGGGCCTACCGGCGTTTCCAAGCCCCGGGACCGGAGAAAGAGAGAGAGCGGGAGCGGGCGGGCGGTGAAACCACTTCGACTCACCCTCAGTTCGGACTCGGTACGGTGGACGCCCAGCCGCAGCAGGCCGGCCGCCAGGTCGTCGACGCACAGCCCGCCGTCCTGGTTGACGTCCAGCTGGTGGAAGAGGACGTGCAGCCGCTGCTCCTGCTCCAGCCGCGCCGCCTGGCCCTGAGCGTCGGCCGGCTCGCGCTCGCGCTCGCGCAAGACCGGTGAGGCGGTGACGGGGGCGCGATCTTGCATTGCCGGGCGAGGCGCGAGGGGCTCCGGAGGAGAGAAACGGACAGTTTTTGTTGAATTTTTTTTTCCCCCCTCCTCCTCCTCCTCCCGCCACAGAGAATTTTTTTTTAAAAAAAACGAACGCCGACCGACCACGTCCGCGCGGGAATAGCTGACTCAGAGCGGCCGGCCACGCCGGCAGCGCTGATTGACAGCAGCGGCTAGCCCAATCGCATTGCCGATCTCAGCCGGCCGCGTGCGGCAAGGCAGCCAATCGCGTCGCGGTTGGGGCGGGACTTGGCCGGCGAGTCCGCGCTGGACGGCAGCATCCTCCAACCGGATCGCAGATGGAGATGGGCGTGTTACCGATGCATCGGCCAATAGTATCTCCGGTCGCAATCGGATTGACAGCACCGTCCACCACTCGGATTAGAGCTCTTGGTGGGGCGCGTCAGGAGCCTTAGCCAATCGGAGGGCTTTAAACTAGCGGTGGGCGGAGGATGCAGGTGAGCGACAATTTAAAAAGTCAAAGAATCAGGAGAAGGCAACAAGAGCAAGGTGACACTGGGGGGAATGAAAACCAGAGTGTGACAGGAAGGGACATAATGTATAACCGTAACCAGCCGGGGATAACCAGGGAAATAAAGGGGAGTATCAAATTAAAAACCAATGCGTATAAGGTGGCCAAGGTTAGTGGGAAACGAGAAGATTGGGAAAATTTTAAACGACAGCAAAGAATGACGAAGAAAGCAATAAAGAAAGGAAAGATAGATTACGAAAGTAAGCTTGCGCAAAACATAAAAACAGATAGTAAAAGCTTTTACCGATATATAAAACGCAAAAGAGTGACTAAAGTAAATGTTGGTCCCTTAGAAGATGAGAAGGGGATTTAATAATGGGAAATGTGGAAATGGCTGTGACCTTAAACAATTATTTTGCTTCGGTCTTCACAGGGGAAGACACAAAAACCATGCCAAATATTGCTGGTCCCGGGAATGTGGGAAGGGAGGACCTTGAGATAATCACTATCACTAGGGGGGGGTAGTGCTGGACAGGCTAATGGGACTCAAGGTAGACAAGTCCCCTGGTCCTGATGAAATGCATCCCAGGGTATTAAAAGAGATGGCAGAAGTTATAGCAGATGCATTCGTTATAATCTACCAAAATTCTCTGGACTCTGGGGAGGTACCAGCGGATTGGAAAGCAGCTAATGTAACGCCTCTGTTTAAAAAAGGGGGCAGACAAAAGGCCGGTTAGTTTAACATCTGTAGTGGGGAAAATGCTGGAAACTATCATTAAGGAAGAAATAACAGGACATCTAGATAGGAATAGTGCAATCAAGCAGACGCAACATGTATTCATGAAGGTGAAATCATGTTTAACTAATTTACTGGAATTCTTTGAAGATATAACGAGCATGGTGGATAGAGGTGTACCGATGGATGTGGTGTATTTAGATTTCCAAAGGCATTCGATAAGGTGCCACACAAAAGGTTACTGCAAAAGATAAAGGTACGCGGAGTCAGAGGAAATGTATTAGCATGGATAGAGAATAGGCTGGCTAACAGAAAGCAGAGAGTCGGGATCAATGGGTCCTTTTCGGGTTGGAAATCGGTGGTTAGTGGTGTGCCACAGGGATTGGTGCTAGGACCACAACTGTTTACAATATACATAGATGATTTGGAAGGGGGGACAGAGTGTAGTGTAACAAAATTTGCAGATGACACAAAGATTAGTGGGAAAGCGGGTTGTGTAGAGGACTCAGAGAGGCTGCAAAGAGATTTAGATAGGTTAAGCGAATGGGCTAAGGTTTGGCAGATGGAATACAATGTCGGAAAATGTGAGGTCATCCACTTTGGAAAAAAAAACAGTAAAAGGGGATATTATTTGAATGGGGAGAAATTACAACATGCTGAGGTGCAGAGGGACCTGGGGGTCCTTGTGCATAAATCCCAAAAAGTTAGTTTGCAGGTGCAGCAGGTAATCAGGAAGGCGAATGGAATGTTGGCCTTCATTGCGAGAGGGATGGAGTACAAAAGCAGGGAGGTCCTGCTGCAACTGTATAGGGTATTGTTGAGGCCGCACCTGGAGTACTGCGTGCAGTTTTGGTCACCTTACTTAAGGAAGGATATACTAGCTTTGGAGCGGGTACAGAGACGATTCACTAGGCTGATTCCGGAGATGAGGGGGTTACCTTATGATGATAGATTGAGTAGACTGGGTCTTTACTCGTTGGAGTTCAGAAGGATGAGGGGTGATCTTATAGAAACATTTAAAATCATGAAAGGGATTGACAAGATAGAGGCAGAGAGGTTGTTTCCACTGGTCAGGGAGACTAGAACTAGGGGGCACAGCCTCAAAATACGGGGGAGCCAATTTAAAACCGAGTTGAGAAGGAATTTCTTCTCCCAGAGGGTTGTGAATCTGTGGAATTCTCTGCCCAAGGAAGCAGTTGAGGCTAGCTCATTGAATGTATTCAAGTCACAGATAGATAGATTTTTAACCAATGAGGGAATTAAGGGTTACGGGGAGCGGGCGGGTAAGTGGAGCTGAGTGCACGGCCAGATCAGCCATGATCTTGTTGAATGGCGGAGCAGGCTCGAGGGGCTAGATGGCCTACTCCTGTTCCTAATTCTTATGTTCTTATGTATGTAAAGGTGAATCAGAAAGTGAGGTAAAAGCAGGAAAAAATGGCTAAAAAAAACACATTTAAAAGCTCTCCATCATCATCGTCATCATCATAGACAGTCCCTCTGAATCGAGGAAGACTTGCTTCCACTTTTGGAATGAGTCCTTAGGTGGCTGAACAGTCCAATACGAGAGCCACAGTCCCTGTCACAGTTAGGACAGACAGTCGTTGAGGGTAAGGGAGAGTGGGACAGGTTTGCTGCCTGCGCTTGTTTTCTGCATGCACTCAGCGACGAGACTCGAGGTGCTCAGCGTCCTCCCGGATGCACTTCCTCCACTTAGGGCGGTCTTTGGCCAGGGACTCCCAGATGTCGGTGGGGATGTTGCACTTTATCAGGGAGACTTTGAGGGTATTCTTGTAACGTTTCCTCTGTCCACCTTTGGCTCGTTTGCCATGAAGGAGTTCAAGTAGAGCGCTTGCTTTGGGAGTCCCGTGTCTGGCCTGCCCAGCAGAGCTGATCAAGTGTGGTCAGCGCTTCAATGCTGGGGATGTTGGCCTGGTCGACGACGCTAATGTTGGTGCGTCTGTCCTCCCAGGGGATTTGTAGGATCTTGCGGAGACATCGTTGGTGGTATTTCTCCAGCGACTTGAGGTGTCTACTGTACATGGTCCATGTCTCTGAGCCATACAGGAGGGCGGGTATTACTACAGCCCTGTAGACCATGAGCTTGGTGGTAGATTTGAGGGCTTGGTCTTCGAACACTCTTTTCCTTAGGCGGCCGAAGGCTGCGCTGGCGCACTGGAGGCGGTGTTGAATCTCCTCGTTAATGTTTGCTTTTGTTGATAAGAGGCTCCCAAGATATGAGAAATGGTCCACGTTGTCCAGGGCTGCGCCGTGGATCTTGATGACTTGGGGGAGGGGAGGCAGTGCTGTGCGGCGAGGACAGGCTGGTGGAGGACCTTTGCCTTACGGATGTTTAGCATAAGGCCTATGCTTTCATATGCCTCAGTAAATACGTCGACTATGTCCTGGAGTTCAGCCACTGAATGTGCGCGGACACAGGCGTCGTCCGCATACTGTAACTCGACGATAGAGATTGAGGTGGTCTTGGACCTGGCCTGGAGATGGCGAAGTTTGAACAGCTTCCCACTGGTTCTGTAGTTTAGTTCCACTCCAGCGGGGAGCTTGTTGACTGAGGTGGAGCATGGCAACGAGGAAGATTGAGAAGGGGGTTGGGGCGATGACGCAGCCCAGTCCGGACGTGGATTGGGTCTGTAAGGATCGCGGCCTGCATGTCATCGTGGAGCAGGCGGAGGATGTTCACGATCTTTTGGGGGCATCCGAAACCGAGGAGGACGCTCCGTAGACCCTCGCGGTTGATAGTGTCAAAGGCCTTTGTAAGGTCGAAGAAGGCCATGTTTCAGGGCTGGCGCTGCTCTCTGCATTTTTTCTGCAGTTATCGCGCTGCAAAACATTATCTGAATGCACGTAGCATTCGTAACAAAATAGATGGGCTGATGGCACAAATAGATACAAATGGGTATGATCTGATAGCCATTCCAAAGAAATGGTTGCAAGGTGACCAGGACTGGGAACTAAATATTCAGGGGCATTTGACAATTTGGAAGGACAGACAGAAAGGAAAAGGAGGTGGGGTACCACTGATAATAAAGGATAAGATCAGTATGTCAGTGAGAAATTATATTGGCTCAGAAGATCAAGATGTTGAATCAGTTTGGGTGATAATAAGGGGTAAAGTTGCTGATGGGCGTAGTCTATAGACCCCCTAACAGTAGCTACACTGTTGGATGGAATATAAATTAAGAAATAATGGAGGCTTATAATAAAGGAATGGCAATAATCATGGGCGATTTTAACCTTCATATTGATTGGATAAAGCAAATTGGCCAGGGTAGCCTTGAGGAAGAGTTCATACAGTATATCGGGATAGTTTCCTTGAACAGTACGTTGCTGAACCAACCAGGGAGCAGGCTATCTTAGATCTGGTACTGTGTAATGAGACAGGATTAATAAATGATCTCCTAGTAAAGGATCCTCTAGGAATGAGTGACCATAACATGGTTGAATTTCAAATTCAGTTGGAGGGTGAGAAAGTTAGGTCTCAAACCAGTGTCCTAAGCTTAAATAAAGGAGACTACAAAGATATGAGGACAGAGTTGGTTAAAGTGGACTGGGAAAATAGATTATTAAAGTATGGGACGGTTGATGAGCAGTGGCAGACATTTAAGGAGATATTTCATAACTCGCAGCAAATATATATCCCAATGAAAAGGAAGGACTGTAAGAGAAGGATAACTATCCGTGGCCAACTAAGGAAATAAGGGATGGTATCAAATTGAAAACAAGGGCATACAATGTGGCCAAGACTAGTGGGAGGCCAGAGGATTGGGAAACTTTTAAAAACCAGCAAAGAACAACTAAAAATATTATAAAGAGGGGGAAGATAGTTTATGAAATTAAACTAGCACAGAATATAAAAACAGACAGAGTTTCTACAGGTACATAAAAAGGAAAAGAGTGGCTCAAGTAAATATTGGTCCCCTAGAGGATGAGACTGGGGAATTAATAATGGAGAACAGGGAAATAGCAGAGACATTGAACAAATATTTTGTATCGGTCTTCACGGTAGAAGACACTAAAAACATCCCAATAGTGGATAATCAAGGTGCTATAGGGAGGGAGGAACTTAATACAATCAGTATTAATGAAGTAGTACTAGGTAAAATAATGGGACTAAAGGTAGACAAGTCCCCTGGACCTGACGGCTTACATCCTAGAGTCTTAAAAGAGGTGGATGCAGAGATAGTGGATGCATTGGTTGTAATCTACCAAAATTCCCTGAATTCTTGGGTGGTCCCAGCGGATTGGAAAACCGCAAATGTAACCCCCCCACCCCTATTTAAAAAAGGAGGCAGACAAAAAGCAGAAAACTATGGATCATTTGTCTGTCGTTTGAAAATGCTGGAGTCCATCATTAAGGAAGCAGTAGCGGGACATTTGGAAAAGCATAATTCAATCAAGCAGAGTCAGCATGGTTTTATGAAAGGGAAATCATGTTTGACAAATTTGATGGAGTTCTTTGAGGATGTAACGAGCAGGGTGGATAAGGGGGAACCAGTGGATGTGGTGTATTTGGATTTCCAGAAGGCATTCGATAAGGTGCCACATAAAGGTTACTGCACAAGATAAAAGTCCACGTGGTTGAGGGTAATATATTAGCATGGATAGAGGATTGGCTAACTAACAGAAAACAGTCAGGATAAATGGTTCATTTTCTGTTTGGCAAACGATAACTAGTGGGGTGCCGTAGGGATCGGTGCTGGATCTCAACTATTTATAATCTATAATAATTACTTGGATTAAGGGACTGAGTGTAAAGTAGCCAAGTTTGCTGATGATACAAAGATGGGGTGGGAAAGCAAATTATGAGGCTGACACAAAAAATCTGCAAAGGGATACAGACATGCTAAGTGAGCGGGCAAAGATTTGGCAGATGGAGTATAATGTGGGAAAATGTAAGGTTATCCACTTTGGCAGACAAAATAGAAAAGCAAATTAAAATTTAAATGGAGAAAAATTGCAAAATGCTGCAATACAGAGGGACCTGGGGGTCATTGTGCATGAAACACAAAAAGTTAGCATGCAGGTACAGCAAGTAATCAGGAAGGCAAATGGAATGTTGGCCTTTATTGCAAGGGGGATAGAGTATAAAAGCAGAGAAGTCCTACTACAACTGTACAGGGTATTGGTGAGGCCACACCTGGAGTACTGCGTACAGTTTTGGTCTCCAGATTTAAGGAAGGATATACTTACATTGGAGGCTGTTCAGAGAAGGTTCACTAGGTTGATTCTGGAGATGAGGGGGTTGACTTATGAAGATAGGTTGGGCCTATACACATTGGAATTCAGAAGAATGAGAGGTGACCTTATCGAAACATAATAAGAACATAAGAATTAGGAACAGGCCCCTCGAGCCTGCTCCGCCATTCAACAAGATCATGGCTGATCTGGCCGTGGACTCAGCTCCACTTACCCGTCCGCTCCCCGTAACCCTTAATTCCCTTATTGGTTAAAAATCTATCTATAAGGCTGGCCCGGACGATATGGAGATTAGGAGCTTCCAAAACTGCTGTCCAGCGGGTCCATCTTGCTGCCGTCACCTGAGACATTCTATTCATAGACAGCAAAGCATGTACGGTGTGGGGACACTTGACAATCAGCTTTTGGTCGAGGACTAGACCCGCAGTGATCATTACTGCTTGACATGTAGCTTCCATGGCCCTTAGGCAACTTCCCCATCCGCGGGCTACTGCATCCAGTTTTGCCGAATAATAGCCAATAGGTCTTTGCCGATCCCCATGTTCTTGTGTCAGTATAGCTGTCATATATCTTTCTTTCTCATGGACAAACAGGGTAAATGGCTTACCACTGTCGGGGATTCCCAAAACCGGTGCCGAACACAAAGCCTTTTTCAAACTCAGGATGGCCTCTTGCTGTTCCTTAGTAAGGGTGATGGCTTCTTTAGAGGCACGTTTCCCCTTTAAGATATCATTCAATGGCTGAGCAAGCTGTGTGAAGGAGTCAATCCAATTTCTGTTAAAGTTACACAATCCCAAAAAATACCTTAGTTCCTGAATAGTGGTGGGTTTTTTAGCAGCCCGAATGGCTGCAGTTCTCTCCTGGGTAAGTTCTCTCTTTCCTTGTGAAATCTTTTGTCCCAGGTATACAACCTCTTCTTGGGATATTTGTGCTTTGTCGATGCTGGCTTTATGTCCTTTCAGCCAAAGGTGGTCCAGCGAAGCTCGTAAATCTTGTTCATGCTGTTCTTCCGTGTTTGACGCTAGCAGGATATCATCTACATATTGGATGACTGTGGATAACAGGGGAGGTAATTCTCGCAAATGGCTTTGTAAAGCCATGTGGAATACCGTAGGGCTGTTGTGGAAACCCTGCGGTAACCGGGTCCAAGTATACTGTTGTCCTTGGACAGTGAAAGCAAACCACTGTCGAACCTCCGGTGCCATTGGCCATATCTATAACCGAGAAATATTTATGTTCCGGTTTGAGGGCATTAAAAATGGTGGAGGGATCTGCGACCAAAGGAGCTTTTTGATCAATACACTGGTTAGCTTTCCTATAATCGACAGTCAAACGCCAAGTCTCATTAGATTTCTGTACTGGTCACACGGGGCTATTGGAGCTGCTATGCGTTTTAATAAGCATCCCTTGTTTCTCCAATTGCTGAATAACCGGTAAGATTCCCGCGATGGCAGTTGGACTGATGGGATACTGTTTAGTGCATGGAGGCTTGGTCCCGGTAAATGATGTAGGCTCCATCTGGAGTAGGCCACAATCGTTCTTATCTTTAGCTCATATCGGGTGTTCCTTCAATTCTTTTTTCTTCAAAGTTCTAATTGACCATGTCACCCGACCATCCTCAAAATGCAACGATGAATCTACTTGGATTAGAACGTCCATTCCCAAAAGGGGTTGATCTACTGGGCCTATCCAGACCGGCGTGGTTAGTTCATGTGGACCCAGCCCTATAAGTACCGGTGTTGTCCTTTTAATTTCCATTTTATGGCCCCAACTCCATAGGCTGTACGTGCCCTACCATCCACCGGCAAAAAGTCTCCATATTGTAGGGGTAAGCATGTTAATTCCGCCCCTGTGTCTAAAAGACAGTCCACATCCTTATCGCCCACCCTCACAGTTATATATAGCCCATCTCCCCTTTGTTGTATTAGTGCGAGGAGGTGGACCAGGGTGGGCTCTAATCGTTTTTTGCTATCCCAAGTAACTCCTTCTGTTGTTGTATTGTCAGTCGCTTAAATGCTTCTATGAGGTCATTATCTTGTGACAAGCCTGGTCCTCTTCCCCGGCCGCGACCTTGTTGTTTTGCCCTGCACGTCTTGGCCCAGTGACCTTCTTTCCCACAATAATGACATTTTCCGGGTAATTTTCCTAATAACTGTTTATCGGAATCCTGGGATTTCCATCCCATAGCCTGTACAGCTCGGACTTTAGCTCCCATATCCCAATCTAATTGGTTACATCGATCCACCAATGCTGCAAAGGTAGTTCCTCTACCTTCCCAGTCCGGTAACACTACCTTAAGCATTTTGGACAGTTCTGGCTTTAGACCTGCCACGAAAGCTGCTTTCAGGGGTCCAAACACTTGTTCATCCATTTCCTCATCCGTATTATTCATACCCGAATGTTCTAGCCACGTGCATCTAAACCGCTCATCATACTCCAGGACCTCCTCTGTTCCTTTCTGTTGGCAGGCTGCAATTTTTCCCCAGTCTGTCTTAGTTGGACTGAAGGCTTGCAGCCAGTGTTTAATCGCCTCCCACCCTGCGTTTAATTCTTGCTCATCCTGCCCCAAAGCTTCTTCTACCTTGTCGTGCAATTTTCTTCCTTGTGTTTTTGGCACCATTATGGTCAAAATTTGCACTCCGTCCCAGGGATGAAGTTGATATATATTTCTGAAGTGGTCCAATTGGTCCCACGTTTTCACTCCCCCTTTCTTTGGATTGGGCAATTCCTTGGACCATTTATCTGGGTCTGCCGGATCATGAACTAAGTATTCTGCATACACCCTTTTCCTCGTTTTTTTGGTTCCGCCCTCATCCGCAGTCTCTTCTGATTTGACTGCAACTCGTCTTTTTTTAAATGGGGCAAAGTGCACCCCTAATTCTTCATCCTCCGACTCTGTATCGTCAGAGGATTCAGAATCCGTATCTATTCCTCGGTCGTGTCTTCGGGTTTGCGCTTTTAATTTATCCAAACATGGGTACTCTGGGAATTGACCGATACATTTTCCTTTTCCTATTACTGTCTCTTGACCGAATGATTTTTTCCATTCTTTAATTTCACCTTTAAGATCTTTAACTTCCACTTCCGACTTTTCAAGTTCAAGTTTTTTCTATCGCAGCTGTGCACAAACAGCTTGCAATTGGTCCTTTGTACTGGTCAGTTCTCGATCATGTTGGGAACACATTATAATTTCATTCCGCTTTCGGATCTGTCCCATAATGGCTCGGGACCATCTAGTTCGCTCTTTATTTTTCATACGGGTCATTTTTCCCCAGACCCTTTAATCTCGTCCAAGGACCATTGTCCTTTGGAGGTTCCGTACTTTTGTTCGATCTTAATACAGGTTTTAGATAAGTCGAATTGTTGCTCTATGTATTCTTTCAACTGTTGGAGGATTTCATCTATCGAAACCTCAGGTGGTGCCCGCCCGCCTTTAACAGTTGTAGGCAATTCTTTGCTCTTATCTCCTGCTGCCATAATACTGATTTCTTTACTGGGGTCTCGAGTCGTAGGCTTTGCAGCCGATCAGTGGGTCGGTGATTAATTAACTAACACACCGCCGAAGTTAGACGTCTATGGGACCTCGAGCCGACTACCAACCGGAGGGTTCGCAAACCGGGGGCTTTCGGAATCGCGTAGAAGGAGAGGCGAATTTAGACTTTTGACCGAGGACTTTTATAAAGAGGAGTCCTTACCTCAGTATGTAGGTCCGATGTCCAAAATTCAGTTTCTTTCCTCAGCGATCCTGTTCGTGACGCCAAAATTGTTAGATCTCTTAATTTCCAATAAAATATGAACTCCGGTTGTATTATTAATGTAACTTTATTCTTGCAGCAGCAACAAGCTTCTGGTTTTAAGCCAGGCCTTTGTCCTTCTGAGACCACATGGCCAAAATGGCTGTACTTATACCTGGTTCAATTTACAGAAAATAACTCGTCTTCTTTGACCTTATTGGCTCAATTGATAGTCTTTTAACCTTTAATTGGCTCGCTACCCAAGGTCCTAAAATGTCAAGTTGATTGATGACTTAATGCAACGTGGTCTGTGTTTTCTCAAAAAATGCAGCCAGGCTGCAGAGCTTGAATTCTCTATCAACTTTCTGTGGTAGAGAATTCCACAGGTTCACCACTCTCTGGGTGAAGAAGTTTCTCCTCATCTCGGTCCTAAATGGCTTTCCCCTTATCCTGAGACTGTGACCCCTGGTTCTGGACTTCCCCAACATTGGGAACATTCTTCCTGCATCTAACCTGTCTAAACCCGTCAGAATTTTAAACGTTTCTATGGGACCCCTGCTCATTCTTCTGAACTCCAGTGAATACAAGCCCAGTTGGTCCAGTCTTTCTTGATATGTCAGTCCCGCCATCCCGGGAATCAGTCTGGTGAACCTTCGCTGCACTCCCTCAATAGCAAGAATGTCCTTCCTCAAGTGAGGAGACTAAAACTGTACACAATACTCCAGGTGTGGCCTCACCAAGGCCCTGTACAACTGTAGCAACACCTCCCTGCCCCTGTACTCAAATCCCCTCGCTATGAAGGCCAACATGCCATTTGCTTTCTTAACCGCCTGCTATACCTGCATGCCAACCTTCAATGACTGATGTACCATGACACCCAGGTCTCGTTGCACCTCCCCTTTTCCTAATCTGTCACCATTCAGATAATAGTCTGTCTCTCTGTTTTTACCACCAAAGTGGATAACCTCACATTTATTCACATTATACTTCATCTGCCATGCATTTGCCCACTCACCTAACCTATCCAAGTCACTCTGCAGCCTCATAGCATCCTCCTCGCAGCTCACACTGCCATCCAACTTAGTGTCATCCGCAAATTTGGAAATACTACATTTAATCCCCTCGTCTAAATCATTAATGTACAATGTAAACAGCTGGGGCCCCAGCACAGAACCTTGCGGTACCCCACTAGTCACTGCCTGCCATTCTGAAAAGTACCCATTTACTCCTACTCTTTGCTTCCTGTCTGCCAACCAGTTCTCAATCCACGCCAGCACACTACCCCCAATCCCATGTGCTTTAACTTTGCACATTAATCTCTTGTGTGGGACCTTGTCGAAAGCCTTTAAAAATGAGATGAGGAAGAATTTCTTCTCAGAGGGATGTAAATCTATGGAATTCTCTGCCCCAGAGAGCTGTGGAGGTTGGGTCATTGCATATATTTAAGGTGGAGATAGACAGATTTTTGAGCGATAAGGGAATAAAGGGTTATGGGGAGCGGGCAGGGTCTGATCAGATCAGCCGTGATCTTATTAAATGGCAGAGCAGGCGCGAGGGGCCAGGTGGCCTACTCGTGCTCCTATTTCTTATGTTCTTAGAGAAAGGGTGGGGGGTTGAAGGGGGCCCACTTGATCGACAGGTCTGTTATCCAATAGCTATTGTCCAGTGATTGAGCCTTGGATGGCATTGAGAAGCTTGGGGGTTGGTTTTTTTTCCCAATCAATTGTAGGTTCTCAGATGTGAACCTGAAATCAGATAGGGGACTTGTTTTAGTACATCTATGGGCCTGTGTCGCCAAACAGAAACAAAAAACACTGAGGCACGTTCCCTCAGCCACCACAAATACAATAAGCTAATCAATAATTTAGTTCTAATGCTATTATAGTGTCAGCTGTGACTCAGTGGGTAGCACTCTCACCTCTGAGTCAGAAGGTTGTGGGTTCAAGTCCCACTCCAGGAACTTGAGCACAAAAAAATCTACGCTGACACTCCAGTGCAGTGCTGAGGGAGCACTGCACTGTCGGAGGTGCTGTCTTTCAAAAGAGATGTTAAACCGAGGCCCCGTCTGCTTTCTCAAGTGGACGTAAAAGATCCCATGGCACTATTTCGAACAAGAGCAGGGGAGTTATCCCTGGTGCCCTGGCCAATATTTATCCCTCAATCAACATAACAAAGAAAACAAATTATCTGCTCATTATTTCAATGCTGTTTGTGGGAGCTTGCTTGGGCACAAATTGGCTACCGCGTTTCCAACATTACAACAGTGACTACACTCCAAAAATACTTCATTAGCTGTAAAGCGTTTTGAGATGTCCGGTGGTCTTGATAGGCACGTAATAAATCCAAGTCTTTTTATTGTGAGAATCCAGGATGCAATCCATAGCCTGTGGTGCCCACCAGTCGTGGAAGGCCCTCAAGCATACTGGTGGAAACCGTGCTCTCCCTTTCCAAGGCCTCACAGGTACTGACAATAAGAACATAAGAAATAGGAACAGGAATCGGCCATAAGACCCGTCGAGTCTGCTCCGCCATTCAATAAGATCATGGCTGATCTGATCATGGACACAGCTCCACTTCCCTGCCCGCTCCCCATAACCCCTTATCTCCTTATTGATTGAATACATTTTAGACAGAAATAGATGATTTCTTAATGTCCCAGCTTCCACAGCTCTCTGACGCAGCGAATTCCACAGATTCACAACCCTCAGAGAAGAAATTTCTCCTCATCTCAGTTTTAAATGGCGGCCCCTTATTCTAAGATCATGCCCTCTAGTCCGAGTCTCCCCCATCAGTGGAAACATCCTCTCTGCATCCACCTTGTCAAGCCCCCTCATAATCTTATACATCTCAATAAGATCACCTCTCATTCTTCTGAATTCCAATGAGTAGAGACCCAACCTACTCAACCTTTCCTCATAAGTCAACCCCCTTATCCCCAGAGTCAACCTAGTGAACCTTCTCTGAACTGCCTCCAAAGCAAGTATATCCTTTCGTAAATATGGAAACCAAAACTGCACGCAGTATTCCAGGTGTGGCCTCACCAATACCTTATATAGCTGTAGCAAGACTTCCCTGCTTTTCTACTCCATCCCCTTTGCAATAAAGGCCAAGATACCATTGGCCTTCCTGATCACTTGCTGTACCTGCATACTATCCTTTCGTGTTTCATGCACAAGTACCCCCAGGTCCCGCTGTACTGCGGCACTTTGCAATATTTCTCCATTTAAATAATAACTTGCTCTTTGATTTTTTTCTGCGAAAGTGCATGACCTCACACTTTCCAACATTATACTCCATCTGCCAAATTTTTTCCCACTCACTTAGCCTGTCTATTTTTTGTGTCCTCCTCACTCATTGCTTTTCCTCCCATCTTTGTATCGTCAGCAAACTTGGCTATGTTACACTCACTCCCTTCTTCCAAGTGTTTAAAGTGTTTAATTAGGAGGGGGAAAATAGAGTATGAGAGGAAGCTTGCAGGGAACATAAAAACTGACTGCAAAAGCTTCTATAGATATGTGAAGAGAAAAAGATTTATGAAGACAAACATAGGTCCCTTGCAATCAGAATCAGGTGAATTTATAATGGGGAACAAAGAACTGGCAGACCAATTGAACAAATAGTTTGGTTCTGGCTTCACAAAGGACGACACAAATAACCTTCCGGAAATACTAGGGGACTGAGGGTCTAGTGAGAAGGAGGAACTGAAGGAAATCCTTATTAGTCAGGAAATTGTGTTAGGGAAATTGATGGGATTGAAGGCCGATAAATCCCCAGGGCCTGATAGTCTGCATCCCAGAGTACTTAAGGAAGTGGCCCTCGAAATAGTGGATGCATTGGTGATCATTTTCCAAGAGTCTATCGACTCTGGATCAGTTCCTATGGACTGGAGGGTAGCTAATGTAACACCACTTTTTAAAAAAGGAGGGAGAGAGAAAACGGGGAATTATAGACCGGTTAGCCTGACATCGGTCGTGGTGAAAATGTTGGAATGAATTATTAAAGATGAAATAGCAGCGCAATTGGAAAGCAGTGACAGGATCGATCCAATTCAGCATGGATTATTGAAAGGGAAATCATCTTGACAAATCTTCTAGAATTTTTTGAGGATGTAACTAGTAGAGTGGACAAGGGAGAACCAGTGGATGTGGTGTATTTGGACTTTCAAAAGGCTTTTGACAAAGTCCCACACAAGAGATTAGTGTGCAAAATCAAAGCACATGGTATTGGGGGTAATGTATTGACGTGGATAGAGAACTGGTTGGCAGACAGGAAGCAGAGAGTCGGGATAAACGGGTCTTTTTCAGAATGTCAGGCAGTGACTAGTGGGATGCCGCAGGGTTCAGTGCTGGGACCCCAGCTATTTACAATATACATCAATGATTTAGATGAAGGAATTGAGTGTAATATCTCCAAGTTTTCAGATGACACTAAGTTGGGTGGCGGTGTGAGCTGTGAGGAGGATGCTAAGAGGCTGCAGGGTGACTTGTCAGGTTAGGTAAGTGGGCAAATGCATGGCAGATGCAGTATAATGTGGATAAATGTGAAGTGATCCACTTTGGTGGCAAAAACAGGAAGGCAGAATATTATCTGAATGATGACAGATTAGGAAAAGGGGAGGTGCAACGAGACCTGGGTGTCATGGTACATCAGTCATTGAAAGTTGGCATGCAGGTACAGCAAGAGGTGAAGAAGGCAAATGGCATGTTGGCCTTCATCGCTAGGGGATTTGAGTATAGGAGCAGGGAGGTCTTACTGCAGTTGTACAGGGCCTTGCTGAGGCCTCACCTGGAATTTTGTGTTCAGTTTTGGTCTCCTAATCTGAGGAAGGACGTTCTTGCTATTGAGGGAGTGCAGCGAAGGTTCACCAGACTGATTCCCGGGATGGCAGGACTGACATCTGAGGAGATACTCGATCAACTCGATCAATTAGATATATTCACTGGAGTTTAGAAGAATGAGAGGGGATCTCATAGAAACATATAAAATTCTGACTGGATTAGACAGGTTAGAGGCAAGAAGAATATTCCCGATACTGGGAAAGTCCAGTACCAGGGGTCACAGTCTAACGATAAGGGGTAAGCCATTTAGGAACGAGATGAGGAAAAACTTCTTCACTCAGAGAGTTGTTAACCTGTGGAATTCTCTACCGCAGAAAGTTGTTGAGGTCAGTTCATTAGATATATTCAAGAGGGAGTTAGATATGGCCCTTACGGCTAAAGGGATCAAGGGATATGGAGAGAAAGCAGGAAAGGGGTACTGAGGTGAATGATCAGCCATGATCTTATTGAATGGCAGTGCAGGCTCGAATGGCCTACCCCTGCACCTATTTTCTATGTTTTTATGTTAATATAGATTGTAAATAGTTGGGGTCTCAGCACTGATCCCTGCGGCACTCCACTAGTTACTGGTTGCCAACAAGAGAATGAACCATTTATCCTGATTCTCTGTTAGTTAGCCAATGCTCTATCCATGCTAATATATTACTCCCAACCCCATGAACTTTTATCTTGTGCAGTAACATTTTATGTGGCACCTTGTCAAATGCCTTCTGGAAGTCCAAATACACCACATCCACTGGTTCCCCTTTATCCACCCTGTTCGTTACATCCTCAAAGAACTCCAGCAGATTTGTCAAACTGCTGCGGAAGAGAGGCAAGCAGCTCGAGCGACTCCTCCCCATAGTACCAGCCCATCCTGGATATTTTGCACTCGATGCCTCCATTCATAAATAGAGACAGAGTACAGAAGCAAGTAAGTTGTAGTGAACCTTTATAAAACAACTGTCCAGTTCTGGGCACCGCACTTTAGGAAGGATGTGAAGGCCTTAGAGAGGGTGCAGAAAAGATTTAGAGGAATGGTTCCAGGGACGAGGGACTTCAGTTCCGTGGATAGACTGGAGAAGCTGGGAGTAGAGAAGGTTGAGAGAAGATTTGATAGAGGTGTTCAAAATCATGAGAGGTCTAGGCAGAGTAGATAGAGAGAAACTTGACAGGTAGAGAACCAGAGGACACAGATTTAAGGTGATTGGCAGAAGAACCAAAGACGACATGAGGAAAAACCTGAATCTGGAATGCACTGCCTCATGGCTTTCAAAAGGGTGTTGGATAAGTACCTGAAGGAAAAAATTTGCAGGGCTGCGGGGAAAGGGCAGGAGAGCGAGACTCGCTGAAGTGCTCTTGCAGAGAGTGGCATGGGCTTGAAGGGCCGAATGGCCACCTGTGCTGTAACTATTCTCATCATCATAGGCAGTCCCTCGGAATCGAGGAAGACTTGCTTCCACTCTTAGCATGAGTTCTTAGGTGGCTGTACAGTCCAATACGGGAACCACAGTCTCTGTCACAGGTGGAACAGACAGTGGTTGAAGGGAAGGGTGGGCGGGGAGTCTGGTTTGCCGCACGCTCCTTCCGCTGCCTGCGCTTGATTTCTGCATGCTCTCGGCAACGATACTCGAGGAGCTCAGCGCCCTCCCGGGTGCACTTTCTCCACTTAGGGTGGTCTTTGGCCAGGGACTCCCAGGTGTCAGTGGGGATGTCGCACTTTATCAGGGAGGCTTTGAGGGTGTCCCTGTAACGTTTCCGTTGCCCACCTTTGGCTCGTTTGCCGTGGACGAGTTCCGAGTAGAGCGCTTGCTTTGGGAGTCTCGTGTCTGACTTGCGAACTATGTGGCCTGCCCAGCGGAGCTGATCAAGTGTGGTCAGTGCTTCAATGCTGGGGATGTTGGCCTGGTCGAGGACGCTAATGTTGGTGTGTCTGTCCTCCCAGGGGATTTGTAGGATCATGCGGAGACATCGTTGGTGGTATTTCTCCAGTGACTTGAGGTGTCTACTGTACATGGTCCACGTCTCTGAACCATACAGGAGGGCGGGTATTATTACGGCCCTGTAGACCATGAGCTTGGTGACAGTTTTGAGGGCCTGGTCTTCAAATACTCTTTTCCTCAGGCGGCCGAAGGCTGCACTGGCGCACTGGAGGCGGTGTTGGATCTCGTCGTCAATGCCTGCTCTTGTTGATAGGAGGCTCCCGAGATAGGGGAAGTGGTTCACGTTGTCCAGGGCCACGCCGTGGATGTTTTTGTTTCGGGGGCAGTGCTGTGCGGCGAGGACAGGCTGGTGGAGGACCTTTGTCTTACTGATGTTTAGCGTAAGGCCCATGCTTTCGTCCCCTCGGTAAATACGTCGACTATGTCCTGGAGTTCAGCCTCTGTGTGTGCACAGATGCAGGCGTCGTCCGCGTACTGTAGCCCGACGACAGAGGTTGGAGTGGTCTTGGATCTGGCCTGGTGATGGCGAAGGTTGAATGGCTTCCCACTGGTTCTGTAGTTTATTTCCACTCCAGCCGGGAGCTTGTCGACTGTGAGGTGGAGCATGGCAGCGAGGAAGATTGAGAAGAGGGTTGGGGCAATGACACAGCCCTCCTTGACCCCAGTCCAGATGTGGATTGGGTCTGTGATGGATCCATTGGTAAGGATCACGGCCTGCATGTCGTCATGGAGCAGGCGGAGGATGGTGACATACTTTTGGGGGCATCCGAAACAGAGGAGGACACTCCATAGACCTCGCGGTTGACAGTGTCAAAGGCCTTTGTAAGGTTGAAGAAGGCCATGAATAAGGGCTGGCACTGTTCCCTGCATTTTTCCTGCAGTTGTCGCGCTGCAAAAATCATGTCCGTTGTGCCTCGGAGGGGACGAAATCCGCACTGCGACTCTGAGAGGAGTTCCTCGGCCACACGGAGAAGAGGGTTGAGGAGAACTCTAGCGACGACTTTCCCAGTGGTTGATAGCAGGGAGATTCCTCTGTAGTTGCTGCAGTCGGACTTGTCCGCTTTTTTTAAAGATGGTCACGATCACTGCGTCTCTAAGATCTCTCGGCATGTTCTCCTCCCTCCAGATGAGAGAGATGAGGTCGAGTATTCGCGCCAGCAGAGCCTCTCCGCCATACTTCAGTGCCTCAGCAGAGATTCCATCCGCTCCCGTAGCCTATGATTCTATCGGTTGCTGTCTTAGCAAAGCCCAGGAGCAGGCCCACGAGGAGGCCCTTCAACATACCCCCCCATCCCCCTCCTCGCCAATGATTAGGAGCATGGGGCTAAAACTCAAATCAGAATCGGAGGAGCAGACCCTTCAAATAACCACTGAACATAATGCACTGAACATAATCATGGGACAGGGACTCTTCCGGCATATGGCCTGGGAGTCCGTGAAGGTACTTTAAAAAAAAACTATTACCCATGTCTGCTGCATGCAACATTCTTCAAATCTGATACGGGATCAAAATTTAGATTTTCTACTCACTTGTTTTGCATTAGGTGTACTTTCCCACTGTGCCATTATGGGTGGAATTTGTGTCTTAGAAGTTGATAGGCACATTGTTAAACCAGTTTCTGGTAAATAAAAAAATAAAATACTGTGCTGTCAAAAATAAAATAAAATCTGAAACAAAACCAGGAAACTAGTGAATGTTTCAGGCATTTTCCAGTTCTGCTGAAGGGTAATGATTAAAACATGGATTGTCGCTTCTCGCCACAGATGGCTGTGCCTGACTTGCTGACATTTTCTATCAAGTTTCTGTTAAAATACTGGAAGAATCTTGGTTGGCTTTAGTCCAATTAAGCTACATAATTGTGTGGCTATGTGAAATGTTTTGAAGTGAAATGTTTTGATGGTGATTAGGGTAAGACTAATTCCTTTGGTTATGGAGTCGGTAACTAGAGGTCATCGATCTTAAAGTTTGTCCCCAGAACGAGGGGAGAGGTAAAGAGAATTTTCTTCATGCTGAATGTAGTGTATTTGCTTCATGGGTTCTTTGCTTAAGAATTCACAACTACACGTTTGCTGTAAAGAACTAGCTGGTTTATGAGCAAACGTTTAACAATCAAACTGAACCCTACCAGTTCATTCACCAGGCTCACAACTGCACGCCTCATCGTGGAGGACTGAACTCAATTAACTGGGGTTTTATTGAGTCTTGTGAACATCATGTGACTAGCTAAGCCACTCACAATGCAACAGCTCCACAACTATTTTGTGTAAAAGAATAAATCAAGTGCCCTGCTGGAAGGGCACTAAAACTGACAAATTAAACAAATTAACTTTTACATTAGTGGTTCAAATTAAAATGTGGTTGCCGGGGGTGATGATGCGCTCCAGTCCCTCCGGCGCCCACCTCTCGCGGAAGGCCGTGAGCGTACCGGTGGACACCACGTGCTGCATCTCCAGGGACACCCTGGCTCGAACGTAACCGCGGAAGAGAGGCAGGCAGTCGGGCTGAATGACCCCCTCGACCGCCCGCTGCCTGGACTGGTTAATGGCTCCCTTGGCCAGGCCCAGGAGCAGTCCTACGAGGAGGCCATCCAACTTGCCCACTCCCCTCCGCACAGGGAGCCCAAAGATCAGGAGCGTGGGACTAAAGTGCAACCAGAATTTGAGGAGTAGCCCCTTCAAATACTGGAATAGGGGCTGCAACCTGACACACTCCACATAAGCATGGAACACGGATTCTTCCAGACCACAGAAATTACAGACGGTCTGGGAGTCCGTAAACCGACTTAAAAACCAATTGCTCGGGACTGCTCCGTGCAACATCCTCCAGGCCAAGTCCCCAATAAATAAAAGAGCAACAGCTCCACAACTCTTTTTGGCTGAAAACAAAATTACAGTTAAATCAAGTGCCCCCCCCGATCTGGGGGACACTCCAAACACTTTTCAACTGCCCCTTTTTCTATTTTTTTTTGCTTTTTTTGGGGTTTGTTTTTGTGTTTTTTTTTTGGGGGGGGGCTTTAAAATCATAACTTTTACAAATGCCCTCTATAAAAGGGGAGGGGGACACTAAAACCGGCAATTAAAACAAATTAAACTTTAAAACATATAAAATGTGGAAGAAAGAATCTATGAACACCTGGCTTAATTTAGAGGGAAGGGTTAAATTCTGTTTTTTGCTATGCTTAAAGAAATAATAAGACTAGAAAAATAGCCACGCTTTTTAGCCTTGAAACTTAGAGATGCAATTAGGTGACCATCTGACTTTGCTTATCAGACTGTGAACAGAGAGAAACTATGCAAGGACAGATAGAGTGTGTACCTCCCGAGACGACCTTTGTACTCGCGGGACTAATGAATAAGATTCTTTTTCTATTTCTGTATTCAATTTCTGTATAAAGATAAGTGCAATTTGCTTGTACGACAGAGTTTTGCCTTGGTACGGTCCAAGCAGGCTCTCCGAGATATATCTTGCTTTTTAAAATAAATTCTCTCGAAGTGCAGTTCTGAAAGTCTCCGCCTGAGTTAATTTAAGCTAAATATTTCCTCGACAGATTCTGGCGTAGTCCGGCAGGATCTCTAAAAAAAAAACGAGATCCAAAAGAACTAAATTTAACTTTTAAAGAGAAAAGAGGAATTTTAAGGACCTTCCTAGCTGAAAGGGGGACGGGCCGCCGAGATCCGCTAGAGGGTGAGGCATAAGGTAGCTACCGCTAAGAAGCTAAAATAACAAAAAGGCAAAAGGAGACCCCGAGCTGAGCAGAAAAGAGAACACCGGTGAGCGCTTTGTAAATTATTGTATATTTTGTAGGATTGTCCTAACTCTCATTTCAGAAAAGATCGCGAGACGTTGCACCCGGAAGAATGGGAAATGGCTCTAGTCGAGCAGGGCGCTCGCGCCCAGCTCCTAGAAAAGGAAAGAAGGACGACCTCTCAACTGAAAGAATGAAAGTACATCCCAAGACTGAGAAAAGAATCAGTAAGGTAGCAAAGCAACGAGAGAAGGTCGGAGATCCCATTGTGCCGCCCGGCTCGCCGGCGGACACTGTAATTAAAGAAACAGGAGACGACAGATACGCGGTAACGTTTAGTAGCGATTTGTACGGTTGGTCTGATGGGGATTGGCCATATGGAGGAAGTTTTAAATTGTCCTTAATTGAGGAATGGAGACAGACCACCAAAAATGGGACAGGGGACCCCAGTTGGGATAAAGATTATATGGAGAATTGTTTTAAAAAATGGACAGAGGTGGCAAAGAGGCACCAGCCCCTAAAAATAAAAAGAAAGAGGAGGAGGGTAAGGAGAAGCCCCCTCCCTCTTACAGCCCCCCGAGTGCCCCGGTTTTGACTGCTTCCCCTGTCGGCTTATATCCCCGTCTTCCAACCACCAAGCCGGATGATTGGCAGGAGATTATAGAAATAGTGGCCGCTCAGCTGGATAAGACAGGCCGATTCCTCCACTATCCCCACGACACAAGCCCCCGTGTAATGATCGGAACAACTGCTGTCCTAAAGCCCTGGACACCGGGAGAAGCTCGGGATATGATATCAGCTGCTCCTAATCCTGTTAAGAAGCCAGTAGCCTTTCACAACTGGCTTGAGCAAACCTGTACCATTTATTAAAGGGAGCTAAAAAGCATGGAGATATAGGGGAAGTCACCCGCTGCTTGCAGAAAGCAGAAGAATAGATTTTGCAGGCAGATGGAAAAATAGTTGGGACGAGCATGCAGGAATACCAATGGATCAAAATGAACCTTTGGCAGTGCAAACCTTGTTAAATTGTATGTTGCCACAACAAGCAAGAACATACAAAATAAGGGTTTTGGACTGGCAAGGAAAAAGTTGGAAAGAGACAGTTACAGTACTGGCTAACATGGATAGAGAGGGACTATTTACCTTTAAGGAAAATATGGCTAAAACAGCAGGTCAGTAAATCAGCAAAAGGGACGAGGACAGGCACAGAATAATCAGCATAGGGATGCCCCGGAGGCTTAGTGGTACAGGTGGCAGCCCTCCTCTTATCGGCAGACATAGAAGAAAACCCTCTGGCAGTAGTAAAAGTAGGAGACACTTATGTAAAGTTCCTGGTGGATACCAGTGCTACTATGTCTTCTGTACCATCCTCTGTGGGATTAGCTGTAAGCAACACCACCGTCTTAAGTATGGGTGTGGCCGGTATCCCCATGAAAGAATTTTTATCTGAACCTACCAAATTGATAATTGAAGGACAATCAGTTAATGATGAGACTTTGATAATCTCTAAAACAACACCGCTCCCTTTATTGGGAAGACAGACTTTGTGCAAACTAGGAGCCACAATTTATTGCACAAAGGAAGGAATGTACATGGAGCTCCCTCCAAATAATATTCATCAGTTCTTTAATGGGATTAAAAAAGAGAAAAGGGAGGATAACAAAGAAAAGGCTGCCCTCTATTGTTGGCAATTGATTGGCAACTTCTATTCCCCCTTGATACATGAAGTTATACAAAACTTAAAAGCTAAATTTGACTCTAATACTGAAGAATTGATGTATATAATTTTGACAAGCTTTGAGGCAGTTCAGCTTCACTGTACAGCCTGGTACACTCGTCAAAAAGCTGAAACTTACCAGTGTTTGGTACAATCCTTTTTAAATAGAGAAGAAACAGTAGAAGCTACGCTCCGCATTTATTTTGGACCAGAAGGATTGGGGGTAGCCATCGATTTGACACCCTTACAGCAACAGCGGTTTAGAGAAGCGAACTCGACACCTCATCTGACATTGGCTGTAAAACCGCCAGCGAAATCTAAAGATATGGGTCCGATGATTGTAGGAATAGAAAGAGAAAAACAGCAACAAGGCTATCAACCTTGGACAGTGTTAAAATTGCAAAATGTTCAGATAGACTTTATCACCCACAACAGGGGGATTCTCCAGTGGAAAGGTAAAAATCATGCCTCCACTTTTGAAAAACAGCAACCCCCGGAACAACCAAGCCCTAAGCTGCCAATGGCATCAAGTATCTTCTGAACTTTGGGCAAAGCATAAGAATCATGTTGGGCAAGTACATTCTGCAGTACCCCATCGGGTACAATTGATAAAGAATGCCGTGTTACCAAGCATTAGGCAGTACAGACTGCCTCCAGAGGCAGAAAATGGGATAGAGCCAGTTATTTCTGCATTGTTGGAACAAGGAGTTTTAGAAAAGACACAGAGCCCGTGTAACACTCCGATACTGCCCATACCAAAGGTTAATAGGCCGAATGAATGGAGATTTGTGCAAGATCTGAGAGCTATTAATAAGATAGTAGTCCTATCACCCCTGTGGTACCGGACACCAACATTATACTATCTGCTATACTACCAACAGCAACTGTCTTTACTGTAATAGACCTGTGTTCAGCTTTTTACTCTATCCCGTTAAATCAAGAAAGTCAGTATCTGTTTGCTTTCACCCACAAGAAGCAGCAGTACACATGGACCAGGTTGCCCCAAGGATACACCGAAAGCCCCGCAGTATTTGCAACAGCAGTACTAACCCAAGAACATGGTGGGGGAAATAGACCAGTTGCTTATTATTCGGTTTTGCTGCCTCCAGTAGTAAGGAGAATGCCAGCATGTCTACGTGCTGTAGCTGTTACTGCGGTCATGGTGGAGAAGTCGGTACCTATTGTTTTAGACTATCCATGTACTGTCATTACAGCCCATGCTGTGTTATTACTTTTGAATTCAGCTGCCACACAACACTTTACGGCGTCTCGAAGAACAGGTTATGAAGTATTACTGCTGTCACACCCTAACTATACCTTTCGACGTGCACTGGTAGTGAACCCAGCCACCTTTCTTCCTACTAAAGAAGTAGAGGATCCAGACCAGCATGATTGTCTGTTAACGGTGGAAGTAGCCACCTTACCAAGACCAGATTTGCTCACAGAACCCATGGACAATCCTGATCTTATTCTCTATACGGATGGATCATCACATAGGCCGTCGGATGATTTGTTTTTGGCAGGCTATGCTATTGTAAATCCCTACAAAACTGTTGAAGCATTCGCCCTGCCTCCCGGAACCTCGGCTCAGGCTGCTGAATTGTTTGCCCTCACTAGAGCTTGTATAATAGCTAAAGATCATACTGCTAATATCTATACTGATTCTAGATATGCATTCGGTGTGGTCCATGATTTTGGACAGCTGTGGAAAAACAGAGGCTTTATCATCTCTGGTGGAAAGCATATTAAGCACTCTCAACTGGTGCTTAATCTATTAGACGCCATTCAGTTGCCAAGTAAGGTAGCCTTTATCAAATGTGCAGCTCACACAACCGGTGAGGATGAGGTATCAGTAGGAAATAGGAGGGCTGATGAAGCAGCCAAACAGGCCGCTTCGGCACAGGCAGACTGCCTTCAAGCAGTTTCAGTCTCCCCTCCACAGATACTAGACATCCAACAACTTAAAACAGCCCATCAACAAGTTACCATGCAGGAAGGAAGAACTTGGGAAAACCAGGGTTGTTTTTTAAAAAACGACATTTGGTATCACCCTGATGGGCGAACTGTTTGCCCTAGATCTCTATTTTTGCCCCTGTCACGCCTAGCACACGGTCAGGCTCACATGGGCAAAGGAGGGATGATACATGCTATTAATGCACAGTGGTGTGCACCAGGAATAACAGTAGTAATTGAGAAAGTTGCTAGAACATGCCAAATTTGTCAACAAAATAACAGAGGTAAAACACCTGCTGGATATGATCATCTACCCCAACCAAGTATGCCCTTTGAAAATGCCCGAACAGTAGTAAAAATTCTATTTAAAGAAATAGTACCAAGATATGGGATACCTATGGGAATCAACAGTGACAGGGGAACCCACTTCACCGGAAAAATAGTGCAAAACCTTGCAGAAGCGTTAGGGTTCCAGTGGAAGTTACATATACCATATCAGCCACAGTCCTCGGGAATGGTAGAAAGAGTAAATGGGATAATAAAATCTACCCTTACCAAGGTATGTCAGGAGACTGGACTGAAGTGGCCAGAAGCCTTACCATTAGTATTGTATACAATGAGAAACCAGAAAAACCGAAACACTGATTTGACACCACATGAAGCCTTATTGGGAAGACCAATGCCTACTGGCGTAAAGCCACCACTGTCAGATGAAAAAATAGCATTAATTTGGAATGATGAAAAATCACTAAAGTATGCTCAGGCCATGTGTGAAATAGCAAGAAGTCTGCATGAACAAATAAAGCAGACACAGGTGCCCCCGTCGGAAGGAAATATGCACCTTTCAGACCTAGAGATCAAGTGTTAGTAAAAACATTAAATAAAGAATCCTTTTCTCCTAGGTGGAAAGGACCGTATCAGATAATTCTCACAACACGAACCGCTTTGAAGTTGGAAAAGCACCCGAACTGGGTGCATGCAACCCGCTGTAAATATTATTTCCCCGACGAATTACAGCCGAAGGAAAAGGCATTGAACCAGGACGTACTACGGTCGCCCGACTAAGAAAACAGCCATCTTCTAGCTGAAGAACTGTATCTGCTCTTGTATTAAATATTTGGACTTGAAAATATTGCCCAAAATTCACGGACGGATGTCAGAGCTCATTTGTGTGCCAGTTTGGGCCTTTATTATTTGGGTCACTGTTACTATCGTGTGGACGTGTTGTTATTGTAACAACTTATTTCAAGAGTGGTATAGAAACAAACAAGAAAGGGAAGATGGAAAAGGACTCTTGGAAAAATTATAAATGGACGTTAGGCATACTGATCATTTTAGCGACAGGGAACTCCCGGCAGGAGGAAGAAGTCCTAAAAGAAAGAAAAATATGGTATGGGAAAGAAGTAATAGTATAAGGCAGCAAGGCAATTTTATATGCCCAGTAGGCCAAAGTTGTAAAGTAGAGAATTTTACGGCACGATGTGAGGCATGTGGAATGAAGGAAGAAAGAGGGGAATTCCAGTTTATATTGGGGAAAGGGTATCGGTTGTTCATAGAATACCAGGCCGATGTGTGGATGAAGTGTACCCTGAGCACAGGGAAAAACAAGAGATGGGGGTACATAGGAAGGCCGGACAGGAGAAAAGGTAGTTATTCTTTTACAAGTATGGTAGAAGGGCAGCGGATGTTGTGCATGAATAACACCCCGGTGAATGGAGGAGACCCATTTGTGGTAAAATGGTCAGTAAAAGAATCCGACCACCCAGAAGACCAGGACCCGGGACATCTAAAAAGGATACTGACCACTTGCATCCCAGTGGTAAGATCCCCAGGTGTATTAAATCTAACAATACGAATTAAATATCCCAAAAAGAAAGAAGATGGTTGCCACACAACCAGTGTTAAGGTATCTTTTGAAAAAGAAAGACCCCAAAGAAAGAAACGGGATGTATTAGAGACTGTGTTAGGTGGAGTGGGAGCAGGAATAGGAGCATTGAACTCCATGGATATCGAGACCCTACAAAATAAAATCCAGGCCGTCGGGGGACTGGTAGGGGAAGATATAAAGATCAGAAATGCCTGGGATGAAGGATTACAGCAGTACTGAAGCTTGCTATACACCCCATAGTAATCGTAGGTATGGTTATGCTTGTATTATTAATAATCCTTTGCGGAATGTGGATAAAATTAAAAAAATTTAATTAGTCAAGTAATAGGCCTGCTCTCCGAAATAGAAAGAAAAGGTATATACATGAAAGGAAGGTTAAGTCGCTTAGAGGAAAAGGTTGATGAAGACGAATATCTCCAAATGCGACCCTATCCTGAAGGGTATACACCCCCTTTTGCTCAAGAAGAGAATACAGGAAATTGTGTTGATCTAAAAAATAAAAAGATCAACAAGGAGGGAATTGTGGAAGAAAGAATCTATGAACACCTGGCTTAATTTAGAGGGAAGGGTTAAATTCTGTTTTTTGCTATGCTTAAAGAAATAATAAGACTAGAAAAATAGCCACGCTTTTTAGCCTTGAAACTTAGAGATGCAATTAGGTGACCATCTGGTATTAAAAGGGAGTCTCCTTTTGACTTTGCTTATCAGACTGTGAACAGAGAGAAACTATGCAAGGACAGATAGAGTGTGTACCTCCCGAGACGACCTTTGTACTCGCGGGACTAATGAATAAGATTCTTTTTCTATTTCTGTATTCAATTTCTGTATAAAGATAAGTGCAATTTGCTTGTACGACAGAGTTTTGCCTTGGTACGGTCCAAGCAGGCTCTCCGAGATATATCTTGCTTTTTAAAATAAATTCTCTCGAAGTGCAGTTCTGAAAGTCTCCGCCTGAGTTAATTTAAGCTCAATATTTCCTCGACATAAAATCAAATTAAAATTTGGTTGCCGGGAGTAACAATGCACTCCAGTCCCTCCGCCGCCCACCTCTCGCGGAAGGCGGCGAGCATACCGGTGGACACCGCGTGCTCCATCTCCAGGGACACCCTGGCTCGAATGTAACCGCGGAAGAGAGGCAGGCAGTCAGGCTGAAGACCCCCTCGACCGCCCGCTGCCTGGACCGGCTGATGGCACCCTTGGCCGTGCCCAGGAGCAGTCCTACGAGGAGGCCCTCGGACCTACCCGCTCCCCTCTGCACAGGGTGCCCAAAGATCAGGAGTGTGGGACTGAAGTGCAACCAGAATTTGAGGAGCAGCCCCTTTAAATAATGGAACAGGGGCTGCAACCTCGCACATTCTATAAAAACATGGAACACGGATTCTTCCAGACCGCAGAAATTGCAGATGGTCTGGGAGTCCATGAACCGACTTAAAAACCGATTGCACGGGACTGCTCCATGCAACACCCTCCAGGCCAAGTCCCCAATAAATAAAGGGGCAACAGCTCCACAAGCCTGTGAGCCTGCTCGCAGGTGCATACATTACACTTAGGATTCTGAGAACACGGAGTGCCTGCATCTTCTTATGGGGAAAATTGGATAAATATATTTCATGCAGAAGCTAAAAGACAAAAGCAAAATAGAGTGAACAGAAAATGTTCCAGGCAGCATCTGTGGAGAGAGAAATCGAGTTAAAGTTTCAGGTCGATGACATTTCGTCAGAACTGGAAGGTGTTAAGAGATGAACAGCTTTTAAGCAAATACAGGGTCAGGGAAAAGTGGACAGGAAAAGTACAAAAGGGAGAAGTCTGTGACTGGGTCGAAGGCAGGAACGATTAAAAGACAAAATGGATGATGGAGCAAGGCAATAGCGGGTCATAACAGGACAAGTAAAGAAACAAAAGATGGCAGCAGCAGAATAGCAGAGGGGGAGAGAAGCGTGGAAATCTGGCAAAGATGTAAAGGCTCCCGTGGCCCGGGAAAGTGGCGGAAGAAAGACCGGTAGATCCTAGGGGTGGGCAACCCCACCGACCATTATGGCGAGGGGACCCTACCCCAGCCATCCTCCATTACCAGCACCTGCTATCCAAGGGAAAACAGGAATGGTGGTAAAGATCTAAAGTTATTTAACTCTGGTAGACAGGCTGGTGGAATGGGCGGACACGCGGCAGATTAAATTTAACGCAGAAAAGTGTGAAGTGATACATTTTGGTCGAAAGAATGAGGAGAGGAAATATAAACTAAAGGGTACTATCCTAAAGGGGGTGGCTGAACAGAGAGACCTGGGGGTATATGTGCATAAATCTTTGAAGGTGGCAGGGCAGGTTGAGAAAGCTGTTAAAAAAGTTTACAGGATCCTGGGCTTCATGAATCGAGGCACGGAGTACAAAAGCGTGGATATTATGATGAACCTCTATAAAACACTGGTTCGACCTCAAGAGCATTGTGTCCAATTCTGGGCACCACACTTTAGGAAGAATGCGAAGGCCTTAGAGAGGGTGCAGAAAAGATTTGCGAGAATGATTCCAGGAATGAGGGACTTCAGTTACATGGAAAGACTGGAGAAGCTGGGGTTGTTCTTCTTGGAGCAGAGAAGTTTGAGAGGAGATTTGATCGAGGTGTTCAAAATCATGAGGGGTCTGGACAGAGTAGATAGAGAGAAACTGTTCCCATTGGCGGAAGGGTCGAGAACCAGAGGACACAGATTTAAGGTGATTGGCAAAAGAACCAAAGGTGACATGAGGAAAAACATTTTTCACACGGCGAGTGGTTAGGATCTGGAATTCACTGACTGAAAGGTTGGTGGAAGCAGACTCAATCATGGCTTTCAAAAGGGAGTTGGATAAGTACCCGAAGGAAAAGAATTTGCAGGGCTACGGGCGAGTGGAACTAGCTGAAGTGCTCTTGCTGAGAGCCAGCATGGGCTCGACAGGCTGAATGGCCTTCTTCCGTGCTGTATGATTCTATGAACTCAGCGTTATGGCTGGAAGGCTGTAAAGTGCCTAATAGAAAGATGAAGTGTTGTTCCTCAAGCTTACGTTGAGCTTCATTGGAACAGTGTCGGAGAGAGGTCAGAGTGGGAGTGGGGCAGAGAAATAAAATGGCAAACGACCGGAATCTCGAGGTCGTGCTTGCAGCCTGAACGGAGGTGTTCAACAAAATGATTACCCAGTCAGCGTTTGGTCTGCTCAATGTAGAAGAGACCACATCGTGAGCAGAAAATACAGCAGACGAAATTGAAAGATGTACAATTAAATCGCTCTTTCACCTGGAAGTGGAAAAGGAGAAGGTAAAATGGCAGGCATTGCATCTCCTGCGCTTGCATGGGAAGGTGCCCTGGGAAAGGGAGCGGGTGTTGGGGTAGATGGAAGAGTGGACCAGGGTGTCGCGGAGGGAATGGTCGTTTCAGAATACTGAAAGGGGAGGGGAGGAGAAGATGTTTTTGGAGGTGACGGGAATGGCGGAGGATGTTGTGGAGACTGGAGGGGTGGAAGGTGAGGACAAGGGAAACCCGATCGTGATTGTGGGAGGGAGGAGAAGGAGCGGGGGCAGAAATGCAGGAAATGGGACGGACTCGATCGAGTGTCCCATTAACCACAGTGGAGAGGAAAGGAAGACATAATGGAAACAGTGGATGGTGGCATCGTCAGAACAGATGCAATGGAGACGGAGAAACTGGAAGATTGGAATAGATTCCTTACAGGGCACAATGTGGGAGGATCACAGGAACATAGAAATAGGAGTAGGCCATTCAGCCCCTCGAGCCTGTTCCGCCATTCAATGCGATTATGGCTAATCTGTGACCCAACTCCATATACCCTCCTTTGGCCCATATCCCTTAATACCATTGGTTAACAAAATTAAAAGATGATACCTCAAACTCCTTCGCTTAAGTGTCAGCCTAGATGACATGCTCAACTCCATGCTCAGTCATTGAGTATATTCAAGTCTGAGATAGTTAGATTTTTGGACACTAAGGGAATAAAGGGATATGGGGATCGGGTGGGAAACTGCAGTTGAGAAAGAAAAAAAGACTTGCATATATATAGCGCTTTTCAGGTCCATCGGATGTCCCAAAGCGCTTTACAGCCAGTGAAGTACTTTTGAAGTGTAGTCACTGTTGTAATGTAGAAATGTTGAGATCATGTCAAAGATGAGCCATGATTTTACTGAATGGCGGAATTGGCTCGAGTGGCTGTATGGACTACTCCTGCTCCTAATTCTTACGTTCTTGTGTTCCCTGATGTACTCTGACTGCTCACACAAAATCTTTCTCCTCTTTGTCAATGAGAAGAATTAAGGAGAGTGAACTGTAGATTTCCCAGCTGCTCCTATCCATCACTGTCGTGATGATGTATACATGCTAAATGTTGCACATATGTGTCCTTGCCATTTGCTGACTGATGGATCTGATGTGAAGTGTATTGTGATCAATAAAGATGTTAAAAAAGTGTCTCTAGAAAGCGCAAGTATTAATAGCCAGTGACTCTGGGTAAATGTTCCTAGTTACCAAGCCACAAACCCATGGTCTGAGTTAGCCAATGAGTCAGGGCAGCAGTTTAATTGAGTTGTTGGCAATTCTGTGGCATATCATGTAAACCTGAGTGATTGGTGTGTTAATGTTGATATACCTATCTCTGTAACCGCCTCCAGCCCTACAACCCTCTGAGATACCTGCGCTCCTCCGATTCTGGCCTCTTGCGCATCCCCGATTTTAATCGCTCCACCATTGGGCGGCCATCCCTTCAGCTGCCTAGGCCCTAAGCTCTATAATTCCCTCCCGAAACCGCTCCGCTTCTATACCTCTCTCTGCTCCTGTAAGATGCTCCTTAAAACCTACATCTTTGACCAAGCTTTTGGTCACCTGTTCTAATATCTCCTTATGTAGCTTGGTGTCAATTTCTGTCTGATTACGCTGCTGTGAAACGCCGTGGGACGTTGTACTATATTACAGGCACTATATAAATGCATGTTGTTGTTGACGTACATAACCATCGTTCATCCCTCAAATGCACCAAAGCAAAGTAGAACACACATGGGGCGATGTATTAAATCAGGCACAACATCCAAAACGTTTGCATTTCAATTTTTATCTGGATTGCTGAGAGGAGATGAGAAGGAGCCAATTAATCCTGGTTAATTAAATATATCTCCAGTGACTTGAGGTGTCTACTGTACATGGTCCCTGCCTCTGAGCCATACAGGAGGGCAGGTATTACTACAGCCCTGTAGACCATGAGCTTGGTGGTAAATTTGAGGGCCTGGTCCTCGAACACTCTTTTCCTCAGCGGCCGACGGTTGCACTGGCGCACTGGGTCCCACCCACCCCTTCCCTCAACGACTCTCTGTCCCACTTGTGACAGAGTCTGTGACTCTCATATTGGACTGTTCAGCCACCAAAGAACTCACTTCAGGAGTGGAAGCAAGTCTTCCTCGATTCCGAGGGACTGCCTATGATGATGATGATTAATTAAATCAAGGCTAGTCGAAAGCCCAGCTGCCATCCACTGCTTACTGGCTGATTAATTCTTTGAACTTTGTTTGACATTATGCACTTTGGCTTACATGGGCCATGAATGGAAGTTAACATGTGGCGGCAGGAGCGATGATTGCCTGGCGGGGCGGGGGGGGGGGAGTTGGGGGATCCCGTGCGAGGGTTGGTTTGTGGCCCTTACACTTTACTAGACAATGATACTGAACAGTACCGAGCCAATCTGTTGTCAAGCCCGTACACGTACAATCGTGGAAAGACGAGCTTGCAATAGGCAACATGAAACTAGTTGACAAAATGATCAGGGTTCTGCTCTTACCAGCGTGTAGGTGTCCCGTCACTGGATCTGCTCACGACCCCCTGACCGCCTCGCGACCTCCCGACTGTGAAAGACTTGCATTTATATAGTGCTTTTCCCGACCATCAGACATCTCAAAGCGCTTTACAGCCAGTGAGGTACTTTTTGGAGTGTAGTCACTGTTGTAATGTAGGAAACGTGGCTACCAACTTACGTACAGCAAGCTCCCGCAAACAGCAATGTGATAATAACCAGATCAGCTGTTTTAGTGGTGTTGTTTGAGGGATAAATATTGGCCCCAGGACACCGGGGATAACTCCCCTGTTCTTCTTCGAAATAGTGCCATGGGATCTTTTACGTCCACATGAGGGGGCAGACAGGTCCTCGGTTTAACATCTCATCCGAAAGACGGCACCTCCGACAGTGAAGCACTGGGTGTGTCAACTTAGGTTTATGTGCCCAAGGTCCTGTGGTGGAAGAACATTGGTCAAGAACACAACTTTTTTGGTTCGTGCACCTTTACAGCAATTAAGCTAAAGACAAATCTGTTTCAAAACCACAAAGGTCAGAGATCATTATCATTGTTTTTATCCCATTCCCATTAAAAGGAGATTTTTTTTTGCAGTGTGCTGAGAACTTCCCGTGAAGTGTTTCACAAACAATCACGTTTGTTCTGCATTAAGGAGGCTGCAGTTGCTGCTTGCAAGCTTTCAGAATGCAGTTTTAGTTTAGTAATGTAACATTTCATTAGCTGAGGCGATGGTGTTGTAAAATTCAACAACTGATATGGTGTTGAGCTATAAGTTGCTTTATTGCACACTTTATCCAACTTCTTACTCTCGTGAAATGTATTGAACAACATTTTACCAGCCTGGAGGTTTCTTTTGAATTATAACCTTTGAATTCAAGTGACACAATCAAACTGGTTGAAGTACTCCGTTCACCTTCTGCGGATGAACAAGCTCATTGTATATTATAATCTCTCCTCCAGTGGTGCATATTTGGTGCCCTTAATCTGCGAAAGGATAAAGTAAATTGCTGCGTTTGTTGGGACTGATTCAAAAATAGAATAACCTAAATAGCTTTACTGCTGAATGAATCCTTCTGTCGACACTCCGTGTTCTGTGCCAGTACACTGAGGTCGGGTCTCAGGCTACACAATACCCACACTCGATCATCACAAAAACAGAAAATGCTGGAAAACAGCAGGTCAGGCATCATTTGTGGAGAGAGAAACAGAATTAACGTTTCAGGTCAGTGACCTTCCGTCAGAACTACACTCTTGACAATGGTTCAGGAGCCAGTTCAGGAGTTTGTCCCACAAACAGCTCTGCTGCCTTCCGTTCTCTCCCCACCGAACCCAACTGTGGGCTAGTGTCTTGCCTCTGCTCTCGGCACCTCAACAATAATACAGTCAAGTTGGTACAATGGAGCAAGTGGGTTGCATTGGAAAAATACAACTGCATTATTGGTGGGGGACTAAGACTATGGCCAGAGACAACTAACAGGAACAAGAGTCTTGCAGATTGTGAGAGCCCAAAGATTTGGAGAAAATATACAAAATCCCGTAACGTACTGGGATGCTGGTGGGAAATGTCGCAGTTTCCCGTTGTTAAAAGATAGACTTACATTTCTATAGTGCCTTTCATGAACTCAGGGCATCTCAAAGTGCTTTATATCATGTCTACATCACAGAAACAGGCCATTTGGCCCAACTGGTCCATGCCAGCATCTATGCTCCACATGAGCCTCCTCCCAACCCTACTTCATCTAACCCTATCAACATATCCTTGTATTCCTTTCTTATACTTATCTAACCTCCCCTTAAATGCATCGATGCTATTTGCCTCAACTACTCCATGTGCTAGTGAGTTCCACATTCTCACCACTCTGTAGGTAAAGAAGTTTCTCCTGAATTCTCGATTGGATTTATTAGTGACTATCTTATATTCATGGCCCCGAGTTTTTGAATCCCCCACAAGTGGAAATATCTCTGTCAACTTAAGAAGAATGAGGTGATCTCCACTCTATCAAACCTTTTCTTAATTTTAAAGACCTCTATCAGAGCATCCCTCAGCCGTCTCTTTTCTAGAGAAAGGAGCCCCAGCCTGTTCAGTCTTTCCTGATAGGTATTACCTCTCAGTTCTGGTATCATCCTTGTGACCAATTTCTACAGCCAATGAAGTATTTTCGAAGTGTAGTCGCTGTTGTAATGTAGGGAAACAAAGAATTTGGCTTCTAAACTCCAGGAATACATTCACCCAGAATTAACAACCCTACTTACCTTGGAGGCAGAGTGATCCCTGGGACGAGGGGGCTGTCTTATGATGAGAGATTGCGTAGAATGGGCCTATACCTCTGGAATTTAGAAGAATGAGAAGTGATCTCGTTGAAACATACAAGATTCTAAAGGGGATTGACAGGGTAGATGCTGTGTCTAGAACTAGGGGGCATGGTCTCAGGATAAGGGATAGGCCATTTAAGGCCGAGATAAGGAGGAATTTCTTCACTCAGAAGGTTGTGAATCTTTAGAATTCTCTGCCCCAGAGGGCGGTGGATGCTGAGTCTCTGAATATATTCAAGGCTGAGATAGTTAGATTTTTGGAGTCTCGGAGAATCAAGGTATTATGTCTTTAGATGCTCTAATAATGACTCAACGAGGCAATGTGCTGTACTTGAACTGTAGTGACCTTAGTCCTTTATTGATAACTCCAGAGTGAGGATCACACCTGGTGGCCTGCCTTTTATACTAGTCCAGGCACACCTGTACAAGTAACCTGCAAGTCTCCCACTGCGGTGCCCTCTGGTGGCACATCTTGTAATAGTACAAGCAGTAACCATGTAGGATACATGACATCACTCTCTCCCAAGCTTTTAGTGCAAATCACCTCTGCATTGACTGTGCTCGGGACTTAGCTCTATCTGGTTGACCCTTGGCGGGTCGTTTCTATCTTGGGTGAGTGGTTGATGTTTAGCTGATAGTAGAGTGCTGGTGGTTTCTGTTTGTGTGTCCATGACCACTCCATTCTCACCCTCCCCATTATATAGATTATGCCGAAGGCTCATTACATTCATATACATTCAAGTCCAGAAATTTTTTTTGCATTAACATCATTACATTTGTGGTTCAATTGTGAGGCAAGTACATTCGACTGGTGAGATACATTCTTGATACGTACTGGGAATTGGTACGGGTGTCAGCACAGTTGCGTAAGGACAAGCTAGTTCCAGAACTGCTGGATGATGTCCAGGTAGTATGGTGGCGGCGCGGTGCCCAGTGCTGGCAGTGGGAACCCGGTTGGCTCAAGTTGCCTGCTCTCGGGGCTTTTGCTGTTGCTCCTAGCGTCGGGCAGGTTCACAGATGCCTGTGACCACCCCCCTGTCCTTTGCACCCTGGGTCGCTGTTGCTCCCTAAGGAGCTGTCGTCTAGCAGTGCACAGGGAACTGCTGACTCGCTTGCCTGGGCGTTGTTCGGTTTGGGATCCTGGCTGGTCCCGGTCCCATTTGGGAGAACTGTTGCGGGTGACCCTTCATTCCCGGGTCTGGCCTAGGTGGCGATGGGATCTGGGGGCTGCTTCTTGGCACAGTTTGCTCTTTCAGGCTCGTGGCGGTTGGTGCCATCGGGTACCTGAGAGGTGGAGCCGATCAAGGGCAGGGTATCGATACCGGTGCCATTGCCCCCTTGAGATCGCTTGCTCTGCAGCTTGTATGTATTGGCTGCTTGTGGCCACACTCCATGGTGCATAATTCTGGTCCCAGGGACGCAGGCTGCTACATTGGGTAGCTCGCTGGACCTGTGTTCTCCCGATGGGTGTCTGCCCGCTGCTTTGACTGTATGCAGTTGAAATCCTACATCGCACAACGTTACATTACACATTGTAAATAACCTGTAGCTCCGATCGCGATCACGTGCCTTTTCTTTGCTTATTGCATGTACACAACTCTGATCATCATTTACACATCTTACATCTTACTCATAGTTGCTCTTACAGTGATTGAAAATGTGGAACTGTCCCTTTAAGTGTGGTGGGTTGCAGGCCTCCTTTAAGAGAGCCTTGCCATCTTTACCCCAATCCTCTTCTCCGTTTGGTACCACGTGTTGCTCCATCAGCGCTGCACCTCGTGGTCTGGTCACCGCCATCTTTTTCTTCAGTGCCTCACCTCGTGGTTTGGGGGCCATCTTTCCTCCATCCACAATGTTGACTGCGGTGATCCTCTTCTCCCCGGGCTCTGCCACCGAAGCTGGGAAGTCGCCTTTGGATCCGATTTTCTTCCTCCGGAGTCCTGCCACTGGAGCCTGGAAGATGCGTTCAGGTCGTCTCAGCTGGATCATCTCCACGCAGTCGTGCTGAGCGGTCTGTGCCTCGGGTGCTGTGCTGGTCTGCTCTCCGGTGCCAGATCCAACCTCAGGAGAGGGCTTGCTTTGCCTCTGAGCGCGGAGGACGTCGATCGCTGGAGGGATGAAGTCTTCCCAACTCCAATGGATCTTCTCCATCCACTTTCTTCCGAGCAGTGTTGGTCCATCACCTGCAACAATCCACAGTGGTAACTTGTGCACCGCGCCATCATGGAGTCCCTTTACATCCGCACTACCAACGACTGGGATAAGTTCATCGGTGTAGGTGCGCAGCTTTGCCTGAACTGGGACCAATTTGGGTCGTTCAGCTTGATTGTCCCATAGCCTCTCAAAGGCGTCTTGATTCATCACTGACTGGCTCACCCCTGTGTCTACTTCCATGAAGACTGGAACGCCATTTATCTCGACTTCCATCCTCAACGGGGCACACTCGGTGGTGCAGGTAAACATGCCATATACCTCATCGTGTGGCTGAGCTGCCTCTCTTCCTATTGTTTCATAATCCGCGCTGGATTCATGGCCATCTGCAGCCTCTTCATCAACACAGTGAGTCATATTTCTTTTACACATTCGCTGGAGGTGGCCCTTTGTGCTGCAGCCTTTACACACATAGTCTTTAAAGCGGCACTGGTGAGCCCTGTGATTCCCTCCACAACGCCAGCATGGAGCTACTCGATTAGTCCCCCTCGGCGGACTCTGATTTAAGGGACTCGGGGGCCTGTTCTCTCTTCCCTGAGAAGGTTCACGTTCTACAATCCAGCCTCTAAAAGGTGCCACTCTGTGCACAGTACCTGCCGGGTTTGAGTCCTGAGGATAAGTCATCTGCCTAGAGCCGCAGGTTGAGGTCATGGATGCCTGGCTCACAGAGATGCCTTCCGCAGTGTGACTGTGGTATCCGCCGACAGTAGCTTATGAAGAAGGCCCTCATGGCCGATTCCAATGACAAAGATGTCCCACAGCGCTTTGGTGAGGTGGTCGCCGAAATCACACGGTGCCGCCAGCCTCCTGAGGTCTGCAGCATATTTCGCCATTTCCTGGCCTTTGGGCCGTTGGTGTCTGGCTGTGAGGATGCTCTCTTTTGGCTTGAGTTGCTCTTGGATCAGCGTTACAAGCTCCTCATATGTCTTGGTCGTTGTCTTTGCTGGTGCCAGCAAGTCCCTGACGAGGCCATAGACAGTGGGCCCACAACTGGTTAGTAGGATAGTTCTGCGCTTATCAGCCAGTGTGGCCGGATTGTCGCCTGTCAGGTCGTTTGCTGTGAAGAAATGGTCGAGCCTCTCCACAAAGGTGTCCCAATCATCACCATCGGCGAACTGCTGCAACGTACCAAGGGTAGCCATTTTCGTGTGGAGGTCCGTAATCTCGTCGCCAATTGTTATGTCTTTAGATGCTTTGATAATGACTCCACGAGGCAATGTGTTGTACTTGAACTGTAGTGACCTTAGTCCTTTATTGGTAACTCCAGAGTGAGGATCACACCTGGTGGCCTGCCTTTTATACTAGGCCAGGCACACCTGTACAGGTAACCTGCAAGAGTCCCACTGTGGTGCCCTCTGGTGGCACACCTTGTAATAGTACAAGCAGTAACCATGTAGGATACATCACACAAGAGACATGGAGATCGGGCAGGAAAGTGGAGTCGAGGTCGATGATCAGCCATGATCTTATTGAATGGCGGAGCAGGCTGGAGGGGCCAAATGGCCTACTCCTGCTTCCTATTTCGTATGTTCTTATGTTCTAACTAAGCCATTGTGTATAGCAAGTTTAACAGCAAATTGAGAACCCCACTGGCTCATTATATTGTTGTGAAAATGATGGGCAGAAAAAGGCCAGCTGGCCCATCTAGCCTATCTCACACACGATTGACGGAGCATCATGACCCGACCCTTCCTCCTCCCCCCCCCACCACCCCCCCCACCCCCATAGCCATGTAATCTCCTGGGAGAGGTTTAAAAACACAGAGAAAAACCCAGGATCAATAAAGGTAAATATACTCTGGAAAATTCAATCCGACCCCCTCAACTAATCGAAATCAGTCCGGGAGATCTCACGGACCAAGTATTGTCTATAAAGACACTGACCGTCTATACGATGCAATCTCGGCCCCAGTCAGGAAGTGGTCCAGCTCCCTCTGGAAGGTGTGCGGAGAGGCAGCACCCACTGCACCAGCCGGCAATGTATCCCTGCTCTGCCACAGATGTTGAAAATTGGTGCCTGACTGTCAGAGAAGGAGATGCAGAGTGGAACTGAGCAAGCTGTCTTCGGATATCCAAAAAAACCCCGAGTTTCCACTGATTCCTCTCTTGCATCTGCGGCCGGTGGTCTCTTGGCCTGAACCGCCACAGGTCAGCGAGCAGGCCACCCGCCAGCCTTCATTAAAGAGAAATTCTGGCAGACAGAATCCTTCCATTAAGGACAATTTATGCTTCTAAAATGGTGTAAAGTGCTTCTTTGATGAATCAGCAAATTTCTCAAGAGAAACATAGAAACATAGAAAATAGGTGCAGGAGTAGGCCATTCGGCCCTTCTAGCCTGCACCGCCATTCAATGAGTTCATGGCTGAACAAGCAACTTCAGTACCCCATTCCTGCTTTCTCGCCATACCCCTTGATCCCCCGAGTAGCAAGGACTACATCTAACTCCTTTTTGAATATATTTAGTGATTGGGTTCACCACTCTCTGGGTGAAGAAGTTTCTCCTCATCTCGGTCCTAAATGGCTTACCCCTTATCCTTAGACTGTGACCCCTGGTTCTGGACTTCCCCAACATTGGGAACATTCTTCCTGCATCTAACCTGTCTAAACCCATCAGAATTTTAAACGTTTCTATGAGGTCCCCTCTCATTCTTCTGAACTCCAGTGAATACAAGCCCAGTTGATCCAGTCTTTCTTGATAGGTCAGTCCCGCCATCCCGGGAATCAGTCTGGTGAACCTTCGCTGCACTCCCTCAATAGCAAGAATGTCCTTCCTCAGGTTAGGAGACCAAAACTGTACACAATACTCCAGGTGTGGCCTCACCAAGGCCCTGTACAACTGTAGCAACACCTCCCTGCCCCTGTGCTCAAATTCCCTCGCTATGAAGGCCAACATGCCATTTGCTTTCTTAACCGCCTGCTGTACCTGCATGCCAACCTTCAATGACTGATGCACCATGACACCCAGGTCTTGTTGCACCTCCCCTTTTCCTAATCTGTCACCATTCAGATAATGTCTGTCTCTCTGTTTTTACCACCAAAGTGGATAACCTCACATTTATCCACATTATACTTCATCTGCCATGCATTTGCCCACTCACCTAACCTATCCAAGTCGCTCTGCAGCCTCATAGCATCCTCCTCGCAGCTCACACTACCACCCAACTTAATGTCATCCGCAAATTTGGAGATACTACATTTAATCCCCTCGTCTAAATCATTAATGTACAGTGTAAACAGCTGGGGCCCCAGCACAGAACCTTGCGGTACCCCATTAGTCACTGCCTGCCATTCTGATAAGTAACCATTTACTCCTACTCTTTGCTTCCTGTCTGACAACTAGTTCTCAATCCATGTCAGCACACTACCCCCAATCCCATGTGCTTTAACTTTGCACATTAATCTCTTGTGTGGGACCTTGACAAAAGCCTTCTGAAAGTCCAAATATACCACATCAACTGGTTCTCTCTCCCTTGTCCACTCTACTGGAAACATCCTCAAAAAATTCTAGAAGATTTGTCAAGCATGATTTCCCTTTCACAAATCCATGCTGACTTGGACCTATCATGTCACCTCTTTCCAAATGCACTGCTATGACATCCTTAATAATTGATTCCATCATTTTACCCACCACCGATGTCAGGCTGACCGGTCTATAATTCCCTGTTTTCTCTCTCTCTCCTTTTTTAAAAAGTGGGGTTACATTGGCTACCCTCCACTCGATAGGAACTGATCCAGAGTCAATGGAATGTTGGAAAATGACTGTCAATGCATCTGCTATTTCCAAGGCCACCTCCTTAAGTACTCTGGGATGCAATCCATCAGGCCCTGGGGATTTATCGGCCTTCAATCCCATCAATTTCCCCAACACAATTTCCCGACTAATAAGGATTTCCCTCAGTTCCTCCTCCTTACTAGACCCTCTGACCCCTTTTATATCCGGAAGGTTGTTTGTGTCCTCCTTAGTGAATACCGAACCAAAGTACTTGTTCAATTGGTCCGCCATTTCTTTGTTCCCCGTTATGACTTCCCCTGATTCTGACTGCAGGGGACCTACGTTTGTCTTTACTAACCTTTTTCTCTTTACATATCTATAGAAACTTTTGCAATCCATCTTAATGTTCCCTGCAAGCTTCTTCTCATACTCCATTTTCCCTGCCCTAATCAAACCCTTTGTCCTCCTCTGCTGAGTTCTAAATTTCTCCCAGTCCCCGGGTTCGCTGCTGTTTCTGGCCAATTTGTATGCCACTTCCTTGGCTTTAATACTATCCTTGATTTCCCTTGATAGCCACAGTTGAGCTACCTTCCCTTTTTTATTTTTACGCCAGACAGGAATGTATAATTGTTGTAGTTCATCCATGCGGTCTCTAAATGTCTGCCTTTGCCCATCCACAGTCAACCCCTTAAGTATCATTCGCCAATCTATCCTAGCCAATTCACGCCTCATACCTTCAAAGTTAGCCTTCTTTAAGTTCTGGACCATGGTCTCTGAATTAACTGTTTCATTCTCCATCCTAATGCAGAATTCCACCATATTATGGTCACTCTTCCCCAAGGGGCCTCGCACAACGAGATTGCTAATTAATCCTCTCTCATTACACAATACCCAGTCTAAGATGGCCTCCCCCCTAGTTGGTTCCTCGACATATTGGTCTAGAAAACCATCCCTTATGCACTCCAGGAAATCCTCCTCCACCGTATTGCTTCCAGTTTGGTTAGCCCAATCTATGTGCATATTAAAGTCACCCATTATAACTGCTGCACCTTTATTGCATGCACCCCTAATTTCCTGTTTGATGCCCTCCCCAACATCACTACTACTGTTTGGAGGTCTGTACACAACTCCCACTAACGTTTTATGCCCTTTGGTGTTCTGCAGCTCTACCCATATAGATTCCACATCATCCAAGCTAATGTCCTTCCTAACTATTGCATTAATCTCCTCCTTAACCAGCAATGCTACCCCACCTCCTTTTCCTTTTATTCTATCCTTCCTGAATGTTGAATACCCCTGGATGTTGAGTTCCCAGCCCTGATCATCCTGGAGCCACGTCTCTGTAATCTCAATCACATCATATTTGTTAACATCTATTTGCACAGTTAATTCATCCACCTTATTACAGATATACTCCTTGCATTAAGACACAAAGCCTTCAGGCTTGTTTTTTTAACACCCTTTGTCCTTTTAGAATTTTGCTGTACAGTGGCCCTTTTTGTTCTTTGCCTTGGGTTTCTCTGCCCTCCACTTTTCCTCATCTCCTTTCTGTCTTTTGCTTTTGTCTCCTTTTTGTTTCCCTCTGTCTCCCTGCATTGGTTCCCATCCCCCTGCCATGTTAGTTTAACTCCTCCCCAACAGCACTAGCAAACACTCCCCCTAGGACATTGGTTCGGGTCCTGCCCAGGTGCAGACCGTCCGGTTTGTACTGGTCCCACGTCCCCCAGAACTGGTTCTAATGCCCCAGGAATTTGAATCCTTCCCTGCTGCACCACTGCTCAAGCCACATATTCATCTGCGCTATCCTGCGATTCCGACTCTGACTAGCACGTGGCACTGGTAGCAATCCCGAGATTACTACTTTTGAGGTCCTACTTTTTAATTTAGCTCCTAGCTCCTTAAATTCGTTTCGTAGGACCTCATCCCTTTTTTTTACCTATATCGTTGGTACCAATGTGCACCACGACAACTGGCTGTTCTCCCTCCCTTTTTAGAATGTCCTGCACCCGCTCCGAGACATTCTTGACGCTTGCACCAGGGAGGCAACATACCATCCTGGAGTCTCGGTTGCGGCCACAGAAACGCCTATCTATACAATTGAATCCCCTATCACTATCGCTCTCCCACTCTTTTTCCTGCCCTCCTGTGCAACAGAGCCAGCCACGGTGCCATGAACTTGGCTGCTGCTGCCCTCCCCTGATGAATCATCCCCCCCAACAGTACCCAAAGCAGTGTATCTGTTTTGCAGGGGGATGACCACAGGGGACCCCTGCACTACCTTCCTTGCACTGCTCTTCCTGCTGGTCTTCCATTCCCTATCTGGCTGTGGACCCTTTCCCTGCGGTATGACCAACTCGCTACACGTGCTACTCACGTCATTCTCAGCATCGTGGATGCTCCAGAGTGAATCCACCCTCAGCTCCAACTCCGTAACGCGGTCCGTCAGGAGCTGGAGGCGGATACACTTCCCGCACACGTAGTCGTCAGGAACTCCAAGAGAGGAGTTGTGCTGTGCAGATGAGAAAGTTCAGGCAGCCCTGGTCTGTGGGGGAGTCCAGAACCGGGGTGCATAACCTTTAAAATTAGAGCTCGGCTGTTCAGGGCTGATGTCAGGAAGCACTTCTTCACAAAGGGTAGTGAAAATCTGTAACTCTCCCCAAAATGCTGTGAAGCTAGGGCCAGTGGAACATTTCAAAACTGAGATTGTTTGATTTTTGTCAGGCAAGGATATTGGGGGTTATGGAAAGGTGAAGGTAAGATACAGATCAGCCATGTTCTTATTGAATGGCGGAACAGGCTTGAGGAGCTGAAGGCCTACTCCTGTTCCTATGTTCCAGTAGTAGTTGCAGATTCCTGGGTTAGAGAGGGGGAAGTCAGCTAGAATTCCCCACCCCCATTCTTAAATCCTATCTACTGACCCTTATTGGATGCATATATATATATGGTGTTTGTACCCCACCCCCACACCTGCCCCCCGCAATGGTTAAAAAGTCTGACAGCACTTGCTGTCTAGGTTCATAAAGAAAGAAAGATTTGCATTTCTATAGCACCTTTCATAACCTTAGGACGTCCCAAAGCACTTTCCAGCCAATGAAGTACTTTTGGAATGTAGTCACTGTTGTAATGTCCCACAGCAAGGTCCCACAAACAGCAATGTGATAATGACCAGATAATCTGTTTTTAGTGATGTTGATTGAGGGATAAATATTGGCCCCATTACACCGGGGAGAACTCCCCTGCTATTCGTCAAAATATTGCCATGGGATCTTTTATGTCCACCTGAGAGAGCCAACAAGGCCTCCTTTTAACGTTTCATCGAAAGACGGCAGCTCCGACAGTGCAGCACTCCCTCAGTACTACACTGGAGTGTCAGCCTAGATTTTTGTGTTCCAGTCTCTGGAGTGGGACTTGACCCCAAGACCTTCTGGCTCAGTGGCGAGAGTGCGACCCACTGAGCCATGAAACATACAGATGAAGAATGGCCCCTTTTTGAGAAGTACGAAAGGGAAACTGGTACTGATGGCATCAAAGCCGTTGCCTTTAGGAAAGGAATACAGAAGTTAGGAAAGATCCAAGATGAATCATTTCTCCAGACTGATTTTGTTGTAGTCGTGGCTCAGTGGATCGCACTCTCTCGCCTGAGTCAGAAGGATGTGTGTTCACAGTCCCACTCCAGAGACTTGAGCACAAACTCCATTACTGAGGGAGCGCTGCACTGTCGGAGGTGCTGTCTTTCAGATGAGTCGATGAACCGAGGCCCCATCTGCCCTCTCAGGTGGGTGGGAAAGTTCATGTGACACTATTTCAAAGAAGAGCAGGGGTGTTCTCCCCGGTACCAGTCCTGGGCCAACAATTATCCCTCGATTAACATCACTACAACAGATTATCTGGTCATTATCATATTGCTGTTTGTGGGAGCGTTTCCTACATTACAACAGTGACTACACTTCGAAAGTGCTTTGTTGGTTATAAAGCGCTTTGTGACGTCCTGAAGTTGTAAAAAAGCGCTGTAGAAATGCAAATTTTTCTTTATGAACCTAGACAGCAAGTGCTATCATACTATTTAACCATTTCCTACATTACAAAAGTGACTACACTTCGAAAGTGCTTCTTTGTGACGTCCTGAGGTCATGAAAGGCGCTATATAAATGCAATTTTGTCTTTCATGTAACTTGGGTGTCTTTTAACAGGGGGGGACAAGCACACTTCTGTTTATGTTTGAAACCACACAAAATGGGGGAGAGGTTTCTTGGCAAACAGGTGCTCCGTGTAGCCCCCCAGCCCCACTTTCCACAACTAACCCGAGTACCGGTTGATGGCCGACTTCGGTACAACCTGTGTCTGCAGAAAAGATTCATTTGGACCTGGTGTTGTTTTTTGTGTGGCCTTGTAACCTTTGCCTCCAGAATGTAACAATTCTTGCTACATTCCAGTACTATCAGGCTTGGTTCTAATCAGCTTGTTTACGAAAATATTGGTCTTTGGTAAGAAAGGTTGCAAATCATGCCCCTGTGTGCAATATGCAAACACTGTCGAACCTGTTTTGCGCCCACATGGAAATTTCCCGTGTGTGTTTGTCCCTGTGCAACCCTCCGGAGACGTGGCTGTTTTTCCCCTGCCTCATGAGGTCATTAGTGCGGAGTGGGAACAGCTACTTTAGCAATCTTGTGCTATCCCTGCAGGATGGTGCACAGACACCAGCATAAAGATTTACAAGGATGATACCAGAACTGAGAGGTTATACCCATCAGGCAGGATTGAACAGGCTGGGGCCCTTTTCTCGAGAAAAGAGAAGACTGAGGTGTGACCCAGTAAACATCCTTAAGATTATGAAAGGTCCTGAAAGGGTAGACGTAGAGAAGATGTTTCCACTTGTAGGGGAGACCAGAAAGTCACTAATAAATCCAATCGGGAATTCAGGAAAAACTTCTTTACCCAGAGAGTGGTGAGAATGTGGAACTCGCTGCCACACGGAGTAGTTGAGGTGAACAGCATGGATGCATTTAAGAGGAAGCTAGATAAAGACATGCGGCAGAAAGGAATAGACGGTTACGTTGATGGGGTGAGATGAAGAGGGGTGGGAGGAGGCTGGTGTGGAGCAGAAACACCGGCACGGACCTGTTGGGCCGAATGGCCTGTTTCTGTGCTGCAAATACTATGTAAAGCCTAATGTAACAATTCTTGCAGTCAAGGATGCTACAAATCATAAACACGAGTGCTTGTATTACACTCCCCTGGTGGCTCAATAGGTAAATGCACTGCCTGATGTGGTACCAAGTATTTCAAGTGGGTTGGACCCAGGTTTTGCAATGAGGAGGCCACTCTCAAACGAAGGAAGTCTGTGGGCTTTGAAATTGGGTGAAATTAGTAGAATTTGACACCGAGCCACACAAGGAGATCTTAGGACAGGCGACCAAAAGCTTGGTCAAAGAGGAGGTCAATAAGGAGCACATTAAAAGGAGGAGAGAGAGATGGAGAGGTTTAGGGAGGGAATTTCTGAGCTAAGGCACGGCCGCCAGTGGTGGAGTGATGAAAATCGGAGATGCGCAAGAGGCCAGGACTTGGGGAGCGCAGAGATCTCGGAGGGTTTTAGGGCTGGAGGAGGTTACAGAGATAGGGAGGGACGAAGCCACAGAAGGTTTCAAAAACAAGGATGAGAATTATAAAATCGGGGCGTTGCCGGACCGGGAGCCAATGTAGGTCAGTAAGCATAGGGGTGATGGGTGAACGGGATGGTGCGAGTTAAGAATGGCAGCAAAGTTTTGGATGAGCTCAAGTTTATGGAGGGTGGAAGATGGAAGGCTAGCCAGAGAGCATTGGAATAGTCAGGTCTGGAGGTAACAAAGGCATGGATGAGGGTTTCAGAAGCAAATGAGTGGAGGCGGAGGAGGAGTCAGGCGATGTTACGAAGGTTGAAGTAGGCAAGCTTAGCAATGGAGCGGATATGTGGCCAGAAACTCATGTCGGGCTCAAATTCAACACCAAGGTTGCAAACAGTCTGGGTAAGCCTCAGACATTTGCCAAGTAGCCGTATGGAGTCGATGGCTAGGGAACGGTGGTTGTGGTGGTGACCGAAGACAATAGCTTCAAGTTGAGACCTTTGTGATGGTCATTGGGTCTAAGGTTTGCTCCTGTTCTCAGGATGTGGGTGACACTGGCAATTAAGGTGATTGGGAGCTGACCTCGGGCATATAAGATGGTTAACAGTATAGAAGAGCTCCTTGAGAAGCTATTTCAAATTAAACCATGAAGGAGAACAAGATGGCATAGATACCAATTGGTGAAAAGCAAGTTTAGGACATTTTGAGGACTTAGTTTTTTGTGCAGTGTTAATCTCGTGAGGGCAGTGGAGGCAAATCCTGGAATCATTTGGATGGTGAGATGGAGAGGGTACCGTGGGGTATTTTCTGACTGGATGTACTAAGTTTGGACAAATAGCCTTTTGTGTCTGCAGACAACTTGGGGATCTGCAGCAGTTTCCATATTAACCATTCTTTTGGCAACATTTTCCTTTTAAACAAATAAAGCAGCTTTGCCAACTAATTAAACTCATGGAGGCAACTGGCATAATTTGGGGTGTGGAGGTGGGGGCGAGGGAGACGGGGTTGGGGGTGCGGGGGAGTTGGGGTGGGGGGGTAAGGGGCGGTGGGAGTTGGAGCAGGGATGTCGGGTGGTCGGGGTGGGGGAGTCGGGGTGTGGAGGTTGAGGGGGTGGGGTGGAGGGATGAAGGATTCATTATACAAGGTTGAGTTTCAGACCAACTTGTGAACATTTGAAGCCACCTCCGAATATCTGTCCATTTGCCAAATTTTTGAGTCGGTGACACATCTCGTGAGTTTAAAAGGCTAGAAAGTATCAGATCACACGTACCGTGTTGACTTCCTCCTCTTCCATTCCAGAATAAAGATGGGTTAAAAGATGTTAGAGACAGTTACATGATTCAGTGAGCTCGGGTAATGTGTGTAGCTTCCTTCAACTTCGCTCTTGCGGAGTAAGACTATCAGGTTGGCCAGTTAGCAGCATGGCTAATAATTTATACCATTCTGAGAACTCTCAAGTAAACTGAGCTGTCCATTAGCTTGTTTTGGATATTTCCCTCCAGCCCTATGCCTCCTGGAGATCTCTGCGCTCCTCCAATTTTGGCCTCTTGCACATCCCTAATTTTCATTACCGTTGGCGGCCGTGCCTTCAGCTGCCTGGGCCCCAAGCTCAGGACTAGCAAAATCCTAATTCTCAAAAGACTAGATCCATAGGGCCTGAGGGGATGGCTGCTGCAATGGTATGGGTCCTGGTCTTTAGGATGCAGAATAGGAAGACTAGTAAGGACTTTGCCTACGTATAGTGTCATTGTGATATTTTTATGTGCATGCTAAGCAAATGGTCTCCCCAGGACAAATCAAAGTTGGCGGAAGATGCGAATAATATGAAAAATTGGGAAGATCCTACAAAGTAGGCAATCTATCTTTTGCAGTTTCCTTATGCTGTGGACATGATTCAAGGAGTTTGAATGGATTTACTATAATTCAGTAGGGTAAGAAGCCCAGAAGAGCCGAGGGCCCAGGGTCGGCACGGGGCCAGCCCACACTGCGATATGTGTGTGCGCACTAAATCCGTGCAGCAGAGCTGGTCTCCAGTCGTCTTGGTTAATCCTTGCCACTCGACCAAGACCTAGCTCGGTCAAGCCCGTGTGTTGGCTGGTGTGCAACGGCCACCACACGTTAAAAAAATCCACGCACAGGCATCTTCCACCCTTCAGGATGTAGTTCGGGACCTGGAATATTAGGTCCTTCATTGAAACACCTGTGAACTCATCTCTTTTTGACATGGAAGCAAGTCATCCTCGATACGGGGGATCGCCTATGATGAAGCTCAGGAATTCCTTCCCTACGCACCTCCGCTTCTATCTCTCTCTCTCTCTCTCTCTCTCCTCCTTTCAGACGTTCCTTAAAACCTTCCTCTTTGACCAAGGTTTTGGTCATTTATCCTAATATCTCCTTATGTGGCTCGGTGTCAAATTTTTGTTTGATAACACTCCTGTGAAGCGTCTTGGGACGTTGTATTTTGGAGAGTGTGTGGTCGGCCAGGAGAGTATTGGAATTATTGCCTATCTTAAGCTGTGCGGCAGTGCAGTGCTCTGGAGGTCCCACGCAGCCAGTGAGCAGGCGCATCCCCCCCAAAAATTAAAAGGAACGTTGATTGGAACAGTCCAATTCTAGAGACTATACAAAATAGACACTCTGATTTCACACTGACCACAGTTTAGCATGGATGATCACAATTTGGCACAAATGAGCCGACAATGTTCCTGAAGATGTTCTGTCAAAAGGGCTGCACTTTCCTGCTGCACCAAAACACAGGGCACATTCTCAGCAAACGATTCAGGAAGGGAGGGTACAGTGCCATCTGGTGGAAGAGAGAGAGCCTGCGGCAAACAAAAACAGCAGCATCAGTACAAAATCAAAATTGTACCAACTGGTTCTTAATAGCAATGTGTTGCTATGAATTCTTAAGCAAGGAACCCATGAAGCAAATACATTGCTCAAGCCTTCTCTGATCACCACATGGTGATCATTCCTTTGTACCTTTCAATCATTCCCGTATTAAATTAATTATTAAAGACATTAACAACATCATCATCATTCTGTTACACTGCAATCTTTCCTTTACTATTGATTAGCTTCAGAAATTAAAGTTCAATTTGTTGCCCGTGACCTATGATATATATTAATCGATTGAACTTCAAAACCTAGTCAAAAAATGCCATCCTTAGGTTCTTTTCCGAATAATGAATCCACAAAGCCATATAATGTTCTTATAGTCTCTATCTGAAATACTCTTCCAGGTTTATTCTCCTCCCGTTATAAAACAGAACATTCCTTTGATGCACAGCCACGAATCTGGCCACACTGAACATTAAGTTCATCGCTGCTCCACCAGTCTCAGACAGACTCTTCTGCAATCCCCATCTCAAAATAGAGTCCCATAGGATTCGCATTCCTGCTCTTCGGACCTCACCCAGCAAGAAAACCTCAGACAACTGTCCAACCTGGTGCTTGAAATCCTTTAACTGTGGACATAAGACCAGTAAATTGGATACAGTCTTGTCCCCTTTCCACACACACTGGTCGCCGCCTCCAATCGCCCAAGTGCAACGAAGGTTCACCAGACTGATTCCAGGGATGGGGGGGATTGTCCTATGAGGAGAGATTGAGTAGACTTGGGCTGTATTCTCCAGAAGAATGAAACATATAAAATTATTACAGGGCTTGACAGGGTAGATGCAGGGAGGATGTTTCCTCTGACTGGGGAGTTACAGTCTCAGAATAAGGGGTCGGTCATTTAGGACTGAGATGAGGCGAAATTTCTTCACTCAGAGGGTAGTGAATCTTTGGAATTCTCTATCCCAGAGAGCTGTGGATGCTCAGTTATGTATTCATAACAGCGATCAATAGATCTTTAGATATGAAGGGAATCAAGGGATGTGGGGACAGTGCGGGAAAGTGGAGTTGAGGTAGAAGATCAGCCATGATCTCATTGAATGGCGGAGCAGGCTTGAGGGGCCGAATGGCCTACTCCTGCTCCTAATTCTTATGTTCTTATGTAATTTTACCTAAAATGGTCATGGTAAATGTCCAGTTGTGGGCCAAGTTTAAAATCCCGTTCAATCCACTCTGGACATTTAAAATTGACCCAGACTCCTTTCCAAATTCTATGGGTATTTACTCAGCCAAAACCCGGGATCAGGCAGGTTCCAAGCACCGCGGAAGTTGTCATAACGTCAGTATGTGACTGAGGCAGGGGACTAGAAATGCCAGAAAATGAAAGAAATAAAGAAAAACTTGTATTTCTATAGCGCCTTTCACGACCAAAGCTCTTTGCAGCTCATGAAGTACAGTCACTGCTGTAAAGTAGCAAACATGGCAATCAATTTGCACAGAGCAAATGTTGGTTGAGGGATAAATATTTGTCGGGCCATGGGATCTTTGCCCAACTGAGGGGGCAGACAGGGCCTCGGTTTATCGTCTCATCCAAAAGACGGCACCTCCGACAGTGCAGTGCTCACTCATGACTGCACTGGAGTGTCAGCCTAGATTTTTGTGCTCGAGTCTCTGGAGTGGGAACTTGAGCACACAACCTTCTGACTCAGAGGCGAGAGTGCTACTCACTGAGCCACGGCTGACATTGACTGAGTTATTCAGTTATGCTGACATTTGCTGTTTTTAGTGCTCGATTGCAAGGCTGAGTAGAATGAGTACCACAGCTACAGTGACATGATTGAATTGAACAAATATGCTGTGAAAAGCCATTCATTGATTTCCCAGAAGGAAACTCCAGTCCCCTGGTACTTTGTCCCATTTAAAAAAAATTAACGAGTACAGTGTTATATTATACAAGGCTCATAAATCACTGCAGTGACGTCCGACACAAGGCCCGTGCATACCAAATGCTCCTGGATACGCAGGAGTTAATTTCGTCATCACCCTTTCTTACTGAGCGGTGGGGAGGGAACACTTGGTGCATATGTAACCGGGAGGGAGGGGAATGCTTGGAGGGGAAGACACCACAGTCTGCCCTCATTGACCTTATCTAAAACCACCCCGCAATTTATCCGTGTGGTCTGTAGTGCCGGCAGTATCAGGCATGAGGTCTGAAAGTGAATTTCACTGAATCTGATCATTACTCTTCTTGAATAAGAACATAAGAACATAAGAAATAGGAGCAGGAGTCGGCCATTTGGCCTCTCGAGCCTGCTCCGCCATTTAATAAGATCATGGCTGATCTGATCATGGACTCAGCTCCTGCCCTGCCCACTCCCCAAAACCCTTTATTCCCTTATCGCTCAAAAATCTATCTCCGCCTTAAATATATTCAATGACCCAGCCTCCTTTAAAAGTTTCCCAATCCTCTGGCCTCCCACTAGTCTAGGACACTTTGTATGCCTTTGTTTTCAATTTGATAGCATCCCTTATTTCCTTAGTTAGCCACAGATAGTTATCCTTCTCTTACAGTCTTTCCTTCTCATTGGAATATATTTTTGTTGCGAGTTATGAAATATCTCCTTAAATGTCTGCCACTGCTCATCAACCATCCCATACTTTAATCTATTTTCCCAGTCCATGTTAGCCAACTCTGCCTTCATACCTTTGTAGTCTCCTTTGTTTAAGCTTAGGACACTGGTTTGAGAACCAACTTTCCCATCCTCCAACTGAATTTGAAATTCAATTATGCTATGGTCACTCATTCCTAGACATGGGAATACTGAACATGGTTCTATAATTGTCCCATTACTGTAGTGAGCTGTAATAGACTTACTTTTTTTTGTATGGTAGCTGATATCCTCTGGAGCATGACTGCGATGTTTCAGCTGCTCTGACTATGGTGGAACCTGACATACATAAGCACATAAGAAATAGGAGCAGGAGTCGGCCATTTGGCCCCTCGAGCCTGCTCCGCCATTCAATAGCTGATCTGATCCTGGCCTCAACTCCACTTCCAGAGGATTTGGAAAAAATTTTAAAGCCAGCAAAGAACAACTAAAAAAGTGATAAAGAGAGGGAAGATAGATTATGAAAGTAAACTAGCATGGAATATAAAAACAGATAGAGTTTCTACAGGTACATAGAAAAGAAAAGAGCGGCTAAAGTAAATGTTGGTCCCCTAGAGGATGAGACTGGGGAATTAATAATGGAGAACAGGGAAATGGCAGAAACGTTGAACAAATATTTTGTATCGGTCTTCACGGTAGAAGACACTAAAAGCATCTCAATAGTGGATAATCAAGGGGCTATAGGGAGGGAGGAACTTAATATAATCACTATCACTAAAGAAGTAGTACTCAGTAAAATAATGGGACTAAAGGCTGACAAGTCCCCTGGACCTGACGGCTTACATCCCAGGGTCTTAAAAGAATTGGCTGCAGAGATAGTGGATGCATTGGTTGTGATCTACCAAAATTCCCTGGATTCTGGGGAGGTCCCAGCGGATTGGAAAACCGCAAATGTAGCCCCCCTATTTAAAAAAGGAGGCAGATAAAAAGCAGGAAACTATAGACAAGTTAGCCTAACATCTGTCATTGGAATGCTGGAGTCCATTATTAAGGAAACAGTAGTGGGACATTTGGAAAAACATAATTCAATTAAGCAGAGTGGTTTTATGAAAGGGAATTCATGTTTGACAAATTTGATGGAGTTCTCTGAGGATGTAACGAGCAGAGTGGATAAGGGAGAACCAGTGGATGTGGTGTATTTGGATTTCCAGAAGGCATTCAATAAGGTGCCACATAAAAGGTTACTGGCCAAGATAAAAGTTCACTGGGTTGGGGGTAATATATTAGCATGGATAGAGGATTGGCTAACTAACAGAAAACACAGAGTCGGGATAAATGGGTCATTTTCCGGTTGGCAAACAGTAACTATTAGGGCTGCCGCAGGGATCGGTGCTGGGTTCTCAACTATTTACAATCTATATTAATGACTTGGATGAAGGGACCTCGTGAACTTTCTCTGAACTGCCTCCAATGCAAGTATATCCTTCCTCAAATAAGGAGACCAAAACTGTATGCAATACTCCACGTGTGGTCTTACCAACACCCTGTACAGTTGGAGCAGACTCCCCTGCTTTTATACTCCATCCCCCTTGTAATAAAAGGTGAACATTCCATTTGCCTTCCTGATTACTTGCTGTACCTGCATGCTAACCTTTTGTGTTTCAAACATGTTCCTTTAAGGCCAAAGCTTAGGTACAGGATGAGCCCCTCCAACCTGTTCAGCCATTTAATGTGATGATGGCTGATCTGTCACCTAACTCCACATCCCTTAAACCTTTGGTTAACAAAAATTTATCAATCTCCGATTTAAAATTAACAACTGATCCAGCATCAATTGCCGTTTGTGGGAAAAAGTTCCAAGTTTCTACCACTCTTTGTGTGCAGAAGTGTTTCCTAACGTCATTCCTTAAAGATCTGGCTCTAATTTTTAGGCTATGTCCCCTAGATCCCCAACCAGCGGAAGAAGTTTCTCTCTCTCACTGCCCTATCAGTTCCCCATAATATCTTGAAAACTTGCATCAAATCACCCTTTGGAAATACAACCCTTGTTTGTGAAATCTCTCCTCGCTATTTAACCTTTGGAGTCCATGTACTGGCACTGGGGCATGTGGGCTGAATGAGCCCATACTAGGGTCAATGAGAGCCTATTATGCTCAGGGAAGGATCTGCAGATTGGTAGCAGCTTCCTAAATCTCCAGCTTCAGTCTTGGCGAGATGGAAACATAGAAACATAGAAAATAGGTGCAGGAGTAGGCCATTCGGCCTGGAATACACAGTTGGGTGGGAGTGGCCTTGGAAGACATGAATGTTGATCCAGGAGCCAATGAAATCTCATCATCCATCATCTCTGTCCTTGCTGGTCTATATTGGCACCTGGTATCGCAACGCCCATGCTTGTGTTCAAATCATTTCATGGCCTCACCCATCCCTATCTCTGTAACCTCGTCCAGCCCTACAGTCTCCCCCCGCCCCCCCCCCCCCCACCTGAACTAAGAACAAAAGAAATAGGAGCAGGAGTAGGCCATTCAGCCCCTCAAGCCTACTCCGCCTTTCAATAAGATCACGGCTGATCATCGACCTCAACTCCACCGTGCTGCACTATCCCCATATCCTTTGATTCCATTAATATTGAAAAATCTATCGATCTCCTGCAATGGCTTCTCTTCCCACTCCTCACCGTTACCTCTGGTGTCACCAAAGGATCTGTCCTTGGCCCCCTCTTAATTCTCATCTATATGCTGCCCCTTGGAGATATCGTCTGAAAACACGGAGTCAGTTTCCACATGTACGCTAACGTGACCCAGCTCCACCTCTCCACCACTTCTGTCGACCCCTGCTTGGTATCTAAATTGTCAGATTACTTATCCGACATCCAGTACTGGATGAGCAGAAATTTTCTCCAATTTATACTGGGAAGACCGAAGCCATTATCTTTGGTCCCCGCCACAAACTGCGTTCCCTAACCACCGACTCCACCCCTCTCCCTACCATCAATCTGAGGATGAACAAGACTGTTCGCAGCCTAGGTGTCATATTTGACCCTGAAATGAATTTCCAGCCACATATCCACCGCATAACTAAAACCGCCTTGTTCCACCTCCGTAACATTGCCCGCCTCTGCTCCTACTTCAGCTCTTCTACCGCTGAAACCCTCATCCATGCCTTTGTTACCTCTAGACTTGACTACTCCAACACATTCCTGGCTGGCCTCCCACATTCTACCCTATGTAAACTTGAGGTCATTCAAAACTCAGCAGCCCGTGTCCTAACTCGCAGCAAGTCCCGCTCACCCATCACCCCTGTGCTTTCTAACCTACATTGGCTCCCGGTTATACAACGCCATGCTTTCAAAATTCTCATCCTTGTTTACAAATCACTCCATGGCCTTGTCCCTCCCTATCTCTGTAATCTCCTCCAGCCTCACAACCCCCCGAGATGTCTGCGCTCCTCAACATCCCTGATTATAATCGCTCAACCATTGGTGGCTGTGCCTTCAGCTGTTTGGGTCCTAAACTCTGGAACTCCCTCCCTAAACCTCTCCGCCTCTCTACCTCTCTTCCCTCCACAAAGACACTCCTTAAAACCTCCCTCTTTAAACAAGCTTTTGGTCATCTGCCTTAATTTCTTCTTCTGTGGCTCGGTGTCAAATTTATCTGTTTTGATAACGATGCGGGAGTGGGCAGAGAAGCCATTGCTGGAGATTCTCTGGCTACAATTAGATGGATAAGAATGGAACCAGGCGAGTGCAGTCCCACCCAGCTGGACGATGGTGGAGAGGCATTGGAAGAGGATGGAGTGGTCAACTGTGTCAAAGGCTGCAAACAGATCCAGAAGGACGAGGAGGGATAGTTTACCTTTGTCACAGTCACAAAGGATGTCATTTGTGACTTTAATGAGAGCAGTTTCGGTACTGTGGCAGGGGCGAAAACCAGATTGAAGGTATTCAAACGTTGAATTCAGGGAACGATGATCACGGATTTGGGTGGTGACAACACGTTCAAGTATGTTGGACAGGAAAGGGAGATTGGAGATGGGACGATAGCTAGCAAGCAAAGTGGGGTCAAGCGTTGTTTTTTGAGGAGAGGGGCGATGACAGCAGATTTGAAGGAGGGGAACAGTACCTGAGGACAGAGAACTGTTAACAATGTCGGTAAACATGGGAACCAGAAAAGGAAGTTGGGTGGTCAACAGTTCAGTGGGAATAGGGTCAAGAGAGCAGGAAGTGGGTCTCACGGACAAGATGAGCTTGGAGAGATCAAGTGGGGAGATCAAAGAGAAACTAGAGAGTTTAGGGCTAGGGCAGGTGGGAGCCTCAGATGAAGTTTGGCTCTGGGCTAGGGGAAGGAAGGGAACTCGCAGAGACAGCTGATCGGATGGTCTCAGTCTTTGATACAAAGAAGTTCATGAGCTCCTCACACTTGTTGTTGGAGGTGAGTGTGGTGGAGACAGGGGAGAGGGGTTTAAGGAGGCGATTAGCAGTAGAGATTAGTAGCTGGGGGTTATTTTTGCAATCCAGAATGATCCTGGACTAGTGAACAGTTTTTGTAGACGAGTAAGAACCGATCGTGTTTGATGTGTTCGAGCCACATCTGGCGATGAATAGCTAAACAAGTTGTCCAACACATCCGTTCAAGACTGCGCCCTTTTGACTTGAGGGAGCGAAGATGAGGGCTGTACCAGGGGGAACGTGGGAGAGTAATCTCTTTACAGGTGCTGTGTCGAAAATCCGGAGTTCAGGAATCCGTAATGTTCCAGAATCCAGACTCCGGCCCGATCAGTGGCAAGGTCGTCTGGAATCTGTAAAATGTTCCAGAATCCGGATCCGTCAACCTCCGGCCTCGCCTCACCGCCCTTCGCCTCGCCTCGCCCGCTGCCTTTACCTCGGGGCCTACTCACCAGCACACCCGAACACGTCCCCCATGACGGAGCCCGACCAAACACCTCCTCCACGGCAGCGCCTGACCGAACACCTCCTCCACAACGGGGCCTGACCGAACACCTCCTCCACAACGGGGCCTGCCCGAACACCTCCTCCACGACGGGGCCTGACCGAACACCTCCTCCACAACCGGGCCCTGACCGAACACCTCCTCCACAACGGGGCCTGACCGAACACCTCCTCCACGACGGGGCCCGCCCGAACACCTCCTCCACGACGGGGCCTGACCGAACACCTCCTCCACAACGGGGCCTGACCGAACACCTCCTCCACAACGGGGCCCGCCCGAACACCTCCTCCACGACGGGGCCTGACCGAACACCTCCTCCACAACGGGGCCTGACCGAACACCTCCTCCACAACGGGGCCTGACCGAACACCTCCTCCACGACGGGGCCCGCCCGAACACCTCCTCCACGACGGGGCCTGACCGAACACCTCCTCCACAACGGGGCCTGACCGAACACCTCCTCCACAACGGGGCCTGACCGAACACCTCCTCCACGACGGGGCCCGCCCGAACACCTCCTCCACGACGGGGCCTAACCGAACACCTCCTCCACAACAGGGCCCGACCGAACACCTCCTCCACGACAGGGCCCGCCCGAACACCTCCTCCACGACGGGGCCTGACCGAACACCTCCTCCACGACAGGGCCCGACCGGACACCTCCTCCTTGACAGGGCCTGACCGAACACCTCCTCCTTGACAGGGCCTGACCGAACACCTCCTCCACGACAGGGCCTCACCGAACACCTCCTCCACAACAGGGCCCGACCGAACACCTCCTCCACGACAGGGCCCGCCCGAACACCTCCTCCACGACGGGGCCCGACCGGACACCTCCTCCACGACAGGGCCCGACCGGACACCTCCTCCTCGACAGGGCCTGACCGAACACCTCCTCCACGACGGGGCCGGACCGAACACCTCCTCCACGACGGGGCCCGCCTGAACAGCTCCTCCACGACGGGGCCCGACCGAACACCTCCTCCACGACGGGGCCCGCCTGAACAGCTCCTCCACGACGGGGCCCGCCCGAACACTTCCTCCACGACGGGGCCTGACCGAACACTTCCTCCACGACAGGGCCCGACCGAACACCTCCTCCACAACGGGGCCCGCCCGAACACCTCCTCCACGACGGGGCCCGACCGAACACCTCCTCCACGACGGGGCCCGCCTGAACACCTCCTCCACGACGGGGCCCGCCTGAACACTTCCTCCACGACGGGGCCCGCCCGAACACCTCCTCCTCGACGGGGCCTGACCGAACACCTCCTCCTCGACGGGGCCTGACCGAACACCTCCTCCTCGACGGGGCCTGACCGAACACCTCCTCCACGACGGGGCCCGCCCGAACACCTCCACCACGACGGGGCCCGACCGAACACCTCCTCCACGACGGGGCCCGCCCGAACACCTCCACCACGACGGGGCCCGACCGAACACCTCCTCCACAACGGGGCCCGCCCGAACACCTCCTCCACGACGGGGCCCGCCTGAACACCTCCTCCACGACGGGGCCTGCCTGAACACTTCCTCCACGACGGGGCCCGCCCGAACACCTCCTCCTCGACGGGGCCTGACCGAACACCTCCTCCTCGACGGGGCCTGACCGAACACCTCCACCACGACGGGGCCCGACCGAATACCTCCTCCACGACGGGGCCCGCCCGAACACCTCCACCACGACGGGGCCCGACCGAACACCTCCTCCACGGCGGGCCCCGCCCGAACACCTCCTCGGCGGTGGGTCCATGCCTGACGACATCATCAATGGGGCCGGCGGCCCAAACAGCTCCTCGGCACGGACCCCCCCCCCCCCCCCCCACAACTTTCTGACGTTCCAAAATCCGAAATACCTGAACCTGGGCTCGGGTATTTCCGGATTCGTGACGTCAGAAAGACAATCAAAAGTCCAGAAAGCCCGGAATCCGGAACGGCCTCAGTCCCGAGGGTTCCGGATTCTCGACATTGCACCTGTAATAGGAACTGGGTCATCAAAGGTAGTGGTGAGGGTGTGGTTGAACAGATCGGTGGCTGCAGAAATGTCATTGTTGAAAGGGGGCCAAAGGTGGGACAGTTTTGAGTTGATAAGCTTCCTCTTGAATGCATCGATACTATTCGCTTCAACCACTCCCTGTGGTAGCGAGTTCCACATTCTCACCACTCTCTGGTTAAAGGAGTTTTTCCTGAATTCCCTATTGTATTTATTAGTGACTATGTTATGGTCTCCCTACTCGTAGAAACATCTTCTCTACATCTACCCTATCAAACTCTTTCATAATCTTAGAGACCTCTATCAGGTTGCACCTCAGTCTTCCCTTTTCGAGAGAAACGACCCCAGCCTGTTCAATCTTTCCTGCTAGGTATAACCTCTCAGTCTGGTATCATCATGTGTACCAGCCACTGTTACTCTATGGCTCGGGCCTGTTGAACAGGAGAACTTCTGTGACACTGTGGGTCTTTGGCAGAAAGGAAAATGCATCTTAATGAGTGAACAATATTTACCTGCCCTGGACTGACAGAAAATTAGCCTGTAAGATGTCCGTCAACCTGACAAAGAAAAGTTTTAAATAAAAACAGGAAAATCCTCGAAACACTCAGCAACTAGCAGTTCTGATGAAAGAACATCGACCTGAAACATTAACCTTTGGCCCTGAAATCCCCATTCTCTGCTTCCCGTGGGCACTCGCCAGTAATAGGAGGTTCGTAAGTCCGGAACTTCTATTAGTATGAATGAGAAACACCCAAACATTACATAAAACATTAAAAATTAATTCATAGCCAGTCCCTCGAAACGAGGATGACTTGCTTCCACGCCAAAAAAGGATGAGTTCAGAGGTGTTTCAATGAAGAACCTAATATTCCAGGTCCTGAATTACATGTTGAAGGGTGGAAGATGCCCTGTGCGTGGATTTTTTTAACGTGTGCTGGCTGTTGCACACCAGCCACCACACGGGGCTTGACAGAGCGAGGTCTTGGTCCAGTGGCAAGGGTTATCCAAGATGACTGGAGACCAGCTCTGCTGCACGGACCGAGTGCGCACACAGATCGCACAGTGTGGGCTGGGCCCGTGCTGCCCCCTGGGCCCTCGCCTCTTCTCGGCCCCGAACTCACGCCTCTCCCGGGCCCCGATCACGTCTCTCTACATTCTCTCGCCGCTCCTTCGCCCCGACCTCGCCGCTCCTGCTGTACCAGCCCACGCTCCAATCACCGACCTGGACCTTGATGACGTCCCTCTTTGCTGCCGTCGCCCTCCTGCACCAGCTCGGGCTGTACCGTGCCGTGGTACACCGCCACGATGCCCAGGGGCCGCCGCTCACCGCTCCTGCCGCTGATGGTCTCTCGCAGGTCGGGGCCCCCATTAAAAAACACCTCACATAAATGCATTGTAGAACTTAAAGTTGATATTAAAGTTTTTGAAAAAAAAAATTGCCGATTTTAAAAAAAAGTTTTAATTATGCTTTACAATAAACTTAACTTAGTGGACAGGGTTTTTAACGTTAAAATGTGTTTTATTAATTTTATTTTTATATGATTTTGTATGTTTTCAAACTCTTACGCGGGTAAAATTAGGCCATGCGCCTGCTTTTACCAGGCACAAGAGTTTTAAGGACATTCGCAGGGCAAGGGATGGGCAAATAGCCCAATCTCTGCCGTGGGAATGTCCTTCTTCCCGAGGTGCGGAGGATCCGTCAAGCCAGAAACGCGACAGGTCGGAAAAGCCGTTTTTTGGCGCATTGTGCAGAGTACAGACCCGGGGAGAGCCGGGATTTCAAGGCCTTTCTCTCGCTCCACAGATGCTGCCTGACTGCTGAGTATTTCCAGCATTATCTCATGTTGATTTCAGATTTCCAGCATCTGCAATATTTTGCTTTTATTTTAAAGGAACAGTTTTCCTTGTCACCACTAGATGGCGGCATTCTCATTTTCTCAGGACAAGACTGTCACTGGCAAGAATGGCTGAGTTACAAGCTGTAGTTACTGTGTTATTGTTAGCCCAGCGCTCCTACCCAAGACACGTTTCTATCCCGTTAATTTCAAACTGTACTGTGAATACGGTAACATAGTGGTTATGTTACGGGACTAATAATCCAGCGGCTTGGCCTGATAATCCAGAGACGCAAGTTCAAATCCCACCACGGCAGCTGGGGAATTTAAATTAAGTTAAATAAATTTGGAATTAAAAAGGTCGTATCAGTAATGGTGATCATGAAACTACCGGATTATCAGTAAAGCCCAACTGGTTCATCAATGTCCTTTAGGGAAGGAAATCTGCCGCCCTTACCCAGTCTGGACCTATATGTGACTCCAGACCCACAGCAATGTGGTTGATTCCTCAGTTGTGCCAAACAGCTGCGACAAAGTGAGCACTGTGTGGGAGCACCTTCACCACACGGACTGCAGCGGTTCAAGAAGGTGGCTCACCACCACCTTCCCAAGGGGCAATTAGGGACGGGCAATAAATGTCGGCCTTGCCAGCGACGCCCACATCCCAGGAACAAATACATTTTTTTTAATTGTCTTTACAAAGTACTGTAATTATATTAATTACTTTCTGTAATGTCAGCCCTGGCTCAGTGGGTAGCACTCTCACCTCTGAGTCAGAAGATTGTGGGGTTCAAGTCCCACTCCAGAGACTTGAGCACAAAATCTAGGATGACACTCCAGTGCAGTGCTGAGGGAGCGCTGCACTGTCGGAGGTGCCGTCTTTCGGTGTGATGTTAAACTGAGGCCCCGTCAGCCCTCTCCAGTGGATGTAAAAGATCCTGCAGAACTATTCGAAGAAGAGACTCCCCGGTGTCCTGGTCAATATTTATCCCCCAACCAACACCACTAAAAATAAAAGCAGATGATCTGGTCATTATCCCTGGGATCTTGCTGTGCACAAATTGGCTGCTGCGTTTCCCACAGCATAACAGTGACTACACTTCAAGCGTACTTCATTGGTTGTAAAGCACTTTGGGATGATCTGAGGCGATGAAAGGCAACAACCACTTGCATTTATATACCCTAACCTTTAATGTCCCAAGACGTTTTACAGTCTGGGCACCACACCTTAGGATGGATATATTGGCCTTGGAAGGAGTGCAGCACAGATTTACCAGAATGATACCCGAACTCCAAGGGTTAAATTATGCGCAGAGAATACACAAACTAAGGTTGTATTCCCTGGAATTTAGAACATTAAGGGGTGATTTGATTGAAGTTTTCAGGATATTTCGGGGAACAGATAGGGTAGATAGAGAGAAACTGTTCCCGCTGGTTGGGGAGTCGAGGACTATGGGGGGGCACAGTCTAAAAATTAGAGCCAGGCCTTTCAGGAGTGAAGTTAGGAAACACTTCTACACGCAAAGGGTAGTAGAAGTTTGGAACTCCCTTCTGCAAATGGCAATTGATGCTGGGTCAATTGTTAATTATAATCTGAGATTGATAAGATTTCTGTTAACCAAAGGTATAAAGTAATATGGGGCAAAGGCACTTAAAGTTTCACACTGGATTATGTTGGTCGTGTTATTGAATGATCACACTGCTAGATGCAACTTATTTTATTTTATTTAAGTCTCACAATAAAGGTTACAAAGTTTACAATGTTTAATACATTTTTTGTTCACCTTAACCATTCCTGTGTAGTGTCTCATTTGCAGAATAAGAGGGGGAATAGTCAACATGGTGGGATTGAGTGGCCAGGCAACGGTCAAACGTGCCATTCACTTTTCAGCAAAGCGTTCAATTATGAACCATCGACATAAGGCTTTTGCAGCGGCGAAATCTCCGCGAGGCCTCCCCTGTGGTTGTGGTTATGGTGGTGGAGCATGGGTTCCTTGCCAGGCTTCTCTCCTTGCCAGGCTTCTCTCCTTGCCTTCCTCCTCACCCCTCTCTCCTGAGATGGTTCTGCAATCCCCATTGGCAATTCCTGTCCCTTCATGATGGCCAAGTTGTGTAGCAGCACACCACAATGAACTCAGAGACCTGCTGAGGGGAGTATTGCAGGCAGCCTCCAGAATGGTCCAGGCATCGGAAGCGCTGCTGTTCGACGATGTTGCGTGTGGCTGCATGGCTCTCATTATAGCAATGTTCGGCTTCCGTCTGAGGGTTCTGGAGCGGGGTCATGAGCCAGGTGGCGAGGCCGTAACCTTTGTCTCCGCGCATCCAGCTCTGGCCTTGTGGTTGGCGCTGGAACATGCCTGAGACATGATGCGCTAAGTATGGTCGCAGACGATCTGTACATTCATGGAGTGGAATCCCTTTCGGTTTCGGAAAACCTCTTGATTCTCTAAAGGTGCTCGCAGGGTGATGTGTGTACAGCCAAGGGCACCCTGAACCTTGGGGAAGCCGGGGAAGCATCCAAAACCTACAGCCCTCTCATTTTGGGTCGCCCTGGTCATTGGGAAGTTTATGAAGTCCATTCTGCGTGCGTACAGTGCATTAGTCTCCTGGCGAATGCAGCAATGTGTAGTGTGCTGCGAGATGGAGCATATGTCCCCCACTGATACCTGAAAGGAGCCGGAGGCATAGAAGGCAAGTGCCACAGTCACCTTCACCTCGACGGATAGTACAGTCTTGTTGCCGCTGGTAGGCTGTAGGTCTACCCGTAGGAGCTGGCATATCTCTCTGACCACCTTTTTTCAGAAGCGCAGCCTTCTAACGCACTGTGTCTCAGAGAGCTGTAGGTATGAGCAATGTTCCCTGTAAACTCGTGGGAGGTAAGGCCTCCTCCCCATACGTCTGCGACCTCTTCGATTACGTTGCAAATGATCAATAAGCCTTCTTCCTGCTGGAAGCCATATGGCAATAGCAGCCAGCATTCCTGGCTCCCGACCTAGCATGGCCCCCATATCTTTTAAAATATCCTTAAATGTCCTTTATAAAACAAACTAGAAACTCACATAAAAATCACAATCAAAAGTATGCAGTAACGCAGCCTTCTTCTCCCAATCCTTTTAATCACTCATAACTCCGACTTTCGCCTCCGATTTCAACATGGCGCCGTTAGCGCCTGATGTGCCCTGGGTCCGGCTGCTTTCTTTCGGTGGGTTCTCGGGCGGTTGCTAAATCGGGGAAATTGCTTGCAAGTTCTGCCCGGGTCGCTAGCGCAGCGATACATGATGATTTACGTCATCAAAACGGTGAAAACAGCAGTAGGGTAGCACCGCCGCAAAACCATTGGCGAAAGTTCCACCCCGGCGCAAAATCCTGTGCGCCTCGTTTTTCATCCAAAAAATTATTTTTGCAAACCGCCGAGGCGCTAAATGGGGCGCAAATCAGCCAAAAATCCAACCCCATGTTTTTCTGACTCAGAGACGAGAGTGCTGCCCACTGAGCCACGGCTGACACCGATTCACAACGGTTGTGCTGGACTGCCAACAATGAATTCCACAGTGGGTTTATTTTGACCTGGTGCCTGCTTCAACAACCGTGGTTGAGCAAGTCTTTAAATCTCTGCATGCTCCAGGCAGTGACATTATCTGACAGCGTGTTCGATAGGACAGGGAATTCCTGTGTGAGCTTTTCTGCCGATAATTCTGCACAGACTTTCTGGAACGGATGGAATATGGAATGAATGGATGGATGGAATGGGATGGATGGAAGCCTGTTGTAATGTAGGAAACGCGGCAGCCAATTTGCACACAGCAAGCTCCCACAAACGGCAATGTGATAATGATCAGATCATCTCTTCTGGTGATGTTGACTGAGGAACAAATATTGTCTAGGACTCCCCTGCTCTTCTTCAAAATAGTGTCGTGGGATCTTTTACGTCCACCTGAGAGAACAGACAGGTCCTCAATTTAACGTCTCATCCTAAAGACGGCCCCTCCCACAGTGCAGCGCTCCTTCAGTACTGCACTGGAGTATCAGCCTAGATTTTTGTCCTCAAGTCTCTGAAGTGAGATTTGAACCTGATACGTCCTTACTACACAGTATAAATGCACACGAGGCCCATGCTTGAGAGAAGGTCAGTCTGTGACCTATCCTTTATTCCTCAGCACACAAGTGATGGAAGTGGGTGGAGCTTCCCCTTTGACATCTGAAGGTCCAGGTTAGGAGTGTCTCCCACAAGTTCACCACCTAGTGGTCAGTGTTCTCACGGTGTACAACTTAGGTCAGATTATACATGGGTTACAATGCTGGTTGAATACATGACAGAACCCACAATCTTCTGACTGTAAACAGATTAGGAGTGACTCACTGCCTTAAAGTACCAATGGATCTGCTGTTGCTGTTGATGATTTTGCGGTCGAGTTTATTCGTTCCCGGGATGTGGGCGTCGCTGGCAAGGCCGGCATTTATTGCCCATTCCCTAATTGCCCCTTGAGAAGGTGGTGGTGAGCCGCCGCCTTGAACCGCTGCAGTGAAGGTGCTCCCACAGTGCTGTTAGGGAGGGAGTTCCAGGATTTTGACCTAGCGATGATGAAGGAACGGCGATATATTTCAAGTCAAGATGGTGTGTGACTTGGAGGTGAACGTGGAGGTGATGGTGTTCCCATGTGCCTGCTGCCCTTGTCCTTCTGGGTGGTAGAAGTTGTGGGTTTGGGAGGTGCTGCCGAAGAAGCCTTGGCGAGTTTCTGCAGTGCATCTTGTCGATGGTACACACTGCAGCCAGGGGGCGCCGGTGGTGGAGGGAGTAATGTTGAAGGTGGTGGATGGGGTGCTAATCAAGCTGGCTGCTTTGGCCTGGATGGCGTCCAACCTTCTTGAGTGTTGTTGGAGCTGCACTCATCCAGGCAAGTGGAGAGTATTTCATCACACTCCTGACTGGTGCCTTGTAGATGGTGGAAAGGCTTTGGGGAGTCAGAAGGTGAGACACTCACCACAGAATACCCAGCCTCTGACCTTCTGTTGTTGCCACAATATTTATGTGGCTGGTCTGCAAAGAGACGCTCGATCACTCAACCAGGAAACACCAGGACTGGTTTGACGAGAATTGTTTTGTATCTGTAAAGCATGCACTCCCATGTTCCGCCACCAGGGAGCGCATCGCCTGAAGTCCCAATAGATCCCAGCATCCCTTGGGAGCACTGTATATAAGCCGGCCCCAAAGGCCTGTTCCTCACTCTGGAGTGTCTTAATAAAGACTGAGGTCACTGTTACTTTAACCTCCCTGTATGCAGTCTCATCTGTGTTAGGAACACAATAACTGGTGACGAGTATACGAATCCAACGCAAAGATGCAGCAAACTGTGGGCATCCTGGAGAAGTTCTCGGTGGGTGAGGACTGGGAAGCCTATGTCGAAAGGCTAGACCAGTACTTTGTAGCCAACGAGCTGGACGGAGAAGGAAGCGCTGCAAAAAGGAGAGCGGTCTTCCTCACGGTCTGCGGGGCACCGACCTACAGCCTCATGAAGAATCTTCTGGCTCCAGTGAAACCCGCAGATAAGTCGTATGAGGAGCTGTGTACACTGGTTCGGGAGCTTCTTAACCCGAGGGAGAGTGTGCTGATGGCGAGGTGTCGGTTCTACACGTTCAAGCGATCTGAAGGTCAGGAAGTGGCGAGCTATGTTGCCGAGCTAAGGCAACTTGCAGGACAATGTAAGTTTGATGGCTGCCTGGAGCAGATGATAAGAGACTTTTTTGTACTGGGCATTGGCCACGAGACCATCCTACGAAAACTTTTGACTGTAGAGACACCAACCCTCAGTAAGGCCATTGCAATAGCACACCTGTTTATGTCTACCAGTGATAACACCAAACAAATCTCTCAGCACACAAGTGCTAGCAATGTTCATAAATTAACTGGAACTGTGTTTGCGAGCAGAAATGTACAGGGTAGAAACCACGAGTCTGCAACTGCCAGCAGGCCTCAGGTGACCCAGATGACTCAGAGTCCGCAACAAAGGATGAATGCAAGGCAATTCACACCTTGTTGGCATGGTGGAGGCTTCCACTCAGCCTATTCATGCCACTTCAAAGGGTATGTTTGCAATGGAACAATGGGGCACCTCCAACGAGCTTGCAGACGAGCTGCAAGCTCTGCAAAACCTGCTAACCACCACGTGGCAGAGGAAGATCAGTCCTTGGTGGATCAAAGCAATTTTGAGCCTCAGAGAGAGGAGGCAGATGCTGAAGTACACGGGGTGCGCACATTTTCGACACAATGTCCACCTATAATGCTCAATGTAAAATTGAATGGCTTACCCGTAGCATGGAACTGGACACTGGCACTAGCCAATCCATCATGAGTAAAAAGATGTTTGAGAGACTGTGGTGCAACAAGGCACTCAGACCAGCCCTGAGCCCCATCCACACAAAACTGAGAACGTACACCAAAGAGCTCATTACTGTCCTGGGCAGCGCCATGGTCAAGGTCACCTACGAGGGAACGATGCACGAACTGTCACTCTGGATTGTCCCGGGCGATGGCCCCACACTGCATGGAAGGAGCTGGCTGGGCAAAATCCGCTGGAACTGGGATGACATCCGAGCGCTATCACATGTCGATGAGGCCTCATGTACCCAGGTTCTTAACAAATTACCTTCCCTTTTTGAGCCAGGCATTGGAAACTTTTCCGGGGCATAGGTGCGGATCCACTTGGTCCCAGAGGCATGACTCATTCACCACAAGGCGTGAGCGGTACCTCACATGATGAGGGAGAGAGTGGAAATCGAGCTGGACAGGCTGCAACATGAAGGCATCATCTCCCCAGTGGAATTCAGCGAGTGGGCCAGCCCGATTATTCCAGTACTCAAAAGTTATGGCACGGTCAGGATTTGCGGCGATTATAAAATAACTATTAATCATTTCTCGCTACAGGACCAATACCCACTACACAAAGCAGACGACCTATTTGCGACGCTGGCAGGAGGCAAGACATTCACCAAGCTCGACCTGACTTCGGCCTACATGACGCAGGAGCTGGAGGAGTCTTCGAAGGGCCTCACCTGCATCAACACGCACAAGGGACTGTTCATCTACAACAGATGCCCGTTTGGAATTCGGTCGGCTGCAGCGATCTTCCAGAGAAACATGGAGAACCTACTCAAGTCGGTACCACGCACGGTGGTTTTTCAGGACGACATATTGGTCATGGGTCGGGACACCGTCGAGCACCTACAAAACCTGGAGGAGGTCCTCCAGCGACTGGATCACGTAGGGCTGTGGCTGAAGAGGTCGAAATGCGTCTTCATGGCAACAGAAGTGGAGTTTTTGGGGAGAAAGATCGCGGCGGACGGCATTCGGCCCACAGACGCCAAGACAGAGGCTATCAGGAATGCACCCAGGCCACAGAATGTCACGGAGCTGTGGTCGTTCCTGGGACTCCTCAACTATTTTGGTAACTTCCTACCAGGATTAAGCAACTTCTTAGAGCCCCTACATGTGTTATTGCGTAAAGGTGAGAACTGAGTATGGGGGAAAAAACCAAGTAATTGCTTTTGAGAAAGCCAGAAACATTTTATGCTCCAACAAGCTGCTTGTATTGTATAACCCGTGTAAAAGACTTGTGCTAGCATGTGATGCATAGTCATACGGAGTCGGGTGTGTATTACAACAAGCTAACGTTGCGGGGAAGTTGCAACCTGTCGCCTATGCCTCCAGGAGCTTGTCTAAGGCCGAGAGGGCCTACAGCATGATTGAGAAAGAGGCATTAGCCTGTGTGTTCAGTGTAAAGAAAATACATCAGTACCTGTTTGGCCTCAAATTTGAGCTGGAAACCGATCACAAGCCCCTCATATCCCTGTTCGCTGAAAACAAAGGGATAAATACTAATGCCTCAGCCCACATACAAAGGTGGGCACTCGCACTATCAGCGTATAACTATACCATCCACCACAGGCCAGGCACCGAGAACTGTGCGGATGCTCTCAGTCGGCTACCATTGCCCACCACAGGGGTGGAAATGGCGCAGCCTGCAAACTTGTTGATGGTGGCGCAGCCCGCAGACTTGTTGATGGTCATGGAAGCATTTGAAAATGATAAATCACCTGTCACGGCCCGCCAGATTAGGACTTGGACCAGCCAAGATCCTCTGCTGTCCCTAGTAAAAAACTGTGTACTGCATGGGAGCCGGGCCAGCATCCCCGTTGAAATGCAAGAGCTAATCAAGCCGTTCCAGCGGCGAAAGGACGAGCTGTCCATTCAGGCAGACTGCTTGTTGTGGGGCAACCGCGTAGTGCTACCCAAAAAGGGCAGGGAGACGTTCATCTTGGATCTCCACAGCACACACCCGGGTATAGTAATGATGAAAGCGATAGCCAGATCCCACGTGTGGTGGCCCGGTATCGACTCTGACTTAGAGTCCTGTGTACGGCAATGCAGCGTGTGTGCTCAGTTGAGCAACGTGCTCAGAGAGGCACCACTAAGTTTGTGGTCCTGGCCCTCCAGACCATGGTCGAGGATCCATGTCGACTATGCGGTCCCGTTTCTCGATAAAATGTTCCTGGTGGTGGTGGATGCTTTTTCAAAATGGAATGAATGTGAAATAATGTCGGGAAGCACCGCCACCGCCACCATTGAAAGCCTGAGGGCCATGTTTGCCACCCACGGCCTGCCTGACATCCTGGTGAGTGACAATGGGCCATGTTTCACCAGTATCGAATTTAAAGAATCCATGACCCGCAATGGGATCAAACATGTCACCTCGGCCCCGTTTAAACCAGCCTCCAATGGGCAGGCAGAGCAAACAATCAAACAGAGCCTTAAACGAGTCACAGAAGGCTCACTCTAAACCTGCCTGTCCCGAGTACTGCTCAGCTACCGCACGAGACCCCACTCGCTCACAGGGGTGCCCCTGGCTGAGCTACTCATGAAAAGGACACTTAAAACCAGACTCTCGCTGGTTCACCCCAACCTGCATGATCAGGTAGAGAGCAGGCAGCAGCAACAAAATGTAAATGATGATCGCGCCACTGTGTCACGGGAAATTGATCTGAATGACCCTGTGTACGTGCTAAACTATGGACATTGTCCCAAGTGGATCACGAGCACGATGATAGCTAAAGAAGGGAGTAGGGTGTTTGTAATCAAACTAGACAATGGACAAATTTGCAGAAAGCACCTGGACCAAACGAGGCTGCGGTTCACAGACTGCCCTGAACAACCCACAGCAGACACCACCTTTTTGAGCCCACAACACACACCCAAAGGATCAACAACACCACGCCGGACCAGGAAATCAAACATATCACGCCCAACAACCCAGCAAGGTCAGGCTCACCCAGCAGCCCTGCAGGGCCAACAACACGCCAGCCCAGTGAGGGCACAGCCAACACACCAGAACAGACATTTGTACCGAGGCGGTCCACCAGGGAAAGAAAGGCTCCCGACCGCCTCACCTTGTAAATAGTTTTCACTTTGACTTTGCGGGTGCGGGGGGGGGGGGGCAGGGGGGAGTGATGTTGTGTATCTGTAAAGCATGCACTCCCATGTTCCGCCACCAGGGAGCGCATGCTTTACAGTACTCCCAAGGGATCCCAGCATCCCTTGGGAGCACTGTATATAAGGTGGCCCCTAAGGCCTTAATAAAGACTGAGGTCACTGTTACTTTAACCTCCCTGTGTGCAGTCTCATCTGTGTTAGGAACACAATGAATGACCAGGAGATCCAGGAGCTAATAATCCGTAAGCGCAAGGCATTTCTGAACTTAAAGCAGCAACCCAATTCGGGAGCAGAAAAGCAGCTTTACAGATGGCAGAAGGCCGAGATGCAACGAAAAACCCGCGACCGAAAGAATAGATGATGGATGGAGAAAGCACAGGAGATTCAGCAGCTGGCCGACAGCCATGACGTGCGAGGATTCTCCAGCGCAGTTAAGTCCAAGCACCCAAGGCCTCATCCACTGCTGGCCACGAATGGGGAGACACTCATTAAGGACACCGAGGCAGTCAGGGCCCGCTGGAAGGAGCACTTCGAAGGTCTCCTTAATCAAGACTCTGCCTTTGACATGAGTATCCTCGACTCGATCCCGCAGCATGCTACCCGCCACCATCTCAGCAAAACCCCAGCCCTGCATGAGGTAGAAAGGGCCAGCCATCAGCTTAAGAACATCAAGGCATCAGGAGCAGGTGGAATCCCTGCTGAGGCACTAAAGTATGGCGGAGAAGCACTATTGGCACAAATGCATGACCTTATCTCTCTTATCTGGAAGGAGGAGATCATGCCGGGAGGTCTCAGAGATGCCGTAATCGTGACCATCTTTAAAAAAGGGGACAAGTCCGACTGTGGCAACTACAGAGGAATCTCCCTGCTGTCAGCCACTGGGAAAGTCATCGCTAGAATCCTCCTCAACCATTTTCTCCCTGTGGCTGAGAGCTCCTCCCAGAGTCACAGTGCGGATTCTGTCCACTACGGGGTACAACGGATGTGATCTTCACCAAGTGACAACTACAAGAAAAATGCAGGGAACAGCACCAACCCTTGTACATGGCCTTCTTTGACCTCACAAAGGCCTTTGACACTGTCAACCGCGAAGGACTATGGAGCGTCCTCCTCCATTTCGGCTACCCCCAAAAGTTTGTCACCATCCTCCGCCTGCTCCACGACAACATGCAAGCCGTGATCCTGACCAACAGATCCATCACATCCAGACCGGGATCAAGCAGGGATGCGTCATCGCGCCAATGCTCTTCTCGATCTTCCTCGCTGCAATGCTCTACCTCACACTCAACAAGCTCCCCGCTGGAGTGGAACTAAACTATAGAACCAATGGGAACCTGTTCAACCTTCGTCGCCTCCAGGCTAGATCCATAGAAACATAGAAACATAGAAAATAGGTGCAGGAGTAGGCCATTCGGCCCTTCTATCCTGCACCGCCATTCAATGAGTTCATGGCTGAACATTCAACTTCAGTACCCCTAGGTCGTCCCATCCTCTGTCATCGAGCGACAGTACACGGACGACGCTTGCGTCTGTGCACATTCAGAGGCTGAACTCCAAGCCATCGTCAACATCTTCACCGAGGCGTACAAAAGCATGGGCCTTACGCTAAACATCCGTAAGATAAAGGACCTCCACCAACCTGACCCCGCCACACAGCACTGCCCCCCGGTCGTCAAAATCCACGGCGCGGCTTTGGACAACGTGGACCATTTTCCATACCTCGGGAGCCTATTATCAGCAAGGGCAGACATCGATGACGAGGTCCACCGCCGCCTCCAGTGCGCCAGTGCAGCCTTCGGTCGCCTGAGGGAGAGAGTGTTTGAAGACCAGGAACTCAAATCTGGCACCAAGCTTATGGTCTACAGGGCAGTAGTGATACCGGCCCTCCTCTCTGGCTCAGTGACGTGGACTATATATAGCAGACACCTCAAATCGCTGGAGAAATATCACCAACGCTGCCTCTGCAAGATCCTGCAAATCCCCTGGGAGGATAGACGCACCAACGTCAGTGTTCTCGATCAGGCCGACTTCCCCAGCATCGAAGCACTGACCACACTTGACCAGCTCCGTCGGGCGGGCCACATCGCCCGCATGCCCGACACGAGACTCCCAAAGCAAGCGCTCTACTCTGAACTCCTACACGGCAAGTGAGCTCCAGGAGGAAACGTTTCAAGGACACCCTCAAAGCCTCCTTGATAAAAATGCAACATCCCCACCGACACCTGGGAGTCCCTGGCCAAAGACCGCCCTAAGTGGAGGAAGAGCATCCAGGAGGGCGCTGAGCACCTCGAGTCATTTCGCCGAGAGCATGCAGAAATCAAGCGCAGGCAGCGGAAGGAGCGTACGGCAAACCAGACTCCCCACCCACCTTTCAACCACTGTCTGCCCCACCTGTGACAGAGACTGTAATTCCCGTATTGGACTGTTCAGTCACCTGAGAATTCACTTTTAGAGTGGAAGCAAGTCTTCCTCGATTTCGAGGTACTGCCTATGATTATGGTGATGTGGCTGGTCCAGTTAAGTTTCTGGTCAATGGTGATCCCCTCCCCACCCCCCGCCCCCCAGAATGTTGATGGCGGTGATTCGGCGATGGTAATGGCCTTGAATGTCAAGGGGTGGTGGATAGACACTGGCTTGTTGGAGATGGTCATTGCCTGGCACTTGTGTGGCGCAAATGTTACTTGCCACTTCTCAGCCCAAGCCTGAATATCATCCAGGTCTTGCTGCATTCGGGCACGGACTGCTTCATTATCTGAGGAGTTGCGAATGGAACTGAACACTGAACATTTTGTAAAGAGTTGAGTGCCCTGTCACGTCTTGGTGATGTTTGTGCAGAATCCTGTCCGAGAGGAGGCCATGCGGATCCATTCTCTGTGGAATGAATTATTCCATAAATTGAGGAAGCCTCCCCTATTGCAGTCAGTGCCAGGTGGCACTGGCTAAACATAGTAACCGAGGAATGGAAAGCTGCCCCAAAGCTGGTCTTGATCAGCTTGTAGCCAGCGCTGAAGACTGAAGGTTGTTGCTTTTCAATTCTATCATTAATGCACCCAAGAAATATGTGCTTTTGAGTGTCCTCCCTCTCTTGGGTAAAATAACACATCCAAATGATTTTAATAATAAGACTAGTTCATCTTAAAATAATAAAGCACAGCTATTTGTGGCCACAGATAGCTTCTCGTTTTTTTGCATTTAAATTACGTTTGCAAATGGACAATTCTGCAACCAATGTATTTTTCGAATATATAAAATATACGGATATCTTCTTCCCTCTAGGGGGCCCTGGTGTGATGCACATCGAGCCATTTCCCTCTCTGCTGGATTTTAAAAAAATGAGGTCATGGTAATTGCTCAATTATTTGTATAAATATATGTTTCAGTAAAATAAACACAGTGGAACCCAATGCTACGTGATAAATCAGGACTGGCGGAACCAGCTTTGACATAACCTCACTATATCCATTCCAGAGGTAAAGGGTGACAATGGGTCCTTGGTCTCTGCACATTGCAGAACTCTGCTGGGAATGGACCCTCACAGCTCATGTGTGGACTGAACATTAATCATTTATATGCAGGTAGATTTTTTTTCCCTGATAATTGCCACATTTTTGACTCCCCATGACATACACGTGACACAAACATCTAAACCAATCAGATGGTGGAGGCCTCGCTCACTGAAAGGGTTTACATCAGCTGCAATTATGTAATCATTGTCACAACACACATTTGTTATGGATCACTGTTTCTCTCGTATGGAGAGAACATTGGAACATTTTTTTTGGCTGGGAGGGAGTGTTTTTTTTATCCTTTTATTCCCAATTCACCCCTTCCTGTCTGGAAGAAAAAGACTTGCACTTTAAACTGCACTTTTCACGACTGCAGGACATCCCAAAGTGCATTACAGCCAATAACGTACTTTTGAAGTGTAGTCACTGTTGTAATGTAGGTAACGCAGCGGCTAAATTCCGCACAGCAAGCTCCCACAAACAACACTGTGATAATGACCAGATGGTCATTTTTTTTATGATGTTGATTGAGGGATAAATATTGGCCAGGACACCGGGGATAACTCCGCTGCTCTTCTTCAAAACAGAACCACAGCATCGTTGACGTCCACCTGAGAGAGCAGACGGGGCCTTGGTTAAACGTCTCATCCGAAAGACGGCACCTCCGACAGTGCAGCTCTCCCTCAGCATTGCACTGCAATGTCAGCCTAGATTAACGTGCTCAAGTTTCTGGTGTGGTACTTGAACTCACAACCTCCTGACTCAGAGGCGAGAGAGTGCTACCCACTGAGCCCCGGCCGACACTTAAAGGCAGTGACTCGTGCTAGGGTACTTGTTCCATGGGTGATGGAGACTTATCACTACCATCCATAAGTAACCCATTCTACACCTACAACCCTGAGCAGCATGTGGCATCACAAGCACGGGTGCAATCACAGCGTAGCCTGATCCAGATCTCGCCCAATTTCCATATAACATTGTAGGCCGCCCTGACCTGTGTGAGAACACCACCGCAGGTCAGGACTATAAATAGAGCTGGAGTGCCGGGCCCTGGAACATGGTGGGCGAAAGTGCGGCGAATAAGGGTATGGGGCCCAGAAGAGCTGAGGGCCCAGGGGCAGCACAGGCCAGCCCACACTGTGATATGTGTGCGCACTAGATCTGTGCAGCAGAGCTGGCCTCCAGCCGTCCTGGTTCAACCCTTGCCACTGGACACTTGCCATTTGCCACACTGTCAAGCCCGTGTGGTGGCTGATGTGCAACAGTCACCATACGTTAAAAAAAATCCACGCACAGGCATCTTCCACTCCTTCAACTGGTGTTCAGGACTGGAACATCGGGTCCTTCATTGAAACATCTGTGAACTCATGTGGAAGCAAGTCATCCTCGCCTATGATATGATGATACACGGTCTGGTCAACACATTACAGGAAGGATGTGATTGCACTAGAGAGGGTACAGAGGAGATTTGCGAGGATGTTGCATGGACTGGAGAATTTTAGCTATGAGGAAAGATTGGATAGGCTGGGGTTGTCTTCTTTGGAACAGAAGAGGCTGAGGGGAGATTTAATTGAGGTGTATAAAATTCATCATCATAGGCGGTCCCTCGAACGAGGATGACTTGCTTCCACGAGTTCACAAGGTTTTTTTGACAAGGAACTGAGAGGTTAACTATCAGGAAAGACTGAACAAGCTGGGCTCTTTTCTCTAGAAAAGAGAAGGCTGAGGGATGATTTCGAAATTACGAAAGTGGTTTCAGAAGGTAAACGTAGAAAAATTGTTTCCACTTGTGGAGGAGACCAAAACCAGGGGCCATAAATATAAGATAGCCCCTAATAAATCCAAAAGGAGAAACTCCTTTACCCAGAGGGGTTACAATGTGGAGGTCGCTACCACAAGGAGTGGTTGAGGTGACTATCACAGATGGATTTAAGGGGAAGCTAGATAAACACAGGAGGAAGAAAGGAATATGCTGATAGGGTGAGCTGAAGAGGGCTGGTGTGGAGCATAAACAGCTGCACGGACCTGTTGGGGTGAATGGCCTGTTTCTGTGTTGTGAACTCGATGTAACTTCTAAAGCATGTGTGAAAACTCATAGAAGAAAAATAACTTGCATTTCTATAGCATCTTTCACAACATCAGAACGTCACAAAGCACTTTACAACCAATGAAGTACTGTTTGAAGTGTTGTCACTGTTATAATGTAGGAAACGCGGCAGTCAATTGCGCACAGCAAGCTCCCACACACAGCAATGTGATCATGACCAGATAATCTGTTTTTGTTATGTTGCTTGAGGGATAAATATTGACCAGGACACCGGGGATAAACTCCCCTGCTCTTCTTCGAAATAGTGCCATGGGATCTTTTACGTCCACCTAAGAGGGCAGACGGGACCTCGGTTTAACGTCTCATTCGAAAGACGGCACCTCCGACAGTGCAGCGCTCCCTCAGCACTGCACTGGGAGTGTCAGCCTAGATTCATGTGCTCAAGTCCCTGGAGTGGGACTTGAACCTTCTGAGAAAGAGGCAAAATAAACTCAGGAATCTAACTGCTGATCATCATCCAGTGATATCTGCTTCAGACGCAGGAAAGATTAGTGTGGTCTGTCATCTAGGCTAGTCATTGTCCAACTTCTCTGGTGGGTGAGCCCTAACAATATTAATGCACACCTGGGGTCCCCTGTCCCAACTTCCAAAACATGCTATCAGTCACCTAAAGGGATGCTGTGCCAATGTTACAGAAAACACCAATCACCTGAGGAAACAAACAAGTTTGGGCAAAGTACAGAATACTGATGACCTCATAGACATGTTCAAATCCATGGACTCTGAATTAAAAACCTATTGTCTGGGTTCACATGGAGTGGTTGGTTGGCAAAGTATCAGTGGATTAGTCACGACTTTTAAAAGCAATGGGAGAATACTGAAGGGGGCGGGATGTGGGGGGGCGGGGGGGGGGGGTGGCTGAATCAAAATATCACAGAATCGAGCCCACATAACTCACTGACTGTGAGCTCCCGACTTCACTGCGCTGACGTCGAAGGAGCCTTTACTTCACGGCATGATCATTGTGTCTCACACCTCGCTATATAGGGAAATCAGGGATAGTATTAAAGCCAAGGAAGTGGCATACAAATTGGCCAGAAATAGCAGCGAACCTGGGGACTGGGAGAAATTTAGAACTCAGCAGAGGAGGACAAAGGGTTTGATTAGGACAGGGAAAATGGAGTACGAGAAGAAGCTTGCAGGGAACATTAAGGCGGATTGCAAAAGTTTCTATAGGTATGTAAAGAGAAAAAGGTTGGTGAAGACAAACGTAGGTCCCCTGCAGTCAGAATCAGGGGAAGTCATAACGGGGAACAAAGAAATGGCGGACCAATTGAACAAGTACTTTGGTTCGGTATTCACTAAGGAGGATACAAACAACCTTCCGGATATAAAAGGGGTCAGAGGGTCTAGTAAGGAGGGGGAACTGAGGGAAATCTTTATTAGTCGGGAAATTGTGTTGGGGAAATTGATGGGATTGAAGGCCGATAAATCCCCAGGGCCTGATGGACTGCATCCGAGAGTACTTAAGGAGGTGGCCTTGGAAATAGCGGATGCATTGACAGTCATTTTCCAACATTCCATTGACTCTGGATCAGTTCCTATGGAGTGGAGGGTAGCCAATGTAACCCCACTTTTTAAAAAAGGAGGGAGAGAGAAAACAGGGAATTATAGACCGGTCAGCCTGACCTCAGTAGTGGGTAAAATGATGGAATCAATTATTAAGGATGTCATAGCAGTGCATCTGGAAAATGGTGACATGATAGGTCCAAGTCAGCATGGATTTGTGAAAGGGAAATCATGCTTGACAAATCTTCTGGAATTTTTTGAGGATGTTTCCAGTAAAGTGGACAAAGGAGAACCAGTTGATGTGGTATATTTGGACTTTCAGAAGGCTTTCGACAAGGTCCCACACAAGAGATTAATGTGCAAAGTTAAAGCACATGGGATTGGGGGTAGTGTGCTGACGTGGATTGAGAACTGGTTGTCAGACAGGAAGCAAAGAGTAGGAGTAAACGGGTACTTTTCAGAATGGCAGGCAGTGACTAGTGGAGTGCCGCAAGGTTCTGTGCTGGGGCCCCAGCTGTTTACATTGTACATTAATGATTTAGACGAGGGGATTAAATGCAGTATCTCCAAATTTGCGGATGATACTAAGTTGGGTGGCAGTGTGAGCTGCGAGGAGGATGCTATTAGGCTGCAGAGTGACTTGGATAGGTTAGGTGAGTGGGCAAATGCATGGCAGATGAAGTATAATGTGGATAAATGTGAGGTTATCCACTTTGGTGGTAAAAACAGAGAGACAGACTATTATCTGAATGGTGACAGATTAGGAAAAGGGAAGGTGCAACGAGACCTGGGTGTCATGGTACATCAGTCATTGAAGGTTGGCATGCAGGTACAGCAGGCGGTTAAGAAAGCAAATGGCATGTTGGCCTTCATAGCGAGGGGATTTGAATACAGGGGCAGGGAGGTGTTGCTACAGTTGTACAGGGCCTTGGTGAGGCCACACCTGGAGTATTGTGTACAGTTTTGGTCTCCTAACTTGAGGAAGGACATTCTTGCTATTGAGGGAGTGCAGCGAAGGTTCACCAGACTGATTCCCGGGATGGCGGGACTGACCTATCAAGAAAGATTGGATCAACTGGGCTTGTATTCACTGGAGTTCAGAAGAATGAGAGGGGACCTCATAGAAACGTTTAAAATTCTGATGGGTTTAGACAGGTTAGATGCAGAAAGAATGTTCCCAATGTTGGGGAAGTCCAGAACCAGGGGTCACAGTCTGAGGATAAGGGGTAAGCCATTTAGGACCGAGATGAGGAGAAACTTCTTCACCCAGAGAGTGGTGAACCTGTGGAATTCTCTACCACAGAAAGTAGTTGAGGCCAATTCACTAAATATATTCAAAAGGGAGTTAGATGAAGTCCTTACTACTCGGGGGATCAAGGGTTATGGCGAGAAAGCAGGAAGGGGGTACTGAAGTTTCATGTTCAGCCATGAACTCATTGAATGGCGGTGCAGGCTAGAAGGGCTGAATGGCCTGCTCCTGCACCTATTTTCTATGTTTCTATGTTTCTATATATTGTGTGTATTCTCTGTGCACAGCATCAGACCCTCTAAATGTCACTCAGTAACAACAACTTGTATTTATATAGCACCTTTAACATAGTAAAACGTCCCAAGGCGCTTCACAGGAGTGTTTTAAGACAAAAATAAATACATTTGACACCGAGGAACGTAACAAGAAATTAGGGCAGGTGAACAAAAGCTTGGTGAACGAGGGAGGTTTTAAGGAGCATCTTGAAGGAGGAAAGAGAGGTAGAGAGGCGGAGAGGTTTAGGGAGGGAGTTCCAGAGCTTAGGGCCCAGGCAGCTGAAGGCACGGCCACCGATGGTTGAGTGATTATAATCAGGGATGCTCGAGAGGGCAGAATTTGAGGAACGCAGACATCTCGGTGGGGTTGTGGGGCTGGAGGAGATTACAGAGATAGGGAGGGGCGAGGCCATGGAGGGTTTTGTAAACAAGGATGAGAATTTTGAAATCGAGGCGTTGCGTAACTGGGAGCCAATGTAGGTCAGCGAGCACAGGGGTGATGGGTGAGCAAGACATGGTGCGAGTTCGGACACGGGCTGCCGAGTTTCTGATGGCCTCAAGTTTACGTAGGGTAGAATGTGGGAGGCCAGCCAGTTGGAGTAGTCAAGTCTAGCAGTAAAGGCATGGATGACGGCTTCAGCAGCGGATGAGCGGAGGCAGGGGTGGAGACGGGCGATGTTACGGAGGTGGAAATAGGCGGTCTTAGTTAAGCCGCGGATACGTGGCCAGAAGTTTATTTCAGGGTCAAATATGACACTTAGATTGCTGGTTCAGCTTCAGACAGATGCTAGGGAGAAGGATGGAGTTGGTGGCTGGGGATCACTGTTTGTGACGGGGACCAAAGACAATGGCTTCGGTCTTCCCAATATTGAATTGGAGAAAATTTCTGCTCATTCAGAACTCATTATGAATGACAATCACCTATTGTTGGTTTAAAACATGTCACCCAGTCTGATGCAATACACTCAAAAAAATAAACACACCTTCACTTCCATTCTCCACCAGGATGGCCTGAGGGCACTCCACTGCTTCCGTTGAACAGAGGCCCAACCAGTCCCCATCCACCACCATCCTCCTCTGCATGGCTGAACATGTTCTCACATTAAACAACTTCTCCTTTGATTCCACTCAGTTCCTTCAAATAAAAGGTGTTGCTATGAGAACCCGCATGGGCCCCAGATGTGCCTGCCTTTTCGTAGATTACGTGGAACTTTCTTTGTTCCAGTCCTTGTCAGGTCCCCTCCCTCACCTCTTTTTTTGGTACATTGATGGCTCTATTGGTGCCACTTCCCGCACTCACCCTAACTGGAAAATGTCAATAGTTTTGCTTGCAATTTTCACCCCTCTCTTACCTCCACATGGCCCATTCCTTTCCTTGACTTCTCTATCTCCATTTCCATCCCTTCCTTTCCTTCATATCGTCCATTGCCGAATCTTCTCTTCCCTTCCTCGACTTCTGGGGATAGGCTGTCAACCAATATCAACTATGACTCCAGTGACTCCCACAGCTACCTTGATTACATTTCCTCCCTCCCTGTAAGAATTTAAGAACATAAAAAATAGGAGCAGGAGTAGGCCGTAAGGCCTCTTGAGCCTGCTCCGCCATTCAATAAGATCATGGCTGATCAAATCTTAGCCTCAACTCCACTTTCCTGCCTGTTCCCTATAACCCTTGGCTCCCCTGTATTTCAAAAATCTGTCTGTCTCCACCTTAAATATATTCAATGACGCAGCCTCCACAGCTCTCTGGGGTAAAGGATTCATGACCCTCTGAGAGAAGAAATTGCTCTTCATCGCCATCTTAAATGGGCGATCCCTTATTCTGAAACTATGCCCCCTAGTTCTAGATTCGCCCACAAGGGGAAACATCCTCTCAGCATCTACCCTGTAAAGGGAGGAGGTGAAGGACTCTATTCCATTCTCCCAGTTTCTCTGTCTCTGTCTCCGTCGCATCTGATCTGACAATGCCACCTTCCATACCAGTGCTTCCAATATGTCCCCCCACCCCCGAGCCTGTTTCTTTTTTACTCCTTGTCTCAAATGGCAGCTGGTCATTATTCCTAGTCATTAGCCATTCACACCCTACCTAGACTAATGTTTATCTAACTTCTGGCATTACCATTTCAATTATTTTGTAATCATCATACCTTTTGTCTCTCTAATCTCTCCTGCCTTCCACCCTATCACAGACCTTCCCTTTTGTTCTTTCTTCCCCTCCCCCTTTCAGTGCTTAAGAATCTGTTCTTTCCGAAGGATCGTCGACCTGAAACATTAACTCTGCTTCCTCTCCACAGATGATGTCTGACTCGCTGAGATTTCCAGCATTTTATGTTCTTATTCCAGATTCCAGCATCCGCAGTATTTTGCTTTTGTCTTCTAATATGTCTTCCTTTTTCCTTAACTTAGGATTCCCTCCACTGTGGTTGACAGGGCCCATTTCCCACACTTCTGCTCTCACCCCTTCCTCTCCCTCCCAAAACTACGATAGGGTTCCCCTTGCCCTCACCTTCCATGCCATCAACCTCCACATTCAACAGATCATCCTCCTCCATTTCAGCCAGCTCCAGCATAATGCCACCACCTAGTACATCTTTCCCTCTCCACCCTTTTCAGCTTTCCGAAGGGACTGTTGCCTCCGAGACACCCTGGTCAACTCCTCAATCATCCCCAACATCTCCTTCCCTTCCCACGGCACCTTCCCATGCAAGTGCAGGAGATGCAACACCTGCCTTGCCACCGTCCAGGGCCCCAAACACTCCTTCCAGGTGAAACAGCGATTTACTTGTACTTGCAATTTTGTATATATTGTATTTGCTGCCCACGATGCGACCTCCTCTACACTGGGGAGACCAAATGCAGATTGGGTGATCTCTTTGCTGAATACCTCCATTCAGTCCGCAAACCTGACCCTGAGCTTCCAGTCATTTGTCATTTTAATTCTCCACCTCACTGCCACTTCTAACCTCTCCAACCTCGGCCTCTTACACTGTTCCACCTTACAATATACATTAATGAATTAGATGAAGGAATTGAATGTAATGCAGATGACACTAAGCTGGGTGACGGTGTGAGCAGTGAGGAGGATGCTAAGAGGCTGCAGAGTGACTTGGACAGGTTAGGTGAGTGGGCAAATGCATGGCAGATGCAGTATAATGTAGATAAATGTGAGGTTATCCACTTTGGTGGCAAAAACAGGGAGGCAGAATATTATCTGAATGGGGATAGATTAGGAAACGGGGAGGTGCAACGAGACCTGGGTGTCATGGTACATCAGTCATTAAAGTTTGGCATGCAGGTACAGCAGGAGGTGAAGAAAGCAAATGGCATGTTGGCCTTCATAGCGAGAGGATTTGAGTATAGGAGCAGGGAGGTCTTACTGCAGTTGTACAGGGCCTTGGTGAGGCCACGCCTGGAATATTGTGTTCAGTTTTGGTTTCCTAATCTGAGGAAGGACATTCTTGCTATTGAGGGAGTGCAGCGAAGGTTCACCAGACTGATTCCCGGGATGGCAGGACTGACATATGAGGAGAGACTGGATCGACTGCGCTTGTATTCACTAGAGTTTAGAAGGATGAGAGGGGATCTCATAGAAACATATAAAATTCTGACGGGACTGGACAGATTAGATGCAGGAAGAATGTTCCCGATGTTGGGGAAGTCCAGAACCAGGGGTCACAGTCTAAGGATAAGGGGTAAGCCATTTAGGACCGAGATGAGGAGAAACTTCTTCACCCAGAGTTGTTAACTTGTGGAATTCTCTACCGCAGAAAGTTGTTGAGGCCAGTTCGTTAGATATATTCAAAAGGGAGTTAGATATGGCCCTTACGGCTAAAGGGATCAAGGGGTATGGAGAGAAAGTAGGAAAAGGGTACTGAGGTTGAATGATCAGCCATGATCTTATTGAATGGTGGTGCAGGCTCAAAGGGCCGAATGGCCTACTCCTGCACCTAATTTCTATGTTTCTATGTTTCTATGTTTGTATCTTTCAATTTGGCACTTTACAACTTTTGGGACTCAAAATTGAGTTCAACAATTTAAAATCGTTTTTTCAGACTGCCGTTGCCACTTACAGCTCCTCCAGACCCATCTTTTATTCCTTTACTTGTTCCAATACGACTCTCTTTTGTCATTGAAATCTCTCCTGCCTATGACAGACTTTCTTTCTTCCCCTCCTGCTTCTCTCCCCCTGTCTTTCCATGCCTCTGTACTTGCTGTACCTGTTAGATGTTTAATTTCTTCCAGGTCATCGACCTGAAACGTTAACTCTGTTTTTCTCTCTCCACAAATGCTGCTCGACCTGCTGAGTATTTCCAGCATTCTTGGTAAATTTCAGGCATCTACAGTATTTTGCTGTGGTTCACATGTTTGAATCAATCATGGAAACATAGAAATTTACAGCACGGAAGGAGGCCATTCGGCCCATCGTGTCAGTGCTGGCCGACAAAGAGTTATCCAGCATTATCCCACTTTCCAGCTTTTGGTCCGTAGCCCTGTAGGTTATGGCTCTAAATACATATCCAAGTACTTTTTAAATACGATGAAGGTTTCTGCCTCTACCACCCTTTCAGGCAGTGAGTTCCAGACCCCCACCACCCTCTGGGTGAAAACAATTCTCCTCAAATCCCCTCTAAACCTCCTACCAATTACTTTAAATCTAAGCCCCCAGTTATTGACCTCTCTGCTAAGGGAAAAAGGTCCTTCCTATCCACTCTATCTAGGCCCCTCATAATTTTATACACCTCAATTAGGTCTCCTCTCAGCCTCCTCTGTTCCAAAGAAAACAACCCCAGCCTATCCAATCGTTCCTCATAGCTAAAATTCTCCAGTCTAGGCAAGTCCAGTCAATTCTCGTATATCTCCTCTGTACCCTCTCTTGTAAAATCACATCTTTCCTGTAATGTGGTGACCAGAACTGCATGCAGTACTCTAGTTGTGGCCTAATTAGTGTTTTATACAGTTCAAGCATAACCTCCCTGCTCTTATATTCTATGCTTCAGCTAATAAAGGCAAGTATCCCATATGCCTTCTTAACCACCTTATCTACCTGCCTGCTACCTTCAGGGATCTGTGGACATGCATTCCAAGGTCCCTCTGTTCCTCTACACTTCTCAGTGTCCTGCCATTTATTGTGTATTCTCTTGCCTTATGAGCTCTCCCCAAATGCAATACAACACACTTCTCCGGATTGAATTCCATTTTGGTTAGCTTTTGGTAATCACAAACATCTGTCAGACAACATGTTGACTTGATGCTAGTGCACTCTACAGGGTGGGGTGGGCACTGGCCTATCACTTGCACTTAAACATTACAAATGGTAAAGAAAAATGAGACTTGCATTTCTACTACTACTATTAGGCAGTCCCTCGTGACACATTTCTATATCGCCTTTCACCACCCCAGGACACCCCAAGGCGCTTTACAGCTAAATAAGTACCTTTTTGAAGTAAAGTTGCTGTTGCAATGTAGGAAACGCGGCAGCCAATTTGCGCACAGAAAGCTCCACCTTCACCGAGGTGTACGAGAGCATAGGCCTTACTAAATATCTGTAAGACAAAGGTCCTCTACCAACCCTGACCCCGTCACACAGCACTGCCCACCGGTTATCAAAATCCACGACGAGGCCTTGGACAACGGGACCATTTTCCATACGTTGGGAGCCTACTGTCAACAAGGGCAGACATCGACGACGAGATCCAACACCGCCTTCAGTGCGCCAGTGCAGCCTTTGGTCGCCTGAGGAAGAGAGTGTTTGAAGACCAGGACCTCAAACCCGGCACCGAGCTTATGGTCTACAGGGCAGTAGTGATACCCATCCTCCTATATGGCTCAGAGATGTGGACTATGTACAGCAGACACCTCAAAACGCTGGAGAAGTACCACCAACGCTGCCTCCACAAGATCCTGCAAATCAATTGGCAGGATAGGCACACCAACGTCAGTGTGCTCGCTCAGGCTAACATTCCCAGCATTGAAGCATTGGCCACGCTCGATCAGCTTCATTGGGTGGGCCACATCGTCCGCATGCCCGACACGAGACTCCCGAAGCAGGTGCTCTACTTGGGGAGCTTCGACACGGCAAGCGAGCCCCAGGGGGGAAACAGAGGAAACGTTTCAAGGATACCCTCAAAGCCTCCTTAATAAAGTGCAACATCCCCACCGACACCTGGGAATCCCTGGGCCAAGACCGTCCAAAGTAGAGGAAGAGCATCCGGGAAGGCGCTGAGCACCTCGAGTCTTATCGCTGAGAGCAAGCTGAAGCCAAGAGCCGACAGCGGAAGGAGCATGCGGCAATCCAGACTCCCCACCCACCCCACCTGTGACAGAGACTGTAGGTCCCGCATTGGTCTCCTCAGTCACCTGAGAGCTCACTTTTAGAGTGGAAGCAAGTCTTCCTCGACTCCGGGAAGAGAGAGCAAGTTCCCACAAACAGAAATGTGATAATGACCAGATAATTTGATTTGGTGATGTTGGTTGTAAACAATAAACTAAATGCCAATTAAATTCCTTGATCACCAGTCCTCCCCAACAAGTAACCAATAATAATTGACCCAACGACGACAGAAGTGAACCACTAAAGCCAATCAGATACGAGCCGAAGGTACGAATCCGTCCAACCAATCGAACACTAGAACCATTCGGCGGTGACGTCCGTCGCGTTTTCACCAATCGGCGACGCTGTACCACAACACGTTTGGCGCACTCGCCAATCGGCGTGGCCCTTGCCCCTTTGATCGGCGCGCGGCCCAATCAGCTGTTTTGTTGTACGTTGCCGCCCCCCCCCCCCGCCCCCCCCACCCTGGCTTTTCTGGCCAATCAGCGCCGCTGTTTGTTGATTGTTTTTTTTGATCGGGAACCCAATGAAGGCGGGCGTTAGCCAGCGCCGGCTTGTGCGGGGGAGCCAATGGGCGGCGGGTTTTGATTGGAGCGAGGAGGGCAGGGGAGGCGGGAGGAAGCTCGAGCGGCTGTCGAGGCGGCGCTGACAGGAGCACAGCCATCAGTCAGTGAGTGTGTGTGAGTGAGTGAGTGAGAGAGGAACAGGGGGCGAAGGAATCCAAATAACGCCCGCGTTTGCTGAGGAAAATTCCGTGAAGGGAAGGTTTTAAAACTCCTCAGCGTGCCGCGGCCTGGGGAGAAGCGCCGAGGTGTCCCGTCCCGTCCCCCCCCCCCCCCACCACCACCGGCCCGGCTGCGATGCGGCCGCGCGGCGCCGATGCCCGGCTTCCAGGCAGACGGACGTGGGGTGAGGGCCGAGCCCAGTGCAGCCGCACCTGACTCTCTCCTTTCTCAGCTGACTGAGTCCCCCCCCCCACCCCCACCCCCGGCCGGCTCCTCTCGGTGTGTATGTGTGTGTGTGTCAAGGAAATAATTAAAAAAAAAAACTTTAACAAATCGCGGACATCCCACGGGGGGGCGGAGAGATGGCTTTCATCATGAAGAAGAAGAAATTCAAGTTCCAGACCATCTTCAGCCTGGAGGAGCTGGCCGCCGTGCCCTTCGTCAACGGCGTGCTCTTCTGCAAGATCCGCCTGCTGGACGGAGGGGATTTCACCCAACTCTCATCCAGGTCAGGACAACAAGGCAGACTTACATTTACATAGCGCCTTTCACCGGGACCTTGCCCCAAGGGTTGACGGCCCGTTTTTTTTTAAAGTGTAGTCACTGATGTAATGTTAGGGAAAGGTGGCCCAGTTTGCGCACAGCAAGCTCCCACAAATAGCAATGTGATTGACCCAGATCATCTGTTTTGGGATGGTTGACAGAGATAAATATTGGCCCCAGGACACCGGGGAGAACTATTCTTTGATATAGTGCCCACGGGATCTTTTACGTCCACCGGAGAGGGGTAGACGGGGGTCTGGGTTTGACGTCTCATCTGAAAGACGGCGCTCCCCCTCCGACAGCGCGGCGCTCCCCCTCCGACAGCGCGGTGCTCCCCCTCCCAGCGGCGCCCCCTCCGACAGCGCGGCGCTCCCCCTCCCAGCGGCGCCCCCTCCGACAGCGCGGCGCTCCCCCTCCCAGCGACGCCCCCTCTGACAGCGCGGCGCTCCCCCTCCCAGCGACGCTCCCCCTCCGACAGCGCGGCGCTCCCCCTCCCAGCGGCGCCCCCTCCGACAGCGCGGTGCTCCCCCTCCCAGCGGCGCCCCCTCTGACAGCGCGGCGCCCCCTCCGACAGCGCGGCGCTCCCCCTCCCAGCGGCGCCCCCTCTGACAGCGCGGCGCCCCCTCCGACAGCGCGGCGCTCCCCCTCCCAGCGGCGCCCCCTCCGACAGCGCGGCGCTCCCCCCAGCGACGCCCCCTCCGACAGCGCGGCGCTCCCCCCAGCGACGCCCCCTCCGACAGCGCGGCGCTCCCCCCAGCGGCGCCCCCTCCGACAGCGCGGCGCTCCCCCCAGCGGCGCCCCCTCCGACAGCGCGGTGCTCCCCCTCCCAGCGGCGCCCCCTCTGACAGCGCGGTGCCCCCTCCGACAGCGCGGCGCTCCCCCCAGCGGCACCCCCTCCGACAGCGCGGCGCTCCCCCCAGCGGCGCCCCCTCCGACAGCGCGGCGCTCCCCCCAGCGGCGCCCCCTCCGACAGCGCGGCGCTCCCCCCAGCGGCGCCCCCTCCGACAGCGCGGTGCTCCCCCTCCCAGCGGCGCCCCCTCTGACAGCGCGGTGCCCCCTCCGACAGCGCGGTGCCCCCTCTGACAGCGCGGCGCCCCCTCTGACAGCGCGGCGCTCCCCCCAGCGGTGCCCCCTCCGACAGCGCGGCGCTCCCCCCAGCGGCGTCCCCTCCGACAGCGCGGCGCTCCCCCCAGCGGCGTCCCCTCCGACCGTAGCAATATCATTCTGTTTTAACAAGTCAAGAAAATTGTTTCTTGTGAGAGACAAGTGTTTGTTTTGACAAAAGATGCACAGGAGCAATTGCCTGTGGGTCCCACTTGACCTCTAATTTGGGGCACCAAATATTTCTTCTGTCGTAACAATATCCTCGATTGTAAGTTGTGGAAGATTTGAGTGACTTGCGAAAATAAAGATGTGTATGCACTAGAGAGGGTACCGAGAAGATTTATGAGGATGCTGCCTGGACTGGTGAATTTTAGTGATTTGGAAAGCCTGGGGTGGTTTTATTTGGAGTCTGAGGGGAGATCTAATTGAGGTGTATAAAAATTATGAGGGGCCTGGATAGAGTGGATAGGAAGGACCTATTTCCCTTAGCAGAGATGTCAATGAATTGTGGACATAGATTTAAAGTAATTGGTCGATGGATTAGAGGGAAGTTGAGAACTTTTTTTACCCAGGGATGGTGGGAGTCTGGAACACACTGCTTGAAAGGGTGGTAGAGGCAAACAGGTTCATCACATTTAAAAAGTACTTGGATGGGCACATGAAGTGCCGTCATCTACAGGGCTACGGACCAAGAGCTGGAACATGGGATTAGGCTGGATAGCTCTTTGTCGGCCAGCACACACACGATGGATCGAATGGCCTCCTTCTGTGCTGTAAATTTCTAATATTCTTTGATAACTGTGCTTTCTGGCATAAGTTGGTTTGTTCCAACATATAGCTATAGAGCTTTAATGTTTTTGCAATTTAACATTGTTTTCATGTGGTCTTGATGTTGACATGTCTAACCATTGTGTAGCAGCAATCAACAAAGCAAATTGAATGCACAGCAAAAACAGTACAAGTCTGGAAAATGTAAACTAACACTGGGTTGTGCTCTGGTTAAACCACTTGGATACACTTAGTTCTGATCACTAAGATACGGGAGACATTCAAGCAGGCAAGGCAGAGAAGAACTATAAAACCAGTTAATAACGTCCGAGGTCATAGCAGTGAGAAGTGACTGGGAAAATTTCGGCTTTTCAGTCTTGAAAGGAGACATCGGGAAAGTGGTCTTGAGCAATATAAGATGACAAAGGTAAATGTGGAAAATTACTTCAGATTTAACTATAGGAAAGAAAGTAAGTAAAACGCATATTTATACAGTGCCTTTCACCGGACGTCCCAAGGTGCTTTACAGCCAATGAAGTACTTTTTTGAAGTGACCAGATAATCTGTTTTAGTTATGTTGCATAATTAGTGGTTAATATGACTATTTAGGGTGTTATCTGAATCTTTAAACGAGATTATCTAGGTCAGTCCCAGGTACCCATCATTATGATCTACATGTTCCGAAGGAGAATTTATTTAATTACCTGTACACTTGCTGCAATTGTGCAATTATTCTACTGTGACCTTGGTTTGCTTGGCATGTGTCCTGAAGTACATGTGGTTAGAATGTCACCTTTCTGTTGAGGAAGTCTGAGGGGTGACCTGATGGAGGTCTTCAAGATTATGAAGGGGTTTGATGGGGTAGACAATGAGAAGATGCTTTCACTTGCGGGGAGACCAACACTCGGGGCCATAAATATAAGGTAGTCACTAATAAATCCACCAGGGAATTCAGGAGAAACTTCTTTACCAAAGAGTGGTTATAATGTGGAACTTGTGAGTAGCTGAGGCAAATAGCATAGATGCATTTAAGAGGAAGCTAGATAAGCACATGAGGGAGAAAGGAATAGGAAGTTATGCTGATTGGGTTAAATGAAGAGGGTTGGACGAGACTCGTGTGGAGCATGAACACCAGCACAGACCAGTCAGGCCGAATGGCTTGTTTCTGTGCTGTATATTCTATGTAAGTTGGACCATGTGTTGGGAATCTGGAGTTTTTTTTTTAAAGAAGTAGCAGTCTGTTTCATGGCTATAAGTACAAGTGACATTGATGTCAACTGTCAGGCAATGTAAAGCTGATTGGGACCACCTCCAAAGTTACAGTTTTCATTATATTTATTTTTGGCTTAGCTAGATATAAACTCTTTACCCCTCCCTATTTGCTTCTCAAGAGGGCAGTAATTTCGGTAGCAATGGAAAATGCAGTTTATTAGGTGTCGGAAGCTCTCCAGTGACCATTCTTCACACATCAATCTAGATATTAAGTATTTGACCATGGAAGCTTCACAGCAGCTTTCAATCCTGACCTTCACTTAAGTGCACACAGTGATCCTGGCTGATTTATATCCCTCTCCCTTCTTTGGGCATGGTAAAGGGAGGTTATGCTTGAACTGTATCAAACACTAGTTAAGCCACAGCTACAGTGCTGAATGCAGTTCTGATCACCACATTACAGGAAAGATGTGATTGCACTAGAAGAGGGTACAGAGGAGCTTTATGAGGATGTTGCCGGGAGTGGAGAATTTTAGCTATGAGGAAAGATTGGATAGGCTGGGGTTGTTTTCTTTGGAATAGAGGAGGCTGAGGGGAGACCTAATTGAGGTGGTAGGAGGTTTAGCAGGGATTTGAGGGGATATGTTTTCACCCAGAGTGTGGTGGGGGTCTGGAGCTCACTGCCTGAAAGGTTGGTAGAGGCAGAAACCCTCAACACATTTAAAAAGTACTTGGATATGCACTTGAAGTACCGTAACCTACAAGGGCCGAATGGCCTCTTTCCGTGTTGTAAATGTCTGATTCGATGAAGCCAATTGTGACACCCACCATTGCCACTTCATGTGACACAAATTTATAAGAAGATAAGAATTGGGAACAGAAGTAGGCCTTCTGGCCCCTTGAGCCTGCTCCGTCATTCAATAAGATCATGGCTGATCTGATCTTGACCTCAACTCTGTTTCTATCCTCTCTCCCCATAACCCTTGACTCACTTATCTCTCAAAAATTCCACCTTTAAATATATTCAATGACCCAGCCTCCACAGCTCTCTGGGATAAAAAATTTCCAAAGACTCACGACCCTCTGAGAAGAATTCCTCCTTATTTTGTTTTAAATGTGCAAACCCTTATTCTGAAACTATGTCTCCTAGTTCTAGATTTCCCCCATGAGGGGAAACACCCTCTCTGCATCTACCTTGTCAAGCCCCCTCAGAATCTTGTATGCTTTAATAAGATCACCTCTCAGTCTTCTAAACTCCAATGAGTATAAGCCTAACCTGCTCAACCTTTCTTCTTATTACAACCCCTGCATCTCCGGAATTAACCCCGTGAACCTTCTCTGAACTGCCTCCAATGCAAGTATATTCTTCCTTTTTTAAATAAGGAGACCAAAACTGTGTGCAGTATTCCAGGTGTGGCCTCACCAATACCCTGTACAGTTGTAGCAGGACTTTGTTACATTTATACTCCATTCACCTTGTAATAACTGCCAACATTCTATTTGCTATCATAATGCTATACCAGCATGCTAACTTTTGAGTTTCATGTACAAAGACTCCCAGATCCCTCTGTACTGGAGCATTTTGTAATCTCTCCCTATTTAAATAATTTGCTTTTTAATTTTTCTTATCAAAGTGGATAACCTCACATTTTCCCACATGATATTCCATCTGCCCAATGTTTGCCCACTCACTTAGCCTATCTATTTTTGTTTCTCTGAGTTATGTATTTATTTGCTGCAATCAAAAACAAAATTTAACGGTAAGATTTCTGGTAACTTGCTCGGGCACCAGGTCCATCAAATTTCTTGGCCTCACAACGACGAGGATCAGCAACCAGCAAGGTCCTGTCATACTGTATGAGGATGTCCTTGATCTCCTTCTTGGAGGCTTCATCTACATATTTCTGGTAGTATGCCACCAATGCTTTAGAAATGGATTGACGGATAGCATAGATTTGTGCTACATGACCACCGCCCTTCACACGAACTCTGATGTTGACTCAAGCAAATCTTTCTTTGCTCAACAGTAGAACTGGTTCCAACAGTTTGTACTGTAAAGTTCTTGGCTCAATCTGTTCCAGAGGCCTTCCATTTACTTTGATAAGGCCATTTCCTCTTTTGCAGTAGGCAACAGCAGTTGCTGTTTTTTCCCATTGTAGATTCTTTGCATCCTCCTCAACTTGCTTTCCCACCTATCTTAGTATCATCAGCAAATTTGGCTACAGTACAATTGGTCCCTTAATCCAAGTCATTAATATAGATTGTAAATAGTTGAGGCCCCAGCACCAATCCCTGTGGCACACCACTAGTCACAGTTTGCCAACCTGAAAATGACCCATTTATCCCAACTCTGTTTTCTGTTCGTTAGCCAATTCTCTATCCATGCTAATATATGTGTAATCAAACTTGGGACCTTCTGGTCCGCATGGCTCTATGTCACACTAAGGGGAACATTTACCCTCCATTGGGGAACTCAGAATGTGATTCTGAGCTCAATGCACTGATACCTGTTGCTGCAAACATTTCAGCCTCCTTTTTATACCAATTAGGAGTTGGGTTCACTGAAACAGAGTCCTATTTATCTCCTACATCTGTTATGTACATGCATTGTCCTTGAACCTGTTAATACTTGATCAAGTCTGCACTTTTAAATTAGATTTCTTTCTTAAAACCTTTTGAAATACAGTACTATGCTTTGAATTTTTTATAATTCAAAAATGGCCTGACTTTACGAGTTGAAGCTTATTTTTTGTCTTTTGTAGTTAGTTCAGGCAGATTAGGTGACAGTAGTAATAGGGAAGTCGGGGCTATTCAATATTACTCGCAGTTGGCTGGGACAGCTACTTTTTATACTGTGCTCCAGAAAATGAAAGGTTTTGAAGAGCTCAGAATATTGCTGAAATATATTGGAAAGGAAGTCTCCTCATAATCAACGTTTACTGCCCAAATAAGTATACGGGAACGTAGACTTTTTATGAACCAGAAATTCTCTGACTTGTGGCGTTCGTTCTTAATTGATAACAATAAAATGAGTTACAGCGATTGATGTCATTCTTTTTACCCGAGCCAGCAAGTGAAGAAATTGGATGTCAGCAGTACTGGCGTTGTTGGCTTTCACTGGACGGATGATGTTCGAATAGCAGTGAAGGATGTGGTGCAGATGTATTTCCTGATGTGAAGCAAAACTCTAGTGGAACCGGAAAGGTGATGCTGTCTGTTCAAAATGTCAGCAAGTCACCGATTGTGGTCAACTTATACAGTCAAAGTACAGGAAAAACTCCCAGATTAAGAACATAAAAAATAGGAGCAGGAGTAGGCTTTTCGGCCCCTCGAGCCTGCTGTACCATTCAATAAGATCATGGCTGATCTGATCTTAGCTTCAACTCCACTTTCCTGCCTGTTTCGCATAAACCCTTGACTCCCCTATAGTTCAAAAATCTGTCCATCTCGGCCTTGAATATATTCAGTGACTCAGCTTCCACAGCTCTCTGGGGTAGAGAATTCCAAAGATTCACCACCCTCGGAGAGAAGAAATTCCTCCTCATCTCCATCTTAAATATGCGACCTACTTATTCTGAAACTATCCCCCCGAGTTCTAGATTCCCCCACGAGGGGAAACATCCTCTCTGCATCTACCCTGTTGAGCCCCCTCAGAATCTTCTATGTTTCAATAAGACCACCTCTCATTCTCATTAAGAATGTTGAGATGCTCACTATTTTCACTTTGGTTGCAGACTGTTACCTGGTACTGTTTTTAGCATAAATGTATAGAATGTACTACTGTTATATGTATTGCTTTGCACGTTTAATTGTATGATTGGTGTTTATGAAGCAGTTTCATGGGATTTTGCTCTTGGCATTTCTCAGACCAAATTGCAGTATTCCCTGACTGTTCCAGGATACCTGAGTTTTGGTTTTGTATCCAATTTGTGATGGTTTTACCATTTGCGTTTGAATTTCCATCATGAAAAAAGTGCATGAAGTGGTTTTCATTGGCAAATAACACAATGCTCAATGTAATCTATGAAAGGAATGGTTCTGTTCATAATGACTTCACCATGTAAACCAAACTCATTAGCAGCAAAACAATTACTCTTAAAGTAATCCAACAAGTTGTAACATTGAAGCTGTGGGATCACTTATTCAGTCCTGCAGAATGATTTCCTACGGGATTTTTTGCCTTTCGCATAGCTTGGAACAAAGAAGTTTGCAAGGACGTTATTGTGAATGCAGTTGTAGAGTTCCGTAAGGTAACAATAAATAAAGACTTGCATTTATACAGCGCCTTTCGCATCCTCAGGATGTCCCAAAGTGCTTTACAGCCAATGAAGTACTTTTTGAAGTGTGGTCAGTGTTGTGATGTAGGAAACGCGGCAGCCAATTTGTGCACAGCAAGCTCCTCCAAACAGCAATGTGATGACCAAATAATCTGTTTAGTGATGTAGATTGAGGAATAAATATTGGCCAGGACAGTGAGGATAACTCCCCAGCCCTTCCTTCAAATAGTGTTGCAGGATCTTTTAGATCCACCAGACAGGGCTGCGGTTTAACGTCTCACCAGAAAGACGGCAAACGTCTCACCAGAAAGACGGCACCTCTGACAGTGCAATACTCCCTCAGTACTGCACTGGGCTGCATTACAGTGGCAAAGTGATTTAATTCCACTTGTGCTAAATTCAGCGTCGAAGCTTATTGCCGCAGAGCTTTCACCTGGAGTTGAAGCTGTAGAGTGGCACAGCCAGGTTATCTGGTGCTGTCACTTCTCTGCACTGATCTCCAGTATTTGCTGCTAATGAATGACCCTGTAAAGGGAGATTGGAGGGACACGCTGCTGGATTGATGTCCTTTATATTGTGCCTTTCCTCTGGAGCTGTGTCATCTCTTTTTCTTCTCCCTCGCATATATTTTGTAAATTCATTCAATGGTCTCGCTCATTCACATTCTCTTGTTCGACAGGTTGGGCAGGTGCTTTCTCTGCTGATGCTTGCTGTTGAGTCAACTGTTTGGAGGCAGATGGGAGCAGGAGGGTGAATGGCCCTATAATATTTTAATTCTTTTTTTCATCCATCCTTTTAGCAGGAAGTACCTGGGCCATCCCAATAGCTTTGGCATTGCCATTTGGTGGAATGGAGATGGGGGATGAGGTGTGCTCACCTGTGATCCATCTCTTTTACGATAGCATGTTAGTACAACACACTGCTCTATTGTAACACTGATAACATTTTCCAAGTGCTGACATCTGGATTTCGTCTTTTTTAATGTTGTGGGGCATAAGTCGCTGTTGATTCCAGTTGGTTTTGTTCGGTTTTTAAAACAATTGCTGAGTGATAAAAGGATGCATTTCAGTGTAAAACACAACTGTAATAGTTACTGCCTGCATTACTCACGGCTGAAGATATTACTTCATTCTCCTCTACTGATCCACTTTCCCTTTGTGAGGCTCTGAGGCAGTTCTACAGAGTATATGAAAAATTGTTGGTATGTTTGGTCAATGTGCAAAACTGATCATTGGGGAAGCAAGAGTTTCGGCAATCATGGACTTTTTGCATTTTTAATAGATCCAATTGAGCATATTAATAATACTGATTATCACATAACTGAGCAAATTCTAAGAAACTGTTGAGAAAGTGATCTGTCATGTTGCATTTTAATAGTTTATAATGGGTCTTGCCCACTAAATCAGCTGGTCTAAAGGTTACAATAAAATAACATTACTCGTTTGTTTTTGGACATTATATTCTTCCAGAGCTTTTGCCTTATTTTTGAGCAGTATTGGCTGTTACCTTTGTTCTGGGACAAGATAGTGGTGAATCTTGTATTCTAATGTCTTTTATTGGTGTAGGTGAAATAGAATGATACAGGAAACTGTAGAATGAGAAAAAAATATTCAAATCATCAAACCCACTCTTTCCACAGATATGTAAACCTTTCCTATCATGGGGCCCAAGTTTCGGGCCGCGCATAGAACGGCGCAGCCCCGACCTGGACGCCCGTTCTTCGCGCCCGAAAGTGCACCTAAAAAATACTTGCCGATTCTCCGGCTCCCTGCAAGTCCTCTGGAGCTGGGCGCGGCGCAGCACGAGCTGTGGGGGGCGGAGCCAGGTCCCTGCGCTGAAAACAGTGCCGGGACCTCTGCACATGCGCGCTACAGTGGGCCCAAAACTGTGTGGGAAGGGCCCAAGCACGCCGCCTCAAGCCCTGGCCGAATGGGCTCACTGGGGCGGCGTGGATCAAGCAGCACCTCCCATGCCCAGATCCTGCTTCCTCCCTTCAGCTGGCTCTCTCAAATCCACCCCGCCCCAGCTCCCGCTCCGACTCCCCCCGACTCGACTCCCGCTCCCCCGCCCCCAACTCACGCTCCGCTCCCCCGACTCACGCTCCGCTCCCGGACCCGACCCGACCCCCGCCCCCAGACCCGGCCACCTACCTTTAACTCCGATGCTGGGGGCAGGCCCCGCCCAAAGTCTTGGGGCCCGGCCCGGCTGGGCCCGTTCAGCCTTCCTCTCCTCTCCTCTCCTCCCTTCTCTCTCCCTTCTCTCTCCCTTCTCTCTCCCTTCTCTCTCCCTTCTCTCTCCCTTCTCTCTCCCTTCTCTCTCCCTTCTCTCTCCCTTCTCTCTCCCTTCTCTCTCCCTTCTCTCTCCCTTCTCTCTCCCTTCTCTCTCCCTTCTCTCTCCCTTCTCTCTCCCTTCTCTCTCCCTTCTCTCTCCCTTCTCCCTCCCTTCTCTCTTCCCCCCCCCCTTCTCTCTTTCTCCCCCCTCTTCTCTCTCCCCCCCTCCCTCCCTTCTCTCTCCCCCACCCCCCCTCCCTTCTCTCTCCCCCACCCCCCCTCCCTTCTCTCTCCCCCACCCCCCCTCCCTTCTCTCTCCCCCCCCCCTCCCTTCTCTCTCCCCCCCCCCTCCCTTCTCTCCCCCCCCCCCTCCCTTCTCTCCCCCCCCCCTCCCTTCTCTCTCCCCCCCCCCTCCCTTCTCTCTCCCCCCCCCTCCCTTCTCTCTCCCCCCCCCCCTCCCTTCTCTCTCCCCCCCCCCCTCCCTTCTCTCTCCCCCCCCCCCTCCCTTCTCTCTCCCCCCCCCCCTCCCTTCTCTCTCCCCCCCCCCTCCCTTCTCTCTCCCCCCC